>NC_051215.1:10595750-10916375 GCF_015220715.1 Pygocentrus nattereri
TCTCCTCATGGCCTTTAGGCAGATGCACATGGCATCCACCACGCTGCATGTCCAGGAAGCTTGCCACCTCTGGGAATAACCATTCCATTCTCTCTGAAAGGTCCTGTAGCTTCCAAATATCCATTGGTATTCCAGAGCTTAAGGGCTTCCAGCTCCAAGTCAGATCTTTACCTGGCTTCCATCTGTTTAATATTCCTCTCTGTGAAGCTAGAGTTGAAATGTCATGGTTTCATCTTCATGCCAGTTTTCATTTATGCGGATATAACTGTGACACTATTTAAAAGGCCTGTCCACAAGAATGATATTAAAGAAAAACCTACATTAAGATATTTTATGCTTTCATGAAAAAAACATTGCAATATTTGAAAAAAGAAAAAAATAAGCATCAAACATTTATTGCCCCACTGCAAAAAATAATACCTAGTCTTGTGAAATGATGTTAATTCTGGTTGATCTATCTAATATTTCTTACTTTGAGAGGGTTGTGCACTTACTATAAGATTGTCTCACTTATTTCTCTACAATTTTTAACTATTTTATGTAATTTTTCAGACCTAAGCCTAAATACTAAAAAAAAAAAGATATCGTATTTAGATGTTGGCACTTTCCACAACAGATTAACGAACTTAGTTAACCCTAATCACACTGAATATCCCACCGATCTTACATTCAAAGGCTTTGCTAAAAAATACATCCCCTTTAACTTGTTTAAATCTGCCACTAGAAGAGTTATGATGCAAGCATGTGCATGATGGACGTAATAAAACATACCAGCATGTGGAGTTTTCTGTGTGTGAGCATGTTATTATTGGTTAGTTTAAACAGAGTAATGATAAAGGGTAACTGATGTGTGATTTAGAGTCGCATGCAAAAGATGTGCATCGCTGGTCAAATCACATACTTTGTTGAACTTGTAAGGAAAAATCAGTATGTATTCTCTATATAGAACACACTTCTGCACATGTAATGTTCATTTGCTGAATATAACAGAAAAAAATAAAACACGAATATGGCTTTGCCATATTTATATATATGGCACATTTTGTATTTTATGTTTATTTTTTGCAATATGGCAAACTATGGCAAATAAATGGAAACAAACTGTGCTCTATAATTTGCAGATAAATGCCATATTTAAGTTCCTGTAGAGAATGTGTGAATTTATTTTTACTTAGAAAATCAATAAAACATGTAAACCGACCTGAGGTCTTTAAGGGGTAGCTTATTTCTGGCCTGCATTTTTTTGAACAAAGGCAGCTATGTTTGCTGGATCATGGAAATGGATTTAAAGCAAGGACAGGCATCAGCAATCCTTCAGAAACACATGCAATGAACAATAATGCAGACAGCGACAATAGAATATTTTTTTCAAGGTCAGATCCATGAGATTTTCTCTTGCTGCAAGTCGGATAAATTACGAAAAGATTCAAGTATCAGAAAGAGCCTGGAAGGTCCTGGAAGTCGTGCTCAGCATCAGGTGGCAGTCAAGGTAACATAACTTGTATAATATGTTGGGGGGGGGGTGATGCATATCACTTTGCCTGAGGGTCGGTACATCCTCCCACAATAAAAGATGGCATTTTTCTGCACAAGGTACAGGCCAGACTGACTGTAGTTTATTTAATCAGGAGCTCGACACAGATGGTGGCACTGCTGGCAGAGAGCAGATGCCTCATTCTCAGTTAGTTCCAGTTCCCGCAGGTCCAGCTGAGGCCAGCCACACTGCATCACTCGGCGCCATGTCACCAGCCACCCACCGTGACACTCGCACAGGCACTACGTCCGCGTTCGAAAGAGGCCCTATCGAATTCCCTGCCAAGAGCGAGCAAAGAGTCACCTTCACACTTTCAGACCCAAAGCCGAAAGCTAAAATTAATTCTTCACTTAGCGCCCGAGTCCACATAGCAGGGTCAAATGTCTAAGTCATATTTATTGCCTGCATACACAATTTGTGTAGCGTGCTCTTCCATTCTAACTTAAACGGGGATTAATTTCAACTTGAAATATTTGCCCAAACCCTACAGGATCCAACTGTTCACATTTGGACTTTCTTAAATATTTGTCAGAGTTCAAATATCCCTCTTAGGTTTCTCATAGTCCCTCTTTAACAGATTTTGGCCTGAATTTATCCTTTATTTTTCTCCTTACTTTATTCTTCCTCCCCACTTTTATCACTTTAAACAATATTTTATCTGGCATACTGTAGACACTGCGTTGGCCTTGCATTGAGCCCCACAAGGCCAGCATGAAAACAGTGCATTATGCAAAGTTTATTCAGACTAAAAACTTTTGGGATGTTGTTCAAAGACACTCACTGATGAATAAAGTGGAGAGCAAAGTTAATTCTGTATATCAAAAATATATGGAATTTGTATTGACTTCACACACCCCATCTCATCTTTATTGTTTTGTTTTAAAATGTTAGGTTATGAAAAGTACAAATATGTACTTTTCGACTGGATAAATATATATATATATATATATATATATATATATATATATATATATATATTTAAGGTGCCTTAAGGGCATTTGGGGGAACATTTACATTGTTTGTATCTTGATAAACAAATAATGTACCTGCACAGTAACTTTATTTGTAGCAGTTTACTGTAGGATGCAGATTCTGTAGGCTCTGGTCATTCTGCCACATATAGGTATATAGGGCTATACAGTCTGAGTTTTACTCTTTTACTCACAAAATTGATCCAAAAACATATTCAGCTCGAAGATAAATATTAATGCACTGCCATTTATACCATCCTCTGAATTGTTAACACCAAGGTTTGCCTTAAAAAAAAAAGAGAGACAGAAATAGATGAAGAGTAGCCTTTACCAACATAGGTTGGTGAGTAGTTTACTTTAATGAAGAAAACATGATATTGTCTCTTTGCTAGTTTATCACATTTGCTAGCATTGCTAATATTCACATAGGCTAAGTTGGAAGAATTAAACCTAGACTGTTTATCCCTGTATTTTTTCTCCAAAAAGAAGATCAATGAGTGCTAGTTCACATAAGTCTATCTATTTAGAGTGATAGGGTGTTGAAATTCCCACCCGTTAAAACCAACCACAAAGATCCTCTCCGTCTCTGATTCACAAAACTTCCCACAGGTGAAAACCTCATGGATTTTCATGGAATATGCTCCATCATTTTAGGAAAGTCTCCAGCTGGTGGTTGGATTTGGGAAGACAGAATTTTGTATGGCTGCAGTCAGCCGTAGGGGACTAGAGCTGTGCATTATTATTATCGAAATATGAGCTTCTGTAATAAACCCATTGTTAAGGACTGCAATGACAAATTGGTTTAAAGTGCCTCATGTGATGTAGCGTGATGTAATTAGTTTGGTGGAAATGTAGCATTAAAACTAGCAGGTGCTTCCTTGATGCTCAGCTTGAACTGTACTCTCATGTAGTCAGTGAATGACTTAACCATTCAGCTACACAGCAAGTTTGAACTAAACACCAGCAAAACCAACCAAACTCTCTGCTGATGATCTTTTGTAATTCTTACTTGACTGTGCTCCTAGAGCTTTAATATCAGTCTTAATTACCCAGCGCAGTCCAAATAAGTTTCCTACTGCTCCAAACTGTTAGTCATCTAGCATGCTCTTAGTTATTCACAAAATAAATGACAGCGTGCTGGCTAGTGAGCTTTCCAGAGCAGCAGGAAACCAGTGCTAAGACCAATATGCATAAACTCCAGTAAAAATCCCTCAATGGGTTTGGAAATGAAATGTATTTTTAAACATAATATTAAAACACTCATGCTAATGTTTGACAGATCATCCAAAATATAAATATTTGATAGTTACAGGCCTTATCAGGTTCAGAACAAATTTCGTCAGGCTGTAATTGGGTTCGTTGTGAGTCAGTTGGAATGTGGTTCCGATGTGGTTTAGAGCCAGATTTCTGGTTTTTATACTTTTAAAATGCTCTGCTCACTCCAGTCACAGCTGATAGTAGCTGGAGGGTGACAAAAAGACCAAACTGGATGCGGACAAGATCCAGTGGCAGCTTGACCTTCAGCAGGCTATGAAACTAACATCTTCCCTGAGGGTCAATCAACAACACTTCAGAGAGTCCACACCTAAACTCAGCCATAACACAGCCGAGACCAGCCCTCAGGCTTCTCACTCTGGCCTGATCAGCTATCTCAGCTTTCTGGACTAGGTGACAGCAGACTGTAAATATGGTCTGTCGCTATTCATCAGGACTTAGGCTCTGTCATACGGATGCCTCTAGGACCCTCAATTACCACTCAGACAAGCCAGGGAGATTTCAGTGCTTCAGTGAGACCATTAAAGGTCAACGTGAAGTAGCTGTTAAGCTTACTCACTGAAGATTTACTGAGACTGCCTGTGTTTTCCTAGAGATCATAGTCCCTATTCATCAAATTTGCATGATGTCAAATCTGATAATATCTCATAAATATCTCATTAACAATGTATACACAAATTTCACTCACAGTTCGGCTTTTCATCCATTTAACACCATTGTATCTAAACTTATGTCTGGCCAAAATTACTGTAGGTATATTAGCAAACTGAAATGCCTGATTTGCGGTTAAATCAACTTCAATAATAATATCAATAATGGAAAAATTAGAGACAGAAAAATAGAAAAAATAGAAGCTAATTAAAGAATTGTAGACATAACCATAATATACATACACTGAACATGTCCTTGTTTTAAAATGGTACTTTAGTTTGAATATCATCAATAAAAGTCCTTCAAATGAATAGCATATTAAATAGCAAGTATAAATAAACAAATGCTGCTTAAAAACCCACCTATCTCCAAATTACTAACTTTACAGGAGAATGAAAAAATCTTAACTTGTAATGGAAGTTAATGGACCATAATTTGTATTAATCCATTCATTTTTAAATCTTAACACAATGCAAAAAGTAACTGGATTTTTCAAATTCTGGAAAAGAGCTACAAAATTGAGATAAAATGTTTTTGTGTTTCAAGCTGATATAAGTAAGGGACTAATGGGCAGTGTCTGTTTGCAAGCAGCAGATCCTGATTAATCAGTAGACCTCAGTTTTTAAAGTCATTATTTTGTAGTCAGTGACATGCCCATATCTCCGAACTGAGGGTTAACATTCATACATGTATGAATATGCAATAACTTATTATATTACTTGCAATAAATCATTAGTTATATGATTCAAAGTTCAATGTTTCAATACTACAATGCAGTAAATAATTCAACAGTTTCAGTTCTTTATGTAAACAGGCAAATCTGCTAGCATGCTAAAGCTGAGCATGCTATTTACAAAGATTTACAAATAGGCAAAGATGAAGGGACACACTCATTAGCATATTTAAAACATACAGGATTAAAATGTTTACAACATTTGAAGGGTTTTGTACTGATAAAAAAGAGAAGTTCATTAGCTGTAACAAGTTCAATTGCTACGCACGCCACAGTGTTCAATCCAACAAACACGTGTTCATGCCAGTGTACTGTTCAGGCATCAAGAACTAAGTTTTATCAAAAAGTTAAAATTCTGTAATCATGACAACCTTTCTGAGTATATCTCAAACCAGACATAAAGAGGCCCCGAGTGTTGCAAGACTAAGAGTCTGAATCCCACTATCACAGTGCCACATAGTGCCACAAATGCATCACATATAAGGAATTGAACTGCCTGAATGGCATAATTTACATAAAGAATCAGAATCAGGTATATACATCTTCATTAGTTAGAGAGCCTGGTAAAGTAATGCTTTTGATGAAGCACCTTCATAGAGATGTATGTAATACTAATCAATTACATCAGTCCCATGCAAGCAACAGAGCTAAACCAGACAAGGCTACAACTTTTTGTTCCAACGTAAATGCTGCTGTAGAGGCGATATTTGCTCATTACAAAGAAAAACAGGACACTCTTGAGTATTACCAAGCAGCAAATCAGTATGAACTGAGTGGCAAGGGTTTATAGGTTAGTAACTTCGCAAGCCTCAGACAAAAGAGACACAGAAGTTTGACGCTCACTCCAGCCAAAAGGCACTGCTATTCAAAGAAGTGTTTGAAGAGTACTTGAGTAGCATAATCAGAGGAAAAGTCTCTCTGAATAAGTGAAATGTACTGGTATGTCATCATAATTCATCAAGTAGAATAAATCAACACAGTGCTGCTGGAATAGCAGTATTATAGTCCTCTCTTTATGCTTATGTATTAGCTGACAGTCATGGCATTGTTGTGGCTAAAAAAAGGACCGCATGCAGTAACAGCCTCTACCCTTCTGGGAAGGCTTTACCAAAGATGTTGGTGTGCCATTGCTTTGAGGATTTGATTGCATTCATCCACAATAGCATTAGCGACGTCAGGTACAGATACTGAATTACTCCAACTCATCCAACTGCTCCACAGCCCAATGTCACCAGCCGATGCTGGTGTCGGGCATGGTAATGTTAGGCTTATGTGCTGTTGTTCCAGAGCATCTCAATGCTAGTCTGAGTAAACTGATGCTTATATATTAGCCAACAACCATGTTATTCAATCTGTGTGTGCACAACTGAACATCTGTGTCAGCAGTGGGTGAACCTTAAAGTAGCAGAGTCCGTTTTCTAGACAGGGATTGAGTCTAGTCCTAAACTACACTTTCCTCTGCAAATCTCCATTCTGTGTAGTTCAGGGCTAAACTTAATCTCTGTCCAGGCAACTGACCTACAATACTTATAATATGTTGGTAGGAACCTGGTCAGTTATCCATGAGGGGAAACGAGGGTGTAGTTTTGGTTACAGAAGTAGGGGAGGGGGGCATTTTTTGTTCTGGAAATAAGAGATGGAGGGTCATTATGAAGGACCAGTATTAAAGTCGCAATCAGATGGAATATAATTTGATTTCTATCAGCCAAATTGCAACAGCTGGTGGTAAAGTAGACTCACAGTGATTTCCCACTGCAACTCTGCAAGTGTGGGTGACAGAAACTAGATATAAAGTGTTCGCTCATATTTATATTTTAGCATAGTTTCCCTCCAATTAAACACATCTTTAGAACTTTATCATTAGCACATAAATTACTTACAGGGGCTCCACAGGTCAAAAGTTAAGAACAGTTTAAGTGTTTCTGTCTAGCGTGCTTACTGAGGCATAGTAGTGTTTTTCCTCTTTCTCCACCACATCTGTTAAATTCATTGAATGTTCATTCAGCCCAGCACTCACACATTTTTGGCGCTTCAGAAAAAAGCAGGGTGCTTTCTTTTATTCATTCTGTCATTTGGAAGGAAAAAAATCAATTGCAATCCACTGGTACACAGGAAGAGTCTAAAGAAATAAGCTACTCTAATCCACCTCCCTCAGCTGCTCAAGACTCGTCTACGACTGCTTGACCCAAATGACAAACGCCACAGAGAGCCATGACAGAGCCTGCGTCAACTGACAAGCATCACACACACACCCAGACACACACTTGGTTTAAAATGACAGCTGCCTCTTTACCATGCTGTTATCTCCCCCTGTCCAATCCATCAAGCCACATAGTGATCCACATACAAACACAGTGGCTGCTCAAAAAATCAAGGACTTTTTAAGAGCCACTAAGGTCATACGTAAAGGAAAACATGATTCATAAACACAGTTCTTTCTGATCCTTAAGAGTGTGTATGTCAAATTGTAGAGATTGATACTAAGAAACATAAATGTCAGAAATGTGGCGTTACCCACACGGCTCAGAAAACTCCCATTGGTCCCCCACATTCAAAATTTCATATTCTTAAAAGTAGAGTGTGTTTTTTCTTTCTCCAGTAAAGTTCTCATTTTGGAAATGGTTCGTTCCCTAAAACAACATGTCGGCAAAATGTGACTGTTGCAGCACCACAGCAGAGTTCAATTTTTAGGTTAAATAATCATCCTTTGCAATAAAATCGTTCTAACTGTCACGATTGGTCCCTCCCAGTCCTGTGCATGTGTTCATCCTGTGTTTTGATCTTCCATGTGTATTTGTTTTGGTTTCCTAGTCCGGCCCCTTGTTTGGGTGATTCCTCCCCTGATTATTCTCACCTGTGTTTACACCTGTGTCTTGTGAACCCTCGTTAGCCCTCTTGTATTTAGGCCCAGTGTTTTCATTAGTCTAGTGCTGGTCTTTGTTTGTCTGAACTGTTATCTGCTGTGTTGGCTGTTCTGTTTGTTCTGTTCTGTTCTGCTTGTTTTGTTGGATTCTGGTTTGTCTGTCATGTCTGCCCCCCGATCTATCCATGTTGGCCATCTGACTTTGGACCGTTATGACCCTGATTTTGGATTTGCCCTTAATAAATCTCACTTGTCTCCGCGCATGCGTCCGCCTCCTCACTCCCTGTTACACTAACACAGTTTTAACACAAAATGCTCTTATCCACTAGAATTAATGTAGTCTTACTGCCGATATACACACCTTTATACCTGAAATGCAGAAAACAATCTCACCTAGTTAGTAGCAAACGAAAAGGCAAAGAAAGAGATTCAAGACAGACATAGATCATTTGTCAGACAAATGGACTCATTTGCATTTATAATAACTCAGCTGGTTTCTTGAAACATTTAATCTGCAATGATACGCTGTTGTGAAGCTAAAGTCAGTTTCTCAATCAAATTTTGCCATTCCATCTTAAACGGTGCAGCACTTACATTCTGGCACGTCAGGCGCTATTTAAGGTGGAACAGGAAAATTTGAACAAGAAGTGGCAAATGAGAAGCAAACTTCAGCCTCGTGATAAGTTGAACATTGAGAGACATTTTACAAGAAACTGTTTTATTTTTTGTGGAAAAAATTCCTGCCAGAGTGTGAGAAAAGCGGCTATAATTGTGCTAAACTTTAAAGCAGAGCAAAGTAAGTCTGTATTTTCGTTAATATTATATTTCTTAAACTACATAAGTACTAAAGCACATACTGAGATATATTTACAGCCAAGATGGTATATAAAATGTTGTGGCTCCCAAGGTGGTTTGATTTTTGCTGAAAGGACAAAAGGCTCTTCTAAACATTTGGGTTGCGACCCCTGCTCTACACAGAACACACTTCTGCACATTTTGCACTAGTACTGTTTATTTGCCAAATTCTCTGCCGAAGACGTGTACTTATTTTCAAAAAAGCAACAAAACACAAAATTTGACTGCAATTCTGTAGGCCTGTAATTCCACATACATGCTAAAACATTTATATATGCTTGGATAGAAATAAGAATCTCAGGTTCTAAGCCGAGTCTGCCAGCAGGTCTGAGTGTTACAGAGCTGTGAGGCAGCTTCAAATGAGTTTAGACGCCTTGGCAGCTTCTGTGATAACAGAATCATGGGAATTAAGTGGTATAGTGCAGAGCTTCAGACATCAATATAGCCTGAATTTTAAATGGTATATATCATTGATGTCACAGCAAAACCTTGTGGGTTTGAAATGGTAACTTCATAGTACAAGGAGAAAAAAGTTTTTAATTTTAATGTAAGTTAATGTAACAAGGTTTTATTCTCAGCATGTGTGGACGATTGTACCATTCCAGTCCACTTTTGATATCTGCAAGATTTTAAGTGCCATTTTCAAACCTTATATATCTCAGTGTTAAACAGGCTGTTGTATGTCTGTGTAAAAAAACCCAGTTCTGATCAGCTGCCCTGTACTGTTCCTCATTCAAAAAGTACCTGAAACAGTGAGCGCTTAAACAATGCTTATGATTTATGACAGTGTGCATTGTCAGTTTGTTTTTTGAGGCATTGGTTTGTAGCTTAGTTGCCATATGTGGACTGCATGGATTGAGTAAATAGTGAGTTTTAAAACTCACTTATACAAACTTATATTGTTTGTAAATTTCATGATGAATGGACCAAAAGAAAAGGCCCAAAATAGCTTGGAAAAAAGTTGAAATCTCACTTTAAGCTGTATTTTGTTAAAAGGAGCTAAACATTAAGCGGCTTATGTAGTGGAAACCGAATTTTCCTCTTTTTCTTTTTATAAAAGAGGTTAATGTAGTATACAGTATACTTATACGTTTAAAAACACACCACTCACTCACTAGTCCGTGCAGTCCATATAAGGAAACTGCCCTGCAAAGACAGCTCTTCTGTCAGACCAAAACCTCTCCAAAATGGTACCTTTACATGAGAAGGAAAAAACCTACTTTCCTTTTAATATAAGTCAATGTAACCAACCCCCCCCCAACTCCCCCGCCCACCACCAAGTAATTTTGGCCAATTTCTTTTGCTCAATTCATCTGGAAATTTATACACAATGTAAAGGGCAACAGGCATTTTCAAATTACGTCAAAAAACTATAAAGCTATTAAAATGGAGATGCAAGGTATTGTTCTGACAGCAGCAATTTACACTTCAGCCTATAGCAGCTTAGCTCTACTCACTTACACTGAAGTTATATGTCTGGACTGCTTTTTTAGGAGAAAAAATACAAGGCAGCCAGACAGTACAGAGATCATGCACATATCTCAGTCTTAAAGACATAATAACAAAAACTGCCTGTTAAATGGTAAAGGATAAAGAGAGGTTGGAAATGTCATGTAAAAATTAATTATGATTGTTTTGGTACATAAAATCTCAGAAAAACTTTAAGTGGACCACAGGGGCAAATAGTAATATATAAGAAAAACATGGGCCCTTTAATGTTCACATTCCAGACACAACATTTTGACCTGCTTAAAAAAAAAAAACTAGAATTATTTCATCTGTTTAAAAACAGTGGTTTCTAATTGTGCAATGTGCCTCTGTCTGAATCGTGAGTTCTGAAAGAAACTGCTGAGAAAAGACCAAAGAGGTCCGTGGGTCAGGGTCAGGTCATTTTCACATTGTTCTGTCTGCAGAAGTTATTTCCTTCACTAAATATCACTTCTCTAAGTCTCTACAACACAAACTCATATGGGAACATGAGATTTTAATATCTCCGCAGGTTTTTTTTATTTTTTTCTGGCACCACTAATTATTTCCCCCGCTTTAGAATGCAGGCATTTCATTTAAACATTTGAACTGAGATGAAGTTCTCGCTGATCGCTGAAAACTCTGCTGGGAAGCCTAGCAGGCCATTTCCTCATTTCCTATTAATAAGCTGGAGCACTTTTATCTGGGAAGAAAACTGGCTTTGTGTTAATAGCAACAGTATGGTAATGAAACATTAAAAGTCTGCTCAGTAGGCGATGCTACAAAATATATTAGTAGAAATATTCCAAGACAAGCATTTAAACAGGTCTGATTAGTGAGATGGTCTTCATATAAGGTAATAAATATAAGCTAACCTGAGATTATTTCACTGCACAGACCTTTTAACACCATATATATATATATATATATATATATATATATATATATATATATATGTGTGTGTGTGTGTGTGTGTGTGTGTGTGTGTGTGTGTGTGTGGTTGGTGTAGTGTAGTGGGTAACACCTCTGCCTTCTATACCACTATACCAATAAGAGTCCTTGGGCAAGACTCCTAACACTACCTTTGCCTACCTGTGTAAAATGATCAAATTGTAAGTCGATCTGGATAAAAGCATCAGCCAAATGCCATTAATGTAAATCTGTCTGTCTGTGTGTCTGTCTATCTATGTTCCTTTTTGGTAATCTGAAACCACTTTAGGCCTCTGCTTACGTCATGGTTGTTATAGTTGTTATTGCACAGTTGTTACTGGTTAGTTAAATAAAATTTAACTGCATACCAGATCATCAATTAACTGGCAAAATACTTGCAAGAATATAGATTTATTTACAATAAAGAGAACATAATTGAAAGTTATAGCCCCAGTATATATGTACATTTGTTATATTTGCTATATAGCACTAGCCTTAATATATTCATATTTGTTGATATATCAATAAAAACCTATATCTTCAAATTAATAACTTTACAGAGGATGAAGATAAAAAGTTGAGTTTTTGTGGATTTCTGGACTACTTCCTTCAGTTAATTCCTCATTAAATGTTTATACATTAAAGGCAGAATGTGCTTTCAAAAGGTGCAAAAACATGAGTAAAGATGTTTTGAAATAAAAAAAGAAAGTGGTCAAAAATCTGAAGGCCCAATATAGCAACTGATGTGGTTTTCTCTCAGACAAAGACCATCCACAACCTTGCTATTTCCTGTGAGCTCCCATTTTTATGACATAGTTT
Organism: Pygocentrus nattereri; assembly: GCF_015220715.1. Classification (NCBI taxonomy): domain Eukaryota; kingdom Metazoa; phylum Chordata; class Actinopteri; order Characiformes; family Serrasalmidae; genus Pygocentrus; species Pygocentrus nattereri. The sequence goes on from NC_051215.1 coordinate 10,607,849, forward strand.
TCATCTTTCCTGTTTAAATAAGAGATTATCACGCTCAACCAGAGGATCCAAGTGTGTTCTGCAGCTTCCTGTGAGGCACCATGACACAATGCTTCAGGCCCCTGACTGCTCCCACTCCACCCAGCCAAATGTTCCTGTAGCAGTGTCTAATGTGACAGGGGGTAGGTGGAGCTTTTTTGTCCCTGTCACCAGTTTGCAGACAATGGCACCATGAGCTTGGCCATTAATCACGTTGTCATTCCACTGTCTGCCAACATGACGGGGAGAGGGTCAGAGGTGGAAAGTTAGGGGGTGGGCGGGGGAGGTGGGGGAGTTGGAGCGTTGGACTGCCTTGACACGGGCCAATCCTTGGAGGCCCGAAAGATTTGAATGAAGAGGTCCACCGCATTCATGCTTAACAGGTCACTAATCGAATTACATTGATAAGCAAGGACAGCATAAGGCACTGAATTCATTAAGCATGCCTAGATTCTATTGTGAAAAGGCCAAGCCCTCTGCAGAGACTTGAATAAACACGACGTGCTCTGTCCCTCCCTCAAAAGAGCGGTGCTCCTGCTAACTGTGGAATTACACAACATTATGTGTGGGTAGTCAGTAACTTTTGTTGTGGCTGACAACGGCGAACAAAAAAAGCGCTATGCAAATTTCTGAGGCAAATGTAGCTTCTGTCCAATTCCCTGTCTCTCTTTCTGTGTTGCTCCTCGCTCTCTCATTTTCATGAACCAGATGGCCATAGTTCTGGGCTAATTCACTTAGCCAAGCATAAGTAATTCCTCACATATATGCATGGCCAATCCATTATTAGATAACACACAAAAAAAAAAGAGCAGAAATACAATTTCACTGAAGCGACGGCCATCCATCCATCATCAGGGACCGGAGGTGGGGATATGAGTCTCGCAGGACAACTCGCATTGGTCTGGCACTCGCTCTGTCCTGAAGGGCCTTTATAGAGGATTGTTTTAATTATCCCATTGATGACAGGGGAAAAGACGGGTCAGGCGAGATGGGGAGCAGAGCTGTGGTGGACCAAAGCTTCCAGTAGGGTTATAGTCAGACAGTTAGAGCCATTAGTTGGGCAACAGGCACCAGTCCTCCACAACAATCATAATTTTAACAGGGATGTGCCAATATGAAACTTCTGAGCTGCTTATGACTGATAATAATAATTCAACTTATCAGTAGGTAATACACTGGTCACAGATGTAGATTTATCATACATGCTTATTTGTGGACCATTACAGTGATACAGGCTTTTGCAATATTGAAATCACAGAGTGATGCAATGTGCCAGTGAACTGTCTTACCATCTTGACCAATCACATGCTTCTTTAAGGGTTTGGATGAATCAAAGTATTTAGGCTGTTTATTTGGTCAAAGTAATGCACGTAAACCTTTAGCCATGTTGTATTACTGATTCCACAATGCATTTTAAAAGCTGTGTAAGAGTTGTGCTTTGAACCCTTACCACGAACAGATGAAAACGATAACCCCAAGAGCATTGAAAGAGCATTCAAAGAGAACTTAGCCAATATCTGGTGAAGGATGTGTCTTACAAGGATGTAAGTGAATGTTATACTATTGTCAATATATTTTCATTAGTATGATGTTTATTTGCATTTGAAACCTAAACATTGAGCTGATACTTCTGCATGTGGCATTTATAAATAATGACACGTGAAATGGTCCAAGAACAACAAATTCAAACTGTTGAACTACTGAAATTGAAATTCAATTAATTCAGGATTTATGGAGGATGAGCAGCACCACACGGACACCCAATTTCCGCCTGTTATTTTTCTGACTTAATAATGGTACTTTTTAAACAAAGAAAGCCATTTGCCATCTGCTCCTGTGGCAGCAGAATTGGTAATGCACATTTTACTCTTCAAGTCTATTTTTTGCTGTTTGCTGCAAGCATGCCACTAGAAGCATGCACAAAAAACTCACAATGTCTCTCACTCAGGGCTGGTGTGAAAGAACAAAAGCATTGCAGAAATGCCTGTATACCACATTGCGTCTGGTATAAAACAACCAGGTGTCATCCTAATTTATTTTGTGCTTTTTTGTACTCAGTGATACAGTTTGCATTGGCCTATATCATGTGTGCAGTTATATCATGACAGTAAGGCATTCAAATGCCACACTGTTGACAGCTTGCCTCTGCAAGAACACTATAATTTCTTGAACTTTTCTCACACTGTAGAAATATCTGTTTTATTCAAGAAACATTTTTCACCATGCAGGTGATGACAGTAAGTGCCATGTACACTGGTTTGAGTGCATCGAGTACTACTTTGCTGCTGGGTTTTTCAAACTCAATCTCAGTGTAACTCAGTGTATCTGGAATGGTGCATCTGCACTCTCAACTGACAGTTCATAAGTGGGTGCAACATGATATTTGGAAGGCCTTCCTACTGTTTTGTACACTGAGGGTACTCCTCTGAGTCATTTGTTGAAATGTTAAACCAGTGGTGCCCAAGTACGCAACACCAAGGTGTTTGGGTGTTCATGACATCTTCATGTCTGCAGAATGTAATCAAAAACATAAAAAACATATAACATTCTTATTTAATAAATGTAATATTTCATACAAAACACATATTATGGAACCCAGTAGCATGATAGTACCTTATTACATACAGTGCAGCCTCAAAGTGAGGTGCCAGAACAGTTCCAAGAGTGACATTTTCTAGTTTAAAGATGAAGAAACCCTCAATCTGGTGATTCTTGAAAGAGGAAGAAACATTTATAATGTTCCTGGTAACCTAACTGCTAGGAAGATGTTCAGCTCTCTGTCTGTATACATCTGTATTTATTAGCCTCCATGTCAATGCATTTCTTTATCACAGTCTTAATAGTTATATGATGTATTTTGCGCAATGCTGTGGGGCAGTTTCAGTATCAGAGAAAATCACTGAACAGAAATACAAAAGGATACAAATTCATGAATTCTGTCAGTGTAAAATATTTTATTTACACACATTACAAAATAAACTGAGATATCAACAGCTCCTTGTACGGACCAGGTAACATAGCACTGACAGGTAGGGCCAGGCATCAGCATGTATATGAAGTAAACAGCTTTAAACTGTTTTAGGCCCAGCACACACCAAGCTGATGATTGCCTTTTGTACCTCACGGTCGCCTCACGTCTTCTGTGAAAATCTGCATTCGAACACACTGGGATGACTACAGCTGATGGCAGAGAGGCTGTAACTTAATGAGCCTTCATGGAAGAGACCAACCCTCCATACCAGGAGCTGGTAATAGTCTAAAACTGTGAAGCGTACAAAGATACAGCACATGAAGAAAATAATTATTTTTGAATGCATTATAAGCTTCAAATGTACCTATTTAAGCTGAACCTAGTGTGTGAAAGGGAATGTTGATAGATGAAAACATAAAAAGGACTGTGAATTCTGTCAAACCAGTGAGGCTAAGAGGCTGTGCTATTATACTACAGAACACAACAAATAACATAGAAATGCTAGTTTTAGACTAGAATGACCCCTTGATAGGACTAAACTGCAACATGCCATTAGGCCAGCCACAAAAAAAAGTTAAAATTTCCACCATACTCATGATAGACCACAAAAAAAAAATTCAATGTTAGATAAAACTACTGGTTTATAGGCTAGACAATATCAAATAATGATAAAAAAAAGCTTTATGCCTGCCAGACAAGGACAAGGTTGACATTGGGTGCATCTACACAACAGAAAGTGTGAGGCAGCATAGCTGCAGGAGAGAGCCAACTCGCTTTATGTTCGGATACGTCTCTGGCATACTAAACAGGCTAAAGGTGAAGTCCAGTGACCAACTCCAGATGAGAAAAAGATTCCGTTTCACTTTCCTCTTCTCTCCTCTGAGGCTCACTGACATTGTACTCCGGCGTCTGGCGTACGTGTGCACGGCGGCCTTGAGAGAAGAAAACGCCTCACTTCAAATTCAGACACTAAATCCCATAGCTGCTCTTTGTATAAGTGGGTGGACTGATGCAAGACACTTGATCCCTACCTCAACAACAGGAAAAATCGAACCCTTTGGAATTGCAGCAGGAGAACGTGGTGGCTGTCGACAACTTCCGATCACCTTAATTAATGGCTTTAGCGCTGATAGCAATGATTAGCCAGCAAGAAATCAGAAAGATTAGAGGTGTTCCATTACACTGTGCTTAGTACTCAGTTTGGATCAAGATTTGTGACTGCCTTCAGTGAGACTGAGGACTCAACCAGAGTGCCTTGGCTTTATCCTGAATCTCCAAACATGAAGAGCTTAGATCCACTGTGTGCATAAGCAATTTGGCACTTGCTTGTCAAAAATGAACTCATTCGTTTTAATTAATTTATATTTTAAGCTAAGTGCACCCTAATGTTTTTTTTTAAGAAACATCATAGAACCCTTAAACTTTTCAACTTTTCAACGTAAGACACCCCTTTACGTTTGGTGTCCTTGAGAGCCTAGTGGCTAAAGTGTTAACAGTTATAAAATTAATGTAGTTTTAGACACCTTAAGTGATAGTTAATGATGCTAAATAAAAGCAAGATGACAGCATCAACTGAGAAGTTGGAGAAGTGGGATTTTTGAACATTTGACCAAAACCTAAAATATTGGTGAAATGATTGGGACATGCAATGAAAGGTGACTAAGCTCTGCTTGAACGTTATAGTTACTCCTCACTACCAGCTGAACTTAAAACGAACATAAATATCATGAATGCGGCTATTTTTGGTTCAGTGTACCTCAGCAGCTCTTCAGTTCACCAAGTTCTTCTCTATAATTTTGTGTGATTTCCTCACAGTGTCGTGTCCGTGTGTGAATGAGAGGGAGGCAGGTGGAAAGGTGAAGACGCAAGGAGTAGAGGTCGTAAAGGTGGATGACTTCAAATATCTTGGGTCAACCATCCAGAGCAATGGACAGTGCAAAAAAGAGGTGAGGAAGAGGGTGCAGGCAGGATGGAGTGGGTGGAGACGGATGTCAGGGCTGATGTGTGACAGAAGGACAGCAGCAAGAGTGAAAGGGAAGGTTTACAAGACAGTAGTGCGTCCTGCTATGATGTATGGTTTGGAGACTGTGGCTCTGTCTAAAAGACAGGAGGCTGAGCTGGAGGTGGCGGAGATGAAGATGCTGAGATTTTCGTTGGGACAAGGCTGGACAAGATTAGAAATGAGCAGATCAGAGGGACAGTGAAGGTGGAGCAGTTTGGAGATAAAGCCAGAGAGGCCAGGTTGACATGGTTTGGACATGTGTTGAGGAGGAATAGTGGATATATTGGGCAAAGAATGTTGGAGATGGAGCTGCCGGGTAGAAGGAGAAGAGGTAGACCTCAGAGAAGGTTTATGGATGTAATGAAGGTGGACATGGGGATGGTTGGTGTGAAAGTAGAGGAGGCAATGGATAGGGCAAGATGGAGGCAGATGATCCGCTGTGGCGACCCCTAAAGGGAGCAGCCGAAAGAAGAAGAAGAAGTCGTGTCCCTCTAGAACGCAGTTGTGTGTCGTAGGATTTGTGGACTTTATTTTTTATATGGTACACTGTTGTAGGCATATTATCATCCTCTGCAAAATGCTGTCACTATTTTTAGCTGCACACTTTGTTTTTAAGTAGCAGAACAATTTGCTTATTGTGCGCTCCTCAATTTGAATGACAAAGCCGTCTCCTCAAAGAGGAACCGTTGTTTACTGAAAATGAAATCAAATTTTACATTTTTCTAACCAATTGCGTTGCTCAAACAACTGTCTATTTGTTGGTTAGTCATTTACATCTCTAGTCAAGATCAATTGAGAAGTCTTGTAGACTGAGAAACTTCCCTGAGGCTACTTCTCTACTTTGACATATTGGCCCCTACCCAGCGGTGACAGCCAACTGGAGCACAAGGATTCTTTAAAATATAAATAAATAATCGCTCCACACAAACAGGCATGTGAGGTCACACTTCACTCGGGTGAGAGAATGACAACAGATGCAGTGCGCTGAGAATACGTACCACGGCCAACAACAGCAATGGATAACAGGAACTAAGAAAGCGAGCAGACAAGAGAAATGACAAGGTGTCTGAAAATATGAAAACGCAAGTGCCTGCGGTGCAGCGCTAGCTATGATTTGATAAATAAGTACAGCTCATCAACAGATGCTGCCTAATAATTTCTACTACCTCGAGTTGTTTGAAAAACAACAACAAAAAAATTACCCAAACATAGGTCTACACATGGTGTCATAAATATCGCACCAGATGTATGATCCAAACATCCAAGCACTAAAGCTGAAGTGATACCACACTCTATTCAGGGCTGCAAAATCACACATCAGCGATGACAGCTGCCCCATAACTTGAGCTGCATGATATCGACAAAGTACTAGTACTGTGGTTATCAGTGCCTAAAGGAATCAGCAATCACACGTGTGTAACTTCAACCAATGCTCGCAATTTCATTCCATCACCACATTATTTCTGCAGTACAGTCTGTAAATTTCACACTTTCACAATATTCATGCTTTCACAAGCACTTTCACAACTATTACCAGGGCTGGATAGTAACAGAATACTTGTAATAGTATCAGGAAACTGTATGAAACACAGTAATCAGATTACAGATACAGTATAACAACAGAACGATAACCAGCAGGGTTACATTCAAACTACATAAATGCAACCTTGTCGCCTTTCACTGAAATAAACATGTATATTTCTAGAGTTTTAGAATTTTGGGAAGGGGGGCTTGCTGCCAAATGGACTTGGAATCGCCCTCCCAGCAGCAGTTTGTGGTCTTTTATTTGTTCGTCCTATAGAAATTTTAGTGTCTTTTTTTGTTTTTGTTTTTATTGTCAATAAAAGATGGTTCACCACCTAAATAATATCTAGACAAGAGCAGCCCTGTGGTCAGAAACCAACAATGAATGGGGAGAAGGAACAATAATAAGTCATGCAGCAACAAACAGGCTACAGTCAGTAAATGTAAACCTACAAACTGCTTTGACAGGATAGGTGTTTCTGATAAAGCCAACGATTGGTACATGGACATAATATAAAAATAAAAAAAGGGGGCAGTTGTGGGCTGGAAGTTAGGGAACCAGCCTCGTGACTGGAAGGCTTTGTTCTGCAGCCCTAGCAGAAACTCTTGCACTTGAGAACTAAACCTACACTACAACTAACATCACCACATTTCCACAACAGGCCTCTCTGGGGATGTCACAGTAACATATCCAAGGTCAATCTATTAGGGTACTAAAAGAGTGAGTGAAACATTGAGTTATGAGTGCTCTCCAATTGGTAGAAGACACTATCCCATGGGCTACAAGATCACTTACTCTACATTCATCTCAAATATATCCTAGCAAACACGGTCATCACTAATTTATGACTGGGGAGGCCCTCAGTAAGTCATACAGCTACCATTAAACAAAAAGCTCCACTCAGCACTGCAGACATGATTTTGAACTAATATACCCTCAGAGCAGATGACACCCATTAAAGGACCATTGTAAAGACATTTAAAAGACATATGTCAATAGCCCAGGTTAATGCACGTCAGATCAGTACCATTTTGAAAGTGCTAGGAAACAATGTCTTGTTAACAACAGATTTCAATAGGTTAAATTATAAGAAAGGTACATTAAATAATAAAAAAGACAAAGATGTTGAAAATTCAGGAATAGTTCTGACCACTATTCTTGGCCCCCTTTCCTTTTTTTATATAAAATATCACTGTTCTTGGAAGAAAACCTCATATCTCCAAAATGGTAACTTTACAGGAGAATGAAAAAATATACTCTACTTTTAATGTAAGTCAATGGAACCTGACATATTTCCAAGTCATTTTGGGCTGTTTCTGTTTGGTCCATGCATCATAAAATTTACACACAGTGTAAAGCGTAACAGGCATTTTCAAATTATGTCAAAAACTATAAAATGACCAAAACAGAGATAAAAGGTTTTCCTCCAACAGCAGCGATATACAATATCTTCATAAATAAATGGAAATTAACCAACTTTTCATCACTACAAAATTTTACTGGATGTCAAAATTGAGTAAACAAAAAAAGTGTTTTCAACTCATAAGAAGTGATTTTAAAGAAAAGAAACAAAATATGACATGGACAGTATTACTGGCACCCTTTACTAATATTTTGTTGTATGCCATTTAGCAGCAATGCTGGCCTCCAAACGTTTTTTGGCAGTCATCTACAAGCTTCTTGCACCTGTCTGCTGGTCATTCTTTTCTACTCAACCACTGCACACCTTTGTAGCTCTTAGATGTTTGCAGGGTGTTTCTTCCCTGTGGCAGATTTTGGCTGTCTCCAAAGATTTTCACTGAGGTTGAGATCAGGACTCACTGCTGGCCAATTTAAAATAGTCCACCTCTTCTTTTGCAACCATTCTTTTGTGCTTTTTGATGTGTACTTTGGGTCTTTATCTTGCTGGGGGACCCATGATTTTCGACCCAGATTTTTCTTACACTAGGTAGCACATTTCACTCTAAAATGTCTTGGTAATCTGATTTCATTATTCCTTCAATTCAGTTGAGGCCTCCAGTACACTGTTAGAAATAAAGGTACCATGCAGGTACATGATTCGTTCATCAAGATACAAACAGTGTAAACGTTCCCTCAAAGGTACAACAGCAGTTTTAAGGTCCAATTGTGTACCATAAATAAGTATTTCCCAGTGGAAAAGTAGATATTTGTATCTTTTTATAAACAATTTTTTTAGAACAGAACCATTTAATAAGGAGCCTGGTGATGAGACGGGGTGTGTGGAGTCAATACATCTTAGAAAATATAATTTCAGTGGATTATGGTACAGTTATGTTCCCTGACTAAAGGTACTGACATGTACCCCTGAGGGTACCACCACAGTGTCGAGAAGGGTACTGCCTCAGTGACACAGTCATACCTATTTTACTGAGAGTGTCCCTGAGGCAGCAAAGTAACCCCACACTGTGGATCCACCACCATGCTTGACTGTAAGCAGGGTGTCATCTTACTTTTAAGCTTCATTTCATTTTATATAAACAAATCATGGGTCTGTGTTGCCAAAGAGCCCTATTTTTGTTTTGTCAGTCCACAAATCATTTGCCCAAAAGCATTGCGGTTTGTGCCTTCTTAGGTCTTTCTTTCAGCAATGGAGTCTTCTATGGCCTTTAGCCATGACGTCCTTCTAGGTTTAGAGTGTGATGTGTGGTATAGGTTGAAACCCATCACTCAAAATTGCTCCAGGTCTGTCTTTAACTCTTTGGATATTACACATGGTCTTTTTTTACACAGTTCACACTAACAATAGAAGCCTTTCCTCACTGATTTTCTTTTTTGTCCCACATCCTAGGATATTTCCAAGAATTCCATGAACAATAAACATTCCTGATTACGTTATGCACTGGGGAAACAGAAACGGCAAGGGCTTTGAAGATGAATATTCTTGTGCTTAGAAACAATAGCACTTCTGATGCTCTCAGAGAAAGTATCAGAGAAAGTAAAGTGGCCTTCTTCAGCACTAAAGCCATCATCAAGTCATGTGAGCCATAATTTATCACAGGCAATTCTAAATAAAGTGAGTCTAGTCTAATCTGAATGGAATTTATCAATATAGTGCCAACAACTGTGTTACATCCATATGTCCATTTTATGTTTTTTCCTAGCATTGCTTTTTATATATGTTTTTACCCTCAACTGTTGTGTATTGAATACAAGTGTGTATTGACCAAAGATTTTTCACATCACATTTTTATTTTTGTAGATATTGTACATTATGTATTCAGGGGCACCAATAAAAGTTGGCAGAAGTGTATACAGTACTGTGGAAAAGTCAGAGACTACCCTTGATTTATTTACTTTCCTGCCAAAATGGCCTTGAAGTACAGTTCTTTTCAGGGGACTTGCTTTCAGTTTTTAAAAGAAATCTGCAAGGGTATTTTTCCACAGCTCCAAATTTAATCTTAGAAGTTAGTTGCACTTTCTACTTCTTATGAGGCTACTAGTCCTAAAAACATTCAGTGATATTGAGGGCTGGACTCTCTGTTCTTCTGAGGACACAAGCAGCTTCTTTGTTTGATTTGTGGATTTTCTTTTTGTCCATTTTCTATAAATAATAAAGGGGGCCTTTTTTGCTGGAGGATTCCTTTAAATGTATGGTGAGCAGTAAATTGAAACACCTTTTTAAATATTTGACAACATTCTCTCAGCTGCCAAAAAATACATCCTTTTGTTTTTTTCAAAATAAATAAATAATAAAGCAACCATAGAAATAAGTAAAAAGGTAGGAACATAATAAAAAGGTACAAAAAAAAGTATAGCACATAATGAAATGCTAAAAGAATCTAAAACAAAATAAGAGAAAGGATAAAGTAAAAAGATATGCTTTAAGCTGCTTATATTTTAACTTAATGACTTAACTTGATGACTTATTATATGTCTTATGGGAGAGTGGTTCACTGTTTGGGAGCATATATGCTAAAAGCAGCCTCCCCACCCCATCTGCTTTTAACCTTCCCCTTATACAAGTGCGATACAAATCTTACATCTAACCTCCTTAGAAATACTCAGAAAAATGGAAAACGTAATACTTAATTGATTAGTACTTAATTGCTGCTTTGACTCCTTCAATCAATGAAGGGTGCATAGCACTGTATATACACCAATAAGAGACAAATGCCACTACAGTATTAGTACAGGGGTGAGTGTACAGCAACAGTCCACATCAATTCTCTTAAAGTCTGAATATTATGCTTCATATGATATCATTTCTCAATATTTGTAGGAAAACAGGAAATCTATTCGCATTCATTAACATTCTCCACTCCTTGATTTCATATTGTATTCGTTTAACACCTGGTTAAAGAGCACAAAAGATTCTCTCCTGAACAACATAGGCAAACAGCACTCCAAACCACCAGAGTAATGAGCATTGATTTGACTAAAAAATAAAGGAGCAGAACCCATTAGTTCCAAATTTTAGCATGCGAGCCATTTCTCTCCGAAAATGATTCCAGGGAAGAGATAATATGCTGCTTTTGTTCACAACCAGTAATTAATTTATGAGGACAGAATGCATGAAGACTTGGCAAGCTCTCCTCAGTCCCCACTCCCCGCAAGTGAAAACACATGACAAACAGGTCTACATGGGCTAGATTTTGAACGTGAGGCACCGAGGTCTCACTTTCCAAGCAATTTATTTACTCTAAGACTTTCACACTGCAACCTTGAGCTGGTTTCTGAGGCAGGAAGAACTAGGACAGATGGACTGACACCACAACCTTAAAAAAAAAAGATTAGGCTAAAGTTAAGCTCCACTTTATCTTCACAGTTCAATTATCCGACGGTGATAGATGTGTGGCATTAGCAAAGAGGGAAGAAAGACATACGAATTTGCCAGAAAACACTACTCAGCTACAGATATATCCTCACCTGACAGGTGGTATCGCGTAATTAGCTTCAGAAGCAAGCTTCAGTCATTTTGAACAAATATAGTGTGATGACACCCACCTCAAAATTTGTAATAGGAAGAGAAATTAAGCAAAATGATTTCATTAAACACTTGTTTAAAATTCTGGCAATGTGGTAATTGTTTACCTGCCATAGTCACAAAGCGTGTTTAAATAACTGTGCTTTCAAGCACAGGGTTTTATACACTGCTCAAAAAAATAAAGGGAACACTTGAACAGCACAATATAACTCCAAGTAAATCAAACTTCTCTGAAATCAAACTGTCCACTTAGGAAGCAACACTGATTGACAATCAATTTCACAGCTGTTGTGCAAATGCAACAGACAACAGGTGGAAATTATTGGTAATTAGCAAGACACACTCAATAAAGGAGTGGTTCTGCAGGTGGGGACCACAGACCACTTCTCAGTACCTTTCTGCTTTCTGGCTGATGTTTTGGTCACTTTTGAATGTTGGTGGTGCTTTCACAATCTTGGTAGCATGAGACGGACTCTACAACCCACACAAGTGGCTCAGGTAGTGCAGCTCATCCAGGATGGCACATCAATGTAAGCTGTGGCAAGAAGGTTTGTCGTGTCTGTCAGCGTAGTGTACAGAGGTTGAAGGCGCTACCAGGAGACAGGCCAGTACACCAGGAGACGTGGAGGAGGCCGTAGGTGGGCAACAACCCAGCAGCAGGACCGCCTTCTCCGCCTTTGTGCAAGGAGGAACAGGAGGAGCACTGCCAGAACCCTGCAAAATGACCTCCAGCAGGTCACAAATGTGCATGTGTCTGCACAAACGGTTAGAAACTGACTCCATGAGGATGGTATGAGGGCCCGATGTCCACAGATGGGGGTTGTGCTCACAGCCCAACACCGTGCAGGACGCTCGGGATTTGCCAGAGAACACAAGGATTGGCAAATTCGCCACTGGTGCCCTGTGCTCTTCACAGATGAAAGCAGGTTCACACTGAGCACATGTGACAGACGTGACAGCCTGCAACATCCTTCAGCATGATCGGTTTGGCAGTGGGTCAGTATTGGTGTGGGGTGGCATTTCTTTGGAGGGCCGCACAGCCCTCCATGTGCTCGCCAGAGGTAGCCTGACTGCCATTAGGTACCGATATGAGATCCTCAGACCTCTTGTGAGACCATATGCTGGTGCGGTTGGCCCTGGGTTCCTCCTAATGCAGGACAATGCTAGACCTCATGTGGGTGGAGTATGTCAGCAGTTCCTGCAAGATGAAGGCTTTGAAGCTATGGACTGGCCCGCCAGTTCCCCAGACCTGAAACCGATTGAGCACATCAGGGACATCATGTCTCGCTCCATCCACCAACGCCACGTTGCACCACAGACTGTCCAGGAGTTGGCACATGCTTTAGTCTAGGTCTGGGAGGAGATCCATCAGCCATCCGCCACCTCATCAGGAGCATGCCCAGGCGTTGTAGGGAGGTCATACAGGCACGTGGAAGCCACACACAATACTGAGCCTCATTTTGACTTGTTTTAGGGACATTACATCAAAGTTGGATAAGCCTGTCTTGTGTTTTTCCACTTTAATTTTGTGTGTGCCTCCATTGGTTAATAAATTTGATTTCCATTGATGATTTTTGTGTGATTTTGTTGTCAGCACATTCAACTACAGAACAAACAGTACAGAACAAAGTATTCAATGAGAATATTTCATTCATTCAGATCTAGGATGTGTTATTTGAGTGTTCCCTTTATTTTGTTGAGCAGTGTATAAAAAGGCAAGTGGGGTATTCCACATGTCTTTTATTTAGCTCCCAGAGGACAAAAAAAGCAAACAATTTACCAAAATGACTGTATACACTACTTGGCCATAGTATGTGGACACCCCACCTATTTACTGAGTTATGTTTCAACCACATTCACTCTTAACAGATGTAATCAAGCATACAGCCATGCAATCTCCATTGACAAACATACAATCTCCATAGACAAACATTGGCAGTAGAATGTGTCACACTGAAGAGCTCAGAGACTGTCTCATGAAGTCTGCCTCTGAAGTTTCTGCTATGCTAGATCTGCCCTGGTCAACTGTGAGTGCTATTATTGTGAAATGAAAGTACCTAAGAGCAACAATAGCTTAGTTATAATGCAGTAGACCAAGCAAATTCACAGAGCAGACCCACTGAGTCCTGAAGTATGCAGTGTGTAAAAATCGCCTATCCTCTGTTGTAACACTCACTACAGAGTTCCAAACTGCCTCTGGAAGCAACATCAGCACAAGAACTGTGTGTTTAGAGCTTCATGAAATGGGTTTCCATGGCCAACCAGCTGCACACTAGCCAAAAATCGCTCAACATAACATCTCAACATAAATTTCATGGCAGCCCAGTATAATCCAGTACATGGTTTGGTTAATCAATGCTTTAGTAAATTAAATTAGGAGTGTTGGTGATGGAATTTAATAAATCTACACAATGGCTCAGGCATTCAAGAGATATCTGGAAACAAAATTTGTTCTTCAAACTATCTCACAAGATAACTACTTTTCTAAAAGTTCTTGGTACTTTTTACTGTATTTATGTTTATTTATTGGGCACCTACAACATTTGCACAGTACTTGTATATACATATATACAGTATTGTGCAAAAGTCAAAGATCTCTTATTTTAAGGAAATATTTCAAAGATTATTAGATATAAAATAACTCACTTGCATAAAGAAGGGTAAAGGAAAATAAGTGGAAAAACAGAGATTTCCAAAGCTGAAGTTCAAAAATGTATCAAACATTATAGAGAAAATGGGACTTCTAACAACCATTCAAGACCTGGAAAAAATCTACAGGCATTTCTATCTATCGTTTCACTGTGAGATGACATCTCAGTACTGTGGGTCTGAAAGAGTGTGTAGCTTTCAAACCATTACTGAGAAATGGAAAAAGAATGAAAAATGCAAACAACTGCCACAAAATCATTGAATGTGTTTGGGATTACCTGGATCATGAGAAGCTCAAAGTGCAATCAACTTCTAAGACTGAGCTTTGGAGATGTGGAAAACATCCCCACAGATGTCTTTGAAAAAACGATTTGATACTTACTTATTAAAGCTTCTGTGTCTTAAATGTATGTTTTCTACTTTTTTCCTGACAATGAAAAATGAATAACTTGTACTTAACAGCCTGTTTGACCAAAATTAAATGAATGGTCTCTGACTCCATGGTACTGTATACACAAGGCTGTTTAGAATGGCCAAAGCAAAGGTAAATGTGAAACTCTTAGTAGAGCTGCCCAGCAGTAAAACCCTGAAAACACTTGCCAATAAATCAAGTCATCTGACCCCCAATAAATCACTGGAAGAAAGAAAGACGCTAAACACATTAAGAAAAGGTAATGAAATTCCCCTTTAAATGCTGCTCATCACTGGACGTATAAACGCACTCATTGTGTTAAGATAATGTACCCTTCAGGTACATTTACTGGTTTGGCTCCATTTCAGAAGACAAGGTTCGTTAGCTTTAGCCGGCAGATCAGTGTTTAGCTTATGACTCTAATGGCCGGCAGACAGTGAGGGCCACGCAGGGACCAGTAGCACGGCTCATAAAGCCAGAATATTAATTAACATCAGTCACACTGGCAATTTTTATTAAGGGGATACCTTTTTTAACTTGCACTTGCTATGACACAAAGATTTTGCTCATGGTGAATGGAGGGGCACGAAAAGGCAAATTAAAGTCAATTAGTTTATAAGAGAGCCACAGGTTTTTGGAGGAAAGTAAAATAACTGTATATTTTACATTCAAGCTGGGCACTCTGAGTCTGGTATTTGCAAATAAAGGCTGGGCAAGGAGTGTTATGGGCTTTGCACACTGCAGAGCACCAGAAGCATGAGCAGGTCGAGCTGGGGAAGTGGTCCAACTTTAGTCTTGGCTTGTGTTCCTGTAGCTCCAAATGTTAAAAAAGCCACTTTTGTTCCATATTTACATTTCTGTATGCCTTGGGCAGGATAAATTACAGAGTGTGTTTTGGACTGAGACTGAGAAAGGGGTTACTGAGGAGGGTCGCGTTGGAGAGGTGGAGCATAAAAAAAAAGTTAAAAAGCGTACCCAGAGCAAGGCCTTGAGCTCCAACTCTCAGATTAATGGGCTGCTAATGGAGGAAGGTCTCCCTGAAGAGCTGACCTTGAAATACTGGATTCAGAAGTATTTTAGAGAAGCTAAGAAGGGGGAAATGACTTCATTTCAATGTGCTTGCACAAATTATCCTGATGAAAACCCAGCTTCAGAATGTGATCTTTGAGCAGCTGCTGGAAAAAGGTGACAGTTGGTCCTGCCCTCAGGACCATACACACTTTCCAAGCAGGTTAGGAAGAGCGACACTAATCCAACAAGTAAAAAAGAGCAAATGGGAAGCGGATCATCTCACACTGACTAAATGATTACAGGACCCACATTATCTACTTGAAAATGGCAGAAAGGAAACAAGTATTTTAAAGACTGCATTTTGTCACTGTCCAAAAAACCACAAGTATCTTCATTTTTCTTTCAATGCTATTTAAACACACCAGCAGCCCTTTGCAAAATTCACCCTGAGTAGACCAATAAATGTGCTTACATTAAAAGAAGGTTTTTACATTCTCTTGCAAAGTTGCCACTTTGGAGATACTTGTTTTTCATTGGACATTGACAATATTTATAGAAGCACAATGTCAAAATACTACATAAGAAATGTGAAAAAGTCAAAATACTACATAAGAAATGTGAAAAAATGTAAGGAACACACATTTTAGAATTTACACAATATCAACCCTCACAATCCAACCACAACACAAGATGAAAGTAAGCCACAGTATTTAGAGTATATCAATGCAAGACTTCATGAACAAGGTTTTAATTACCGCCCTGACTGCTTTCAAGTAATACAAAACATCTCAACGTGACAGTTCTGCTGTGCAGTTTCAGTAAAGCAGTAAAGCAAATTCCCCAAGGCCATGAAGTCCAGCATTTCTCTTGCAAGAAAAATATGCCCGTTGATGGTACAGTGAGGAAGTGATCGAAGCAGGCTAACAATTCCCAGGACAGATACTGTCCGGTTTAATCTCCAAAGCAAGGACAATTAAAATATTTCACAGTCACTGCAGAGACAGGAAGTAGGGACAAGAGGGTGCGGCTGATGCACATTCATTATACAGAATCCAATCCTCTGTTTGACAACTAAAGCCAAAATAATGTGGCACCTTGGGAATAGTGGGGTTGCTGGGACACTTGCTGAAGAATGTGGTTTAAAAGTAACACTAATCATGTTTTCTCATCAGTTTTGGAGCATTAAACTGAACACTTAACACTAGAGTGTTAGGAGTAGCCTCAGCCAACACAGCTAAAGGCTCATCTGAGGTATACTGTATGTTAAGAGGCCCACAGCTATGAGGATTTTGTCAGTTACACTGTAATTGGCTATCCATATTTCTTTGCACTTTCATACACCATTTTTACTCACCCTAATGTAAAAGAAACTTTATTATTATTAAGCTAAATGCTAGTAGCATGCAGTTGAGCCTTTCAGTCACGCTTCTGAATTTAGTTAGGGTTAGGGTTAGGGTTAGGGTTAGGGCTATGATTATAGCACCCCACCAACCCAAGTCATTGAAATTCTCTGGTTTTACTGACAGAGCATTTCCCAGTGGACACTGGGCCATCTTTTACTACCTTGTTTCAGATGGCTATGTTTCTGATGTCATACCATATTGACATTTGCCTGCTTTTGTGTTTGGGGTTGGTCATTTAAATAAGGTCTTCCTATCAAAGTAGTTCATTTTTGGCCACACTGAGTGCTGAAACCTACCAGACTCCCTGAAGATAGCCAGAAGTTTGGTTTGGGCCCTGGCACTCCATCATCCACAGCTTGTGTGGTGCGCCTCACCCCACTGGCTCTATTCGGTTCTTGTCAGAGCTATTTTGCCAGAGCATGTTGAATTGGTATCCGCAATTAAAGAGTTCTCTGACTGAGCAAATCAGCGCATGAGAAGAGAAACAAAAGAGGGTTCAGATGTTCAGAGAGTAGTTTTCAATGCCAGTGCAAGTAGCAATGTTTCATAACTAGGGATGGGCATTTTAACCATATTTACTATTCAAAAGTCCTAATTTTTCAAAGGAAAGAATTAAAATATGTGAAAAATCTCAACAAGAAAACAGCAAAACTAACTTGTTAATATAAACTAAAGCATTTCACGAACATTAACTGTCTGTCATATAATTTATAAAAGTACACGGCAACTGTGTGTTGCATTGTACTGCAGATAGTATAAACATTCATATCTAAGAAGCCTTTTAATCCACTATTTCAATAATGCTCACTTCTGCACTTAAACACTGAATATCACTGGTGAAGCATGGTAGCCAGTATCTGCCAAGTTGGTGTTCCTGTTTTCTTTCTTTGAAAGAAAATACAGACTACTACCTTCTACCTGCTATGTAAAGCTATTTCTTCATGCAGGTGCATCAAGTGTTAGCTATCAGCTGTAGTCTTTGTGAAGCGTCAAGTGCAAATTTTCACAGAAGATGTGAAGTGATGAAGACCTGATGGAAGCAGATTATCATTCAGCACTTGTTCTTCAACATTGGCTTGGTGTGAGTCCTAAGAGACACATGGCAATATTCTCCTACAAAACAGAGGCTCATTTCAACCAAGGACAATCACACCAGGTAGATAAGAAAGGAGATCCCCAGGTCTACAGCCAAGTTTCCCATTGCCTGATTGCCCTGTCAGTTTAAACAGACACTTGAAGATCTCTGGTAATGCTCTGCAAGGTATTCGAGATTGCATTGGCAGCTTCCTTCACCAGCGCCCCTGGTGATTTGTGTGTTGAGAGCCGAGCTTCTCAGCTGCATCTTCTCCACGGGGAGATCCGCTTTCCCCAGAGAGAGCAAGTGCAAAACATTGCTTAAAGGGCCGCCATTCATATGCATCTGTCAACCCCTCCATACACACAGACGCACACCACCACCTCCACCTCCATCACCTTCCAACCCATATCCTTGTTATTCATCCAGTTTTATTATTCCTCTTTTCTTGCATGTTTATGGCACAGCTTGAGCGGTGTACAGAGTGCGTGAGCGAGAGCAATGCTAACATTCATCACAATCTGTCACGCTTTTTTTTTAAAGTGCAATGACAGGATATCTGTTATCTACCATGAGAGCTTAGCGCCTTGCGCCAGGTTCTCCGCATCCTAGATTGTTTTTCTGGAGTCCTTTGAGAGAAGAACGACTTTCAAAAGATCAGGCAAGGTGAATATCTGACATCAGTAAAAAAATTAGGATTGGGGGGGTCTTCCACTTATTTCACCAATTTTCCACAATATTTCACCTCTTTGTGCCACTTTAGCACTGACAGAATTACAAGTAAAAGGCAAGAGGAAGGAAGTGCATCCTTCTGCCTTTGCAGAAGTGGAGCTGATGAGCATAAAGCATGCTTGACGACGAGAGCGAGTGCGGCGCCCAGATAGCGGCGGTGCAGCGGACGCACACCCGCAAAAGGTCAGAAGGATCCGCTCGAGATGGTGCGGGAAGGTCACGGTTGGATTCCCTCATTGAGTCATTAACCTTTACCCAGAGAGATACAGGCTCCGCTTGCTCAGTTTTACATAATATCCGAGTCCTATGAATATTTACTGCATATTCATGAGCACTGATGAGCAGTCACTGTTTATGGCACTCTGACAATTACGCACCCTCCTTATGTGTCTTAATCAAGGTGCTCCTCGTGCCCTCCCTTTGGTGGCACCACACAGCGAGGGATGAAGATAAGGGGGCCTTTTTAAAAAGCAAAGAATTAATCTTCTAAGTATATGAAGAAGCTAAGAGAAGCACTCATTCTGACACACATGCCTTTGTTTTCATTCGCTTACCATCAGTCATCTGAGAGAGAAAAAAAACAAAAGGCGCATTATAGGAAGAGAGGGTTTTTATTTCCCCCTTTGAACAGCTCATAATAGAACAAAACCTCACAGATGAGAAGCATTTTGAGCTAGCCACAAGGTGATGCTCTGAGACTTGGCACTAAGTAAATTAACCTTGACTGCCTGCCATTTGCATTCTGTTAACTAAGCAGGCAAGCCCCACGTAAAAAAAAACCTTCCAACTTAAAACTTCGCGCTGAGCTGAAAGCCGATTAGCAGGAGGGAGGCAGCGATAACGCAGCAGGGTTGGGCCCGTTATCTTGACACAGCAACACACGTCCCCAAGGCAACACCGCGGGAAGTGAGCGGCTCGATGAGTCCGACGCTGGACACGAATCACATGAGCGAAGCTAAGCCCACAACATCACTCAGCACGACTTCGGGCAGAACGGTGGCTGAGTGCACAGCCAGCTGTAGGAGCCATAGGGTTTTGCCTTAGGTACTCATACAGACCTTTAAATATGGCTCATGTACCCCTTCAACCACATGTAACCAGGACAATTTAATTGCTATTAAATTAGATTAGCCTTCTAACGTTTCAGCTGCATACTGATTTTCCTATGATGATTTCACTTAAATCAAAAAACAATCATTTACACCATGAGAGGGGGAAAAAGTAGACATCTCAACTGACCATACACCAACGGGTCACTTCACACCTCCTTGTGTCTACGCTCATTGCCCATTTTAACAGGTCTATTTACCATATAGGTGTACCTTGTAGTTCTACATTTACAGACTGTAGTCCTTCTGTTTCTATGCATAATTTGTTAGCCCCCTTTTACCCCGTTCTTCAGTGGTCAGGACCCCATGGACCCCCTCCAACCCCCCCCAAAAAAGGGTTTTTATCCACCTCAGTGTCACTGCTGGACTGAGAATAGTCCACCAACCAAAAATATCCAACCAACAGCATCATATGACCACTAATGAAGGACTAGAGGATGACCAACAGATAAGCTACTGTGTATGATTTTATATCTACAACATGGACTGACAAGGCTGGTGTGTCTATTAGAGTGGACAGTGAGTGGACACTGTTTAAAAACTCCAGCAGCACTGCTGTGTCTGATCCACTCATACCCAAACATCCCAAACACATTCAGCGATGTTGAGGTCTCTAATCTAGGGTGGACAGTCCATTGCCCTGAGAACACCAGGAGCTTCTTTGTTTCGTCGACACATTCTTTCAGACTCATTGAGTTGTCTTCTCACACTGGAAAGATGGGCAGAAATGGACAGATTTTTTCAGATCTAAAGCAAGAGTGGAGCTTGATTTTCTATCAAATATGAAAGCACTGTTTATCAGATAGCGACTGTTTTGGTGGTCTACCAGGTCTTACAGGTTGTTATGAGTCCCATTTTATTGTATCTTTTAATAATATTTGAACATTTTTGAAAACTTTTCCACTTTGTTTCCTTTGACTTTCCTCGTCCTTATGCAGGTGGATTATATTATATCCATTCTCCTGGAATTATTGGAAATTAAATAAATTAAGGGTGGACTTTACTCTATAGGCACTGTACCTATAGAGTATGTTGTATAGGGCATGATTTTGGTTTGGGGTACCTAAACAGTAGTGTTCAAAAGTAGTTGTTGTCTGGGAAGTGGTATATCATAGCTTTGAGTTTAGAGTACACGTTTATGGTCTTTAAATCCTAACATTCGATGAAATGGTGAGAGTATGTAATCGCCTCAGTAGAGGGAGGCCATTTATCTTCAGGTGTTTATTACCAGCGGGGGTCTTCAGCAACAGTACACCCCCTTCTCACAGCATGCCTGCACTGTCAGCACACATGCACACACGCCCACGTTCAGCCGTCACAAAGGTGCTGACTGCAGCTTTGTCTCCGTCCATTAACTGCCGATTTGCGTGTGGGTGTGTGTGTATGCGGGTGTGTGTATGTGGCTGGGGAGGGTGTTCATATCCTTGAGAACAGGCTGCGTTGACTTTGAGAGTGCATACATTAATGAAGACTTAGCAACAGGGATTTGAGTCTCTCCCCTTTCTAATTACTCAGGTGTAATTAAACAAGACAATTAATATCTGATGGGGGGAAAAAGTCCCATCTTGCATCCCAGGTTCAGGTCAGAGAGTCAGGTAATAGCCAGTATGATGAAGTGGCTTCTCACCTTAATAATCTTGTGAGGTGTGATTCTTTTGGGTACTTTCTATATGTTACAGTCAATGAAAAAGTCAGTATTTAAGCAGCAATGTAACAGAAAACTGAATTTTCCTTGCTTTTTGGAAATACAGTCATATGCAAAAATTTCAGCATCTCCAGTGAAAGCACATTTTTGATGTTTTTCTCAGTGAAAATTTGGTAACAAATACTCTACAGAGAACACACTTAAATATGGCATTCTCAGCCAGTTACAATAAACAATTCCTAGTTGTTTGAAAAAATAAAACACAATATGAAATATTCCATGAGTTTGGTGAAGGCCATATTTTCTTTTACCCAGAAGTTCAGCAAATAAACAGTGGTTGGGCATTAATTAGTGCAGGCATGTGTTCTTTGTAGTGGATATGTTAAATTTAGAAAATCAACAAAAACTTGCATTTTTAAGAGATTTTGATCTAAATTCTAAACAGAGGACAGAAAATGGTAATGTAAAAATGCATTATGGCTGTTTATGGTATATAAAACTACATAAATATCATTTAAAAAGTAAAACAAAAATATATATATATATATATATATAAAAGCAAAATGTAGAATATGGTCCCTTTAAATGCTAGAACTATATTCATTCCTACAGTAAGTCCTTCTGTACTGTAGCCTAGACAGGTATCTGGAATTTGAGATGAAGACACACACACACACACATACATATATATATATATGTCCAAGAATCAAGTAAATTGAATTAACTGGGACAAGGACCTTATTTTTAAACTGACTGACTAAACATTAAGGCTAAATCTTTTCACTAACATAGACTTTCACTCTAATTATGCTCAATAAAGCTTCAACCATGTGGCTACCGTCTGTCTGGACAGTGAGGGCTTCACCTTAACAAGTCGCTCTAAAGATATCTTACTAATCTCTCAACATGCGCAGTTTTTAAACTGTGTCAGATGTTCAAAAGACTGTGAACTGCGACAAAATATCACCAACTGTGCTGCAAAACTGCAACAGCAGAATGGCTTTTAGCCAAGTTGTATAACCATGACATTATTGCATCAAATGTGCTAAAAAAGACTCTGACTCTGTTTTTTTCCCCCTTCTCCGCTTTCCTCCGCCCACCATAGGATGCATTAGTATGACCCGATACAACACACACTGTGGTAGAAAGACCCCAGAGTATTGCGGTACATGTTTAGCTACTTTCTAATTAGCACCACAACGTTAACTGCCAAGAAGAGAGTTTAGCCGCCGCTAGTTCTGAAGTAAAAAAAAAAACAAACTGCAAAATCACAAAGATGACAGGACTGTGGCGCGCTGACTCACTCGCTGCACAAATGTTCACACTCTCTCACACACACACACACACGCACTTTCAGAAGGTTAGGGCTGACAATCATAAACTACCCTCCAGCTTATCATGGTCAGTGTGAGTCCTAAGTGACTAACATCCACAGCTCAATCAACTCTCCTCAAGGACTATGCCTGCTTTGTGTGTCTATGTAATCATGTAGAAATGTATAACCTATAACCAGTATTGATACATTCTAAAACTACATTGAGTAATTATTTATATATATTTCATTTTACTTTTCAAGACTAGTGTATGCTCATACTAAGGAGAGTTTAAAAATAAAGTAAAATGACCAAAAAGGGTACACAAAAAACCCATAAAAAAACAGTGTTACATATCATGCCTGTCCAAAGAAAAACAAGAATCTCCAAAGGAGTACCTCTACAGAAGAAGGCAAAAACAGTCTTACCTAAAGCAAGTCAATGTAAAGAGATTTTATTCAGAGTGATTTTAGAGTATTTTTATTGGTCCACGCTTCATGAACTATTTACACACCATAAAATACAGCTGGTGTGTTGAAATGATGTAGAAAACAAAAAATCAGCAAAAATGGAGATTCAGGAATTTCTTTGGAAAGCAACGACAGAGAAAGTAGTATTATTAAAAGTTAATACTTAATATCATCATTGTGAAAATCAAGGGTAGTATAGTTATCCATTTGCACGCAAAAGTGACAACACCCCCTTCAAATAATGTTTTGTTGATTTTTTACTTAAAATGTTAACACATCCACTACAGGGAACAGACTTAAACAAGGATTTTTCTATTCATTTTCTTAAATAATTTCTATTTATTTGATATTTACGTATTACACTCCCTGATATGTTAAATTTAGCAAATATACAGTAATTGTGCATAATGTCATTTGACCAAGAGCACCCAAACTTGTACATTCAATACATATAGGGCAGTTTCTGTTTGTGCCAGAGGGGGCAACAAAGGCCTTTTTGGACTGAGATTTACACTGATTTTAAATCAAAGCCCTCTTACACACCAGAACGCACGGCTGCCTTCGTACTATGTTAGCTCGTTTTAATGTTCAGAGTTCTGAGCTGAAGCACAGCCTTGAGTTCCACCAACCACACAAAGCACAGAGATTTCCAGCTCATGTGGGAGTCAGCAATGCTGCTACTGCTTTAACTTCATTCCATGTTCTGACGGTTGCATAAAAAGAGCACTAGGCGTCATGTGAAGGTTCCAGTGTGTTAAATTCACAGAATTCTAGTCAGTGTATAAAACCTTCACAATGACTAATATTAGTCAAATAAACATTAACATTCATTGCTTTATCTTCCCCACATAGCAATGAAGCAAAACCAAGACGGGAGTTTTGGGTAATGGTTCAGCGAGTGATAGTGCTAATGCATAAAATATATCAAAAAAGTAAAATAATAAATAAATAAATTCTAATCATCAATTTCATGTCTTTAATTAATGATTTTTTCAATAAATTAATATGTGGCCCCAGGCCTACAGATTTTACATGCAGTCATATGCAAAAGTTTGTTGATTTTCTAAGCAAAATGTTTCTACAGCAAACAAACTTAAATATAGCACTTCTGCAAATTTTAGAGCATAATTACAATGTTTTGCTAAATTTAAAATACTGGATAATAAACATTTTAAAAAGAATTGATAAGCAGTTATAACACACAAAAAAGTCAGCAGTGATCTGCTATTTGCCAAATAGTGAGCCTGCATTCATTTATATACATGCTTAAAAATGATGGTTCTTTAAAGGGTCTTTAGTAAAAAAAAAAAAAAAAAGGTTCTATATAAAACTATGAACGTCCAAAGATCCCTTTTCATGACTAAAGGGCTCTTTGCATTGTGAAAGGGTTCTTCAAGGTGTTTCCATTTTGAAAAGGGTTCTATATAGCACCAAAAAGGGTTCCTCTATTATTACAATGTCAGGCTTGTTACAATAGAAGAACCCTTTTTGGTGCTATATAGAACCACTTTCAAAATGGTTCTATTCTCTATCAGTCTGAAGAACCATTTCATGGTGCAAACACCATTTAATCACGCAAAGGATTCTTTGAGTGTCCATGGTTCTATATAGAACCATTTTCTTTACAAAAGAGCCCTTAAAGAACCATGTTTAGACGTGTAGATAAACAGCAATTCTTGCTAGTTGCTTAACTTCCTCTGTTTTCTCCATCGGTCAGCATTAAAACTGTCAGCTTCATCAGATATAACAGCTCACGCTTTCCCCTTTTATTAAAGTGTTAGAACTGTTTATTAATGATTTAGAAAGTGCTTGTTAGAACTGTTTATTAACAATTTAGAAAGTGCTTATGACCTAATTAATAACCATTAATACACTTGTTTTAAATAATTCATAAACCGCTTATAAGGGTAGTTTTATTCTAAAGTGGTACCAAAAATGAAACATAAACCATACAATGTGCCTCATTTATATTGTATTTCTTTCACTTAACATGTTAAATTAATTTAATTGTGACTAATTGTGAATAAAATGTGCAGGAGTGTGTTATGTTTAATTTCCACTAAGAAAACTAATCTATACTATCTATACTGACTCCGTATACAGAAAGTGCATAATGATTTTGGGTGTGCATACAATTTTTTCAAATATTCCCTTTGGGACAAATATCCATCTTTTCCCTAGAATGCACACATGTACATACATGTGCTTATTTACATATTTGCATGTACATAATGCTTCACAACGTGCGCCAGACATCTACAGTAAACCGAGAGCCCAGCACCCAGACAAACATTTCCCGATTAGACGTCCATACAGGCCTTTCATTAAGTGCTTCCTCTAACAGTCTGGGAGGGCTGGTCTCCATCTCCAATGCTAGTCTCAGGCTAATCAAATCTTGCTGGCTGCCTGGGAGAGCCATCCTGGGCCCCCATTATCATTAATCTGTATGGCCATCTCATCGGCACTGTGGTTAACGAACAATGTTAGGGCCCCAAATTCAATTTACTCCAGTTAGCAATTGGATTGGTGATCAATCGAAGCAGCCGAGAGATGAGGGATCGTCAGAGATGGCTCCCGCACTGTTCCATTATCGGAATGCTCGGATGAGCTTCACAATCCCATTAATACGGACGGGGGCCGACACTGGCCCGATGCATGCTGGGAAGGAGGGATGCCTTAATCTGCC
Organism: Pygocentrus nattereri; assembly: GCF_015220715.1. NCBI lineage: Eukaryota > Metazoa > Chordata > Actinopteri > Characiformes > Serrasalmidae > Pygocentrus > Pygocentrus nattereri. The sequence goes on from NC_051215.1 coordinate 10,633,815, forward strand.
CAACTCCTGTTGTTTGTCACCGAGAGTCAAGGCTGACTGTGTGTGCCGGAGTATTAAGGTGAGCGATCAGTATTACAGCAGAAAAGGCGTAGCGAAGAGCTAAAGAAGACTAAATCTACTTCACCCACCCACTTACAGCATATCGGTATTCTATAAACGCTGTCATGCAAAGAATATTATAAATGTATTCGATGCAATGGAATTCTTCTCCATAACTCTTACATGGAATAAAATGTGTGCTATGTGCGTGTTAAGTTATATTGCAGTAGGGTGCAAACATTATTGTGATAGAGTGCCCTTGTGAGGCTTTCCACTAGACCATATATACTGCCTTTATTACTCATGTATCATCCTCAAGACAAACATAGCTTCACTTGCACTGTAAAGAAATTCCCTTATTCCCCTCATGCAACATGTCCCAGACAATACAGTATAAATTTCCTGGTAATACATATTCTTACACACCTACGTAAAAAACTAAAAAACAAAAGCATGTGGTTAAAAAAGGTTGAAGAATCCGAAGCCAATACCAGGGAGCAGTCGTATGTCTGTGGAACTGAATTTAGTATTTCTTGTACACAGGAACCAGACATATAGCCAGCATGTTACTGATGCCAAGATATGACAATGTAGGCACAATCATATCACATGCATGGCACAACACACAATACTGAATATGATAACATATAACACAGTACTTAACATATTATATAGTGGTAGCGATAGCTTAAAGGTAATGCAAATACTCTAACATCTCAGTGTGACTGCCTACAGGAGAATAAAGATGGAACTTGAATGTTTTGAAAATGTTAAACCAAAATTTATGCCAAACCTGTGCTGGACAACTGTACATTTTTCAAGTAGAGCTAACCAGCAAACTGATCAAATTATAGGCTAGTGAGCAGCTTTTTTGACAGCCAAATGTATCGCTGTTGTTGGAAGAAAGCCTCGTATCACCAAAATGTTAACTTTTGTTTTTTATTATTTCTGTTGGCCCTTTCTTCATGGAATTTAAAAACAATGTAAAAGCCATATACTGTATACTGAAGTAGTAGTTATATCAAGATCTTGTGTAGTCAACAACTGAATGTCGAATCAAATAAATTGCAATTCAGTAATATTTCAACAATATTTATTGCCAGTTTTCTCCTTTTAGAGCACGCCATGTAAAATAATCTGGCCCACTTTCTTCTCCAACTGCTGTTTCTAGCCTCATCCTTCCCCCGTGTGTGTGCGCCACTCACTCGAGTCTCAGTGCTCAACGTAATGCACAGATCTGATTGGCTGAGTAGTGTCATGTGTGATGCATGCGATTGGTCTGTGAGTTTCCCAGCCACTAAAGCGGTACCGTAAATGCTAGAAAAGTTACAACGATTAAAAATGGACCACCTCATCAAAATGAAATAATTCTCCTTAGTTTAACGGTCATAGGTCCAGGTCCGCATAGGACAGTGTTTGGGTCCGGACTTGGACCGCAGACCGCCTATTAGTTCCATAGGTATAGCAGGAAGGGTTCACAGAAAGGTTTAGCTAGTTCTACCTCCACTGCAGTGCTGAAAAAGTCTGAATACATTTGTAAATGTTGTCTATTCAGGTATGGCTGTTCATGAATTATAAGCCAGCTAGTGAACAGCTACCAGTGTTAATAGATGCCAGTACTAATGTCAGATATTCATGTTGTGTTGGTTTATCCAGCATTTTAGCCTTTTATTAACATATCCCATGAACTGTATTATGATGTTTCAGCTCTAGCTAGTTCTACTGCAGGGCTTCAAAAGGCTGTCAGCATTTATAAGCATTGTCTTTATAGCCATGACCATTCATGGCTGCCATACCTACCAAGAATTTCCTTCATCTATATCTCAACATATTCTTCAAGCTGAACCGCCAAAAGATAGGAGAAATTATAAGGTAGCGGGTGAGCAGTTTTGTTGAAAACTACGAGTGGTATATACTATATACTAACACCAGTGGTGGACAGTAACTAAGTAAATGTAATTCGTTAGTGTACTTAAGAAGTTTTTTTTCATGTATCTGCGCTTTATTGAAGCATTTGCATTTTGGGAGACTTTTTCATTTCACTCCACTACAATTCAGAGTCAAATATCTTACTTTTTACTCTACAACATTATGAGAAATTGGTTGTTCCTTTTGGTTTGCATGTGCATAAAAACGTAACATGTCAAACTGAAAGAAGCACGAAGCAAGAACACCAATCAGAGCACAAACAAAGTAAATTTAAACTTGTAACTAAGTTGCAAATAAATCTTAAACTGAAACGTTGCTTGTTTGTAAAAAGTGATTTCAGAGCCACTCGGTTCTATCTAATGGAAATTGTTTGCCTTCAGTGTTTTGTGCTGATAAATTCAATAGACATCTGTGTCAGATTAATGACATTCTATTAAAAGACTGGTTTACCAAGAAAGACACTGGAGTATTTTCACCTAAAATAAGTTAATGAAGCAAGAGTCTTGTTACAAAAATGATAACAGGACATTAAAGTCATAATTAATCTTTTAGTACTTGTATTTTTGATACTTAAGTACATTTGAAGGCAAATACTTTTGTACTTTTACTCAAGTGGAGGTCTACAGGGAGGAACTTCTACTTTTACTGGAATAATATTTTACCTTGGGTATCTCTACTTTAGCTCAAGTACATGATTTGTGTACTTCTTCCACCACTGATTAATCCTAATACTAAAACTACTACCAATGCTAATAAGTTAGATGCTGCTGGATTAGATAGCATGTAACCCATTTACTTATCACTTTTAATAAAACATTAACTGGCCAGAAAAAGCTGTAAACAAATAATTCATCAGTATTCAAAAACATACAAATGTTTGTAAATGACAGTTCAAATAGTTATTGATGTGTGTATTCCTATTCATGAATGCTGTACAGGCTGTGTTTGCTTGCAAGTTATAACTCTTATAAACCTTCTTGCAGCATCTAAAGTGGAAACAATATAAACAGTAACACTGCAATGCTCCACACTGCACATTTCACATGGAAGGATCTGAAATGTGCCTGATTTCCAAATCTCAGTCACGCAGAAATACATTCGAGAAGTGCCTGTTGTGAAACAGAGCAACATGATGTTGTGTTGCAAAACCCTCAGCAATTTTAACCCCATTTTTTCTATCTCAAACAGTGTTTTTAAATATGTAATAAACTCTAAAGATATAAAGAGATCACTAAAGGAGTTCAGAAACTACAAGATGCACTTCATTTTGACAGTCATTTCTTCTATTATAGAAACATTCACTAATAATGAACAGTATACACTTCACTACTCCAAAAAGGTCTATAACTAGACTAGATATTTTACACACATCTCTTAACAGGAGTTAAGCTTCACAAATGAGTGATCTAATTACTTAGCCATAAGATATTTTATTATAATTTATGCATAATGGACATTACATACATTATGTCACTATAAGAAAGTTATATATTTCAGTAACTATCTTCAGTGATTTGTCCACATGAATTAATGTTATACATCTCATTATATATCCATGAAAATGACATGCATATCATTTATAAATATGAACACATTAATAACTACATGAACTTATTTATGAACATTTCAAATTCTGACAAACTAATGATTTCATAATGGTCAGTTAATGGTTTAATAAAAATGGTTTAATAAAAGTTATTTTAAAGTGTTAGCAAAGTGGTCACATTACTAAGTAGCTCAATTTTATTCCTTGGGCAGGAACGATGTAATTGTACTTTCACACAGAAAAATTAAAATGCTCTGTATTCTGCAGATTTAAACAAAACTTGCTAAATAGTTTGAAAAATGAAACATTTCTGAGCTGTTGTTCAGCATATATTTGAACATATGAGAGCAGACTATTAAAAAATGGATGAATGCATTCATGAACGCATCTTCACCCCTCAATTAATACAGATCCTTGTCCTAGTCTTGCCTTGTACCCTGTTTCAACTACATGTGGTGCTCGTTCGCCTTTCAAATTCAATAACTGTCAAATGCCACCGCTGATTCAGTTATTCATACAACCAGCCTAACTTTCCTAGCAGGATTCTAAACATTTGAGCTTTGAATCTTCTATAGGAAATGAGCTCTCGCCCAACCATCACTACATCCATGCCCTTCTCTCTCTCATTGTGTGGCTAACCTTGTTCCCTATAGTAGGCCAAAAGAGAGCATTTGCTTGCACTGTTTCTCTAGCAGACTGAGGCTTACAGGCATACTTGGGGTCGGGGCCAGCATCTCTTAGTAACAGCAAATGACAACATCTGTGGAGGGTCCTGGAGAACAAACAGCCATCGAGGGTGACTAATTCCAAGAAGGAGAAAGCCAGGATAAAAGGATAGGAACAAATCTGTCGCACACCTTGGCCAGTCAAGAATATATATATATACATACACCTACACTCTTAAACACAGAGGACATATTTGGAGAGACAGAAGAACCAATTTTCATTCCCTAACAAATCTTTCAATGGATGGTTCCTTAAAGAATTAGCTTTGTAACTGAGATGCAATGAACATTTCAAGGTTTAAAAAACTTTAAAGGGGTTTTAAAAAGGAGAATTACACCGATTTTCAAAAGGTTTGCTTTATTCAATCATCATGCAAGTTATTTTAAAAATCAGTGTGGTTTGATGTGACATTGTTAGTTGTAGAGAACTTACAGACTCACATTTCTTTACAGTGGTGGTGATGTGTCTACAATACAACTACTGCCATTTTATTTACTATTCACAATGAGCAACACATTTAATTTATGACAGTAGTAATAGTAAAATGTCAACATATGAACATATTTCCAATTTAAAATTCTTGATCTGATCTCAATTTTTGTTGCAGCACAATAGCAAAATAGTAACAAATACTAAATAATGAGCTTTAGGCCTCTCACACCTGATCGGTATTACTGGAGCAGATCAAAACTTGATCTTCAAATGCTATGTACTGAATCTATATTTTTAAGAAAAAGTGCTTTTTGCGCACTATTTTTCTTTACAATGGCCTGCAAGTGCCTCTCTGCCATGAAATTGTTCTAAAAAGGACATTGTAAACCACATTCTTACATCAATACTACCATAAAACAATGTCTCAGCCATCAGCCCACGTATTTGTAACCATTTCATGTAAGAACTTACAGCAGAGGCACAAAAAATTAAGTTCCCATTACCATCACGACAGAAAAGTTCTCTCATTATGTTTCTCTAGAACACAGCATTTGACATCAAACTACTCTGAATGACTTTGTTTACGTCTTAAAGTTTGAACTATGCAGAAATTTTGAAAGATTGTAAGACTCCGTCTTCAAGAGTTTTGTGGTCTCAGTAGGTCTGCAAAAAAGCTTTAAGTCTATACAATGGATGGCATTTAGGCACACATCCGATTCTCATAAACAATTGCCTTCGAGACTGGCACATTGGGAGTCTTCGATTTTTCTTTTTTACTGAGTCACATTCTCCTTATTGTCCAAAGATCCAAAGAGAACACGTAAGCAACTTCCTCACATGCAGGTTTTATTCTGCTCATATAATAGACATCCTGGGTTACTACTTAATGCGAAACCCATATGTGGTGCGCTCAGCTTGTGATGCCCCTTTGCCAAATTCTTAGCAGCCTTGTTGTGAATCACAAGGGAAGGCCACACCAGTCAGGAAGTGAAAGAACAATTCACACAGGATATAGCATATTATATATATATATATATATATATATATATATATATATATATATATATATATATTATAGATGGTCGCTCTTTGAAAGGAGAACTAAATACACCTGCCATTTAAGAGGCATTCATCATTATATAATGAGGCAAACAAACATGCACACACATGATAAGAGCAGAGAATCTGAAAGGATTTTCTTTCATGACTCACCCATGCCTAAATCTCATGGTAATGTATAAACATCGCATAATCCATGCATATAAGCAAACGCTCATTAACACATATGCAGATTACACAGCGGTAGCTAGTTTAAGAGATTAATGCCAGTGAATTAGGGATTAGTATTTTAGCTCCATTACATCAGCCAACTGCTTACAGAAAGTGGATTACAAATGCTCACAGTGTTGTTATTCAAATTAAATATGCATCTAGGGTGGCTTAAAGAAAGTTGGCTGAAAAATAAAAGGTCTTTGGCAAAGTGTTTGTAATTAGGCCTGCACGTCTTTAAGACTGAATCCAGTTGCCAAAATTTAAACACGCCATGCAAAACTGGGTTAATTTGAACTTGCATATCTTTCTAGCTGAGCCAGAGAGTGTGGATGTGATATAATTAAAAAAAAGTTATCTAAAGCTAAATGGCAAGCATAGTGCAGAGAGAAAGAATAGAAAACATACAAAAAGGAAAAAAGTGCTGGGAGAGCATGCAGTGCAGGATCTTTATTGGGCCCCACACCCAAGCCTCACATTTCTAATTATTACCTACACACCTCACCAAGTAGCTTCCATCAACACTACACAGAGAACGTGACATCTTTTCATCTCCCTCTTATTCATAATGCAGCCTGTCCATGAAAGCCATGATTTTCAAACAGACCCTTCACATCCTGCAACGTATATTCATTAAATGCTCTAAAATCTTAAACAGGTTAATGTTAGTGGCTGGTGGATGAAGGCATGTGAGATCATCAACTTGTTTACGACATAAGAGTGAGAAAATAAGCAAATTAATTGCTGTTTTTTCATTCACTGAATGTAGTTTTTATTTGGAGTGGTCATTCACTGTTTTGCATTAGTGCCAGTAAGATTCTAATTATGGCACTGTTTGAGCTAATAAGCATGGCTGTTTCAAGACCATTGCTTATTGGATGTGTTTCATGATTAGGTCAGAAAAATAACGCAAATAACAACAGATGGCAAACGCATGGCCTGTTGTACAAACTCAACATGCATTCCTGCAGTACTGAAGTTAAAACACTCAGAACTCAAGGTGGCAAAAGAGGAGAAATCAGAGTAACTGTAAATGGGATCTACTGTCATTCCAAAACCACAGCACCTAAACATTCGGACAGAAGAGGAGCATGTGCTGCGTTACTTGATTTCCTGGAATACGGAGATGTTTCATATACACACTGCACTAGGAAAGTGGGAAGAACCCCCTTTAACCCCCATTCAGAACCCCCATTAGCAGCACCTGTAATGTAAAAATATATAACAAATTTTAAATGTCAAAATGATTTTTGATCAATTACAATAACATTCAATAAAGTACGCAATCCATTTTTCCATCTTCAAACCTTAAAAATATATATATTGTTTGTATAATACTACTGCAAACAGATCCTCTTGTTACATTTGTTTATTCCGGTTACTTTTAAAATAATACTAAATTGTACCAGAACAAAAAGAAATCATGGTAAATTTTCAGATTTCATGATGCAAATCAAATCATGATCAAATTATTGCAAGGTCAGAGATTTACATCTCTAGTAATCAGGATTCATGAAAGATTCATTTGAGATACCCTTGGCAAAAAATACATGCCTATGGGGAGCACCACAAGCATGACTCTGCTGACAGTGTTGTTTTGGTGTCAGTCTCTCTCTCGCTCTCTCTCTCTCACTCATTCACTCTCTGAGCATTTAGTAAACCCCCTCTAGAAGATAAATATTGCATATGAGCTGATCCTGTGATTATCCTCTGGGTGGCTAATCCTCAGGGGCCCAAGCACCCTGCTTACTCTTCTTCCTCAGCACACCCCCCCTCCCTTTCACCTCACCATCCCTCCATTTCACCCCACCAACCCCCAAACCCCCATACCCCCCAACTCACTTCACCAGTCACTAAATCCCCAACCACTGAGCCCTTAAACTGTGAAAACTTCTATCCACAAAGGACATGGAGAATCCACCCAACCCCCTAAAAATCCACCGCCCCCCACCAGAGCTCTGTTCTACCAGTGTCCTGTCACACCTCGAGAAGCAAAGGAGCGGAAAGCGGTCGCGTCCCAGGAATTCCGCTCAATATCGCTGGATTAGGGGCCTAGACCCCTGTCTGTGTCTTTCTTCGCTCTCCGCTCAAGCCCCTCAGAATCTTTGAATCGGGACATAGCTTGGCCCACCAGGCCCACAAGGACACACAATCAAACATACTAAACTTTTAATCCTCTGTGAGCTCATCACTCCTTCCTTCTCCCAGTTGAACCACAAAAAACAGCCCGAAATGAAAGAAAGAGAATTACCCTAAGCAGGCACTCACTACTGATTCTTTCAGGCACACAATTACGCAAAATAGACAGCCAGCAGGTTGGTAGGACATACTATAGTGTCCTTCCACAGTTTGAATAAATAATTCTGGAGAAACAACGGGTTTTATCACTTGCTTTGTTGGGAATTGGATTTAGCTACTAAGTACCTTCACCAAAAGAAACCCAGAAATGTTTTTCCCACTTTAGTATAACCAAAGGCAATTTCATAGTCTAAAAATAACGATTTGTTATAAGAACAGAGTTTGTTTTTCTTTTTCAAAAAGAAAACAGTAACTAGTCAATATGGCAAAAAAATATTGTGAAAAAAGTAATTGATATCTCGTTCTCTATGGTTCACAAACAAGTCAGAATAGACAAAATTCACCACCATTAAAATGCACCAGTACTGAGCACTTTAGCTGCAAAATAAATTATATTTTTATCATTTTCACGACATGAAGTCCCACAACAAATACATTGATAAGGGCTGCGATGATGGATAATATTTAAATAATATTTCAAAATGTTATTCTGACACCACATGTGTAAAATGTGTTAAGCAGTAATGGCTCCTGTTACAACAAACCTGCATCAGCATATACATTCACCAGCCACTTTATTAGGTTTGTTAACACAAATAGCTAATCAGCCAATCACATGGCCGCAATTCAATGCATTTAATAACCAACCAAAATCTCTGAGGAATGTTTCCAACACCTTGTTGAAAGTATGCCATGAAGAATTAAGGCCATTCTGAAGGCAAAAGGGAGTCCAACCTAGCAAAGTGTACCTAATAAAATGGCTGGTGAGTGTAAATATTCATATTTGTAGAATGAAAATATGCATATGTATTTATTTTTGTAGCCCAGCAGTGAATGGAGCACAGCTAAAAAGCACAAACCATGATTATATACATGAACATACATTTAAGAGAAAGAAGGAGGAATTAAAAAAAAAAAAAACTAACATTCAACTACACATATGAAGGTATTAAATCGAAACCTGATTCTAATACTAACCATAATCCTCACACTAGCCAGATTGCCATCATCCAATCGGCTGCTTGTTATTGTACTGTTATATACTGTTGTTTACAGGATCTTTGTAACTGATCAGAATCTGTCCTTTTTATAATCCATGCATTTGTTCAGTGTTGAGAATCACTGATGATGCCCATGATACATGCATATTTTGACATTACGTATCATAACAATAACATTGTCATTTTGCCACCCATAAAAGCACCACAACTCAAAACGCTTCACCTTTATTTATTTATTTGTTTGTTTGTTTGTTTATTCATTTATTTATGTTGTGGTGTTTGTCTCCTTTAGCTTTCACAAAGAACAATAAACTCCTGCTCGCACATCTTCATGGAAAGGGGATATGCAAATTAAAATTATTATCTGACAGTCACCTGTTTGAAATTCATTGGAACCTCTAGACTAACTGAAACGTGGAGAGGGTGGTGGGTAGAATAGAGGCTGAATTTCAATAAGCTCTGGAAGCAAATTTTGGTTTATGAAAAAAAAAGAGCCCTTTATGGCCACTAATCATGATTTTATTCAAATCCCAAAAAGGTGAGTTGTATGCTGATAAGGATATTGTTTCTCGACAAAGCGCTCTGTTCGTACAATGCCCCGCATTTATCGATGCTCTTTATATGGATCTTTACTCCTCCCTCCTTTTGTTTACTCTGAGGAATACTTTTATTCAGCTGCTCGGTGGAAGAGCAGAGCGCTGATGTAGGAGAATAGGGCTGTTTATCTGGTAGAGGGACAGATGAACAGACTGTGAGAGGCTTGTTTGGCAGTCCCGCAACACTGCGGGGCTAGACCAAGCTTTCCCCTTAGGGAGAGAGTGTGTGTGTGCTTGCTTTTTGTACATTTTCGTGTCCCCACATTGCAAGAAAAACAGAGCACGAGAGGCGTTAGCTATAATGTAAGTCAACAAAATGGCCTTGATATGGAAAAGTGTCTTTTTAATTTCATTTTTAAAGCTGAAAAGACAAAAGCACTGTCAAAAAACAGGGACCACCCTTTATTTATTTATACACTATTCAAAACAGCCATGATATATGTGTATATAAATATATACACATAACTCTTATGGATGGCTCTTCTGTAAATTTACATTTCTGTAAATAAGATTTTTAAGTATGAAGAACTTTTTGAAACTTTCTAGAACCTTCACATAATACAAAGTTTCTAAGCCAGCTTTTCTATGAACCAAGCATCTTTAAGGAAAGTTTTTAAGACCTAACACTGTATAAAAACAAGCGTGCGTGTGTGTTCATAGTGGTAATCAAGGTTACAAAACCTTCTTATTAGCACAGCAGTGAGCTTTGAAGGCCTTGTCTCCAGCTTCAGGGGCGCCGCAGCCTCACGGCTGCTCCTCGCATGCAGAGCCAGCTGTGAAAACACAAGCGCCACCCATGAAGGCCACGAAGAAACTGAAGCTGTGTGTCTTCAGCATCCCCCTCTTTTCACGTGTGAGTGACATACATCAAAGCCCATCTGTGGTAGCTGACGATGACTACTACCAGTAAATTTAGCTGCAGTTCCCACGGAGACTGGACAGCGAACACTGTGAGAAGGCCTGAAACAGTGCTGGACTAAATAAGGTTGAAGGATGAGCGATACGCCAATATGGCACTGTTATTGTGATAAATTACACTGAACAACTGCATGCATAATAAAAAAGACTTTCAGAGTAATTACAGAACGCCTGTAAACAACAACAACCAGTGTACAATAACTGAATAAACTGCTTAGTAATAAGGAGCTGATGAGACGCCAGCCCATTAAGCTTTAATCTTATTTACTTTGTTAATTTATTATTTACTTTTTATAGAGTGTTTGGCTGTTTTCCTCCATAGGTGTAGCTTTTTTTTTCAAACTTAGCACTGTTTAGGTGATGCGCTGTTCTTGCAAACCTCTTTAAAACTATTTCAAAAATAAGTTAGCACATCCACTACAGGCAACAAACTTAAAACAATCTTAAACTTAAAAGAAATTACATACAGCACACTAACAATTACTGCTTTTTTGGTCATGGCATCGTCAGGATTCAAACCCACAATCTCCTGATGACAGTGAGTGAAACCTCAGACACTTTGCCACTTGGTAGCCCAGTTTCATCACAATACAGTTCAGTATATCTGAAAACAAAACCATCATGGTTAGTATGACACAAACAAGGTAAAACCAACTCAAGTTTTGCAGTAAATTAACATATTATAACCAAATAGAAATTTACATGAAGAAAACTAATAAAAAACATGCTCATAAATAATATATATATATATATATATATATATATATATATATATATATCTACAGTTTCAACTGTAATTCACTTGTAATAAATAGTAATAAATTGTAATTAATAAATGAATAAATATTAGATGCACCTTAATTTCAGCCACAAAATACTTCAGGTGAAAACGGCAAAAAGCAGCTAGGACTTTTGTTTCTTGTTGCAAGAGGAAAACAAAAAAGATTAAATAGGACAAAAAACTAAATCTATAAAAAGTCACAAATCATTTGAATGATAATGAAAATGGTGATTGAAATGTTTCCTTCAACCTCCCACACCAGTCAGTGCAGATGTGTTCAAATAGCCTGAGCAGCAGCAGTAAAACAGTGGAAAAAAGTCTGTTGTGTGGAACTATGTCAGGGTTTCTATGAGGGATATCAGAATAGGGCGATATAACACTCAAGAACCTCTCCACTACAGGTTTGATATCACTTGAAAACATAACATAATTACATACATTACAACATAAATACAGACTACAGTAAAACAAGAAGGAAAGGTTTGTAAGTAAAGGAAAACTGTACAGGCGATAGTTCAAAAGTGCAAAATATGACTAACAATAATGGAATTCATTGCCTTGGACCATGAACAGTTCTCTGTTGTCAAAGATTTTGGATGTCATTTTCTTTAATACGCTGGAGTTTTTATGTTAAGTATGTTTATTCAAACACATAAACTGGCAAATTAGGTTTTCAGCTTTTTACGTGTCTTGAATTTCGGCTTTTTTTAAGTATGGAAATTTCATTTCTGTGCACTAGACGTAAATATTATTAGTGGACTGACAGAATCAAACAAGAATGCTTACCAAGTTAGCCATGGCTGACCTGCTGCCTACACTGGATGACCACAGCGATATGAGTATGCACAGTATGTGTGATGAAAAGATATGAAGTGTGATAGAAAATAAAATGATTTTCATTACGGTCCCATGGCCACATATCATATAGGTATCTGATCCAGGAGCTCATATAAAAGTATGTCATATCTAATTTGAAAAGATCCAATTTATTGTCTTTACAAACCTACAAAAAATCTAATCTGTGCTGCATTTAAGTAAAAAGTCAGATTTATTCCCCTTGAATCCTGTAATACGAACATAGCCTTAGTGACCACCATCACATTCCTGCGGTTATACAATCCCTCTGTCCTCACACACGTCCAGCCAGGCAGACAGTGTTACACACAGAGCTATTCATGCTGCCAGCAGGGCCTCAGACTGATGCTGAATTTATGACCATGTGCTTGTGTGGCAGTGCGATGGAGAAAGGAGAGGGGCCGACAGCTCAATAATTTAAAGGGCCAGCCGACACAAGAGCTGCATTCAGTTAAGACACATCAGTCATTTCTATTTGTGAGGGACAAACCAGATGACGGAACAAGATTACAGAAATTTCGTAGCCAAGAACATTTACCTTCCTTATCGAAATGTACACGAAACACAGACGATCTGATCCACTCCCAGAAAAGCACGGAAGACCATCTCAAAGTGCTTCATAGAGATGAATTTGTGAGGGGGTCTTAAAGGGGCATTTCAGCCTAAAACTGCATTTAATGTGTTACTTTTTATACAACATTGAATTCTGTGGCCTCATTGATGCATCAACAACTTGACATAACAATTACAGAACCCTTTAAGGTGCTACATAGAACCCTTTTCAAACAAGTTCTACATAAGCCCAAATACAACACAGTATCCATCAATCTGGAAAAAAAAGATTTGACCATGTTAGGATGCAAATTAAGCATGCAAAGGGTTCTTTGAGTGTCTGTGGTTCATTACAGGATCACTGTCTTTACTAAAGAACACTTTAGTAAAAACATCTTTTTTAAGCATGTATGCTTTGCAAGGAGGAAGCTATTTACTTCCATTTTGACTTGAAAACACAGTAATCACATATTAGAATCCTGATCATTTGAAATTATGTTATTAGCATTAGCCTTTATACTGTGACACATTGCAGAAAAACTGGTAACTGTTCCATCCTTAGTGTGTGTGTGGCGTGCTTCTGACAAGCAAGGCCGCTATCTTCCTCCACAGACGGTTTAATCATCCACCTCCACCTGTTTGCTCAGGAAGGCACGTCAGACTGCATTATTTTCTGGCCTTCCTTTGTTCAACACGGAGCCTTAACTGGGACTAGAAGTTTTTTTGAAGCTGCGTGTATAACTTTAATTATGTTTTTTGTACGTTAAGCTGCCGGCTTCTGGTTCGGTCTCAGACTTTGTCACCTGCAAACACAGCTTCCCTGCTCAAGTCTGCATCCTGCCTTTACATGCTGGCCAATTAAGCTGCTTCCTGCCTGGGAAACAACGGGATTACCCTTTAACCACCAGCAGGCTTACACCATAGACAAAAACAGCTGCCATGGTAAGCCCACATAGCTTACAGTGTAACATAGGAGAAGGGAGCTTAAAAAAATTGGAAGGAAAAAAAAAATTACATAGTAATAAAACAGTGGTGGCAGTCGACAAGGCCCGCAAAGTTATCCAGAGCCATTGTGCACAAGTGGAATTCTTCTATGGAGCCTTGTATGTAAATCTGACCACAGGGAATAGGCACTATGCTGTCGCCACTGTGCAGGCTGATAATAAGGCCGAGGAGGCAGCGGAGAGAGAAATTGAGGTTTTAGCAGTGAGAGGGAGCTGGGCATGGTTAATAGCTGGCCTGGAGGAGTGGATTCGGTGCCAATCCCCCTGAGTGAACATACAGGCCTCTCTAGAGTGCTGGGCAGGGCGGCTGGATGGGGGGGAACGGACTAATAGTGGATCAAAGCATGCTCAGATCCCTCCAATACAAAGGCTCAAAAGACAGATCCCTCCAAATACAGAAGAGCAAGCATATGGTTTGGATATGAATGAAACACAATTTGGGGTATACATATACTTTGGAATGAATGATATTGCAACAGGATAACGTTATGAGTTTACAATAAATTGTGTCTCTCAATATCATATTTTTCTGAGCTATATCAGACAAAATGCACTAGCAAAACACAGGCGTCACATTAAGCAAGGCAAGGCAAGGAAAGGCAAGTTTATTCATATAGCACCTTTCATACTCTGCTGTCATTCAAAGAAGAAAATACAGTCAGAAAATACAGAATAGAGTTGTTTAAAAAATAGTAAAACAAATGAGAATAGAAATAAAAAGAATGATTTAAAACATGACTAAAACGATATATTTAAAACATAAAATCATTACATTAAAAATTACGGCCAAAACACTACGGCCCCAAACACCATAGAACAGGTTCCGTTTCAACTTTCTGACCAGTTACTCAAGGTTTGATCTCTCAGACATTAGTCTGACATCAGCGGACAACTTGTTTCAGCAGAGCAGAAGTTGGTCAGAATCAAACCTGCACTGTGGTGTGCGACAGTGTTTGGGTCTGTAGCCTGCTCGCTAAGCTAACATTATAGAATGGGGTTTTTATTACACCCGTCTGTTACTTCAACGCCAGCTGCTGGACATCACTCCCTGCCAAGATTTGAATCATTATCTTCTAAACTTGTGTTGCATCTTTAATTAGCCAGAATCAAACATGCTTTGTGGCGAGCACAGCTGTTATTACCCTGGCTAAACTAACTAACTATCTCCTCTCTCCTAGGTAGCAGCACTGTTTAAGCAATTATTAGCTAGATGGTTTGACACTTATTAAATGATGGCTCGATTTAATTTTAATAACGTAGGACAAGAGGGACATAAATGTTTTTATGTCACTTATGATGCTGTCAGCTTCCCCCTTCTCACCATAATTCCATATATCCCCGTAATATTTGGAGATGGATTGAAGGTATGGAATAAGTGGATAACCCTAGCAAAGATTCTATTCTGAATAAACAGCTATTTATGAATATTCCAGGTATATTTTGTAACACCCAGCATCATCAAAGTGCCCGTCTTGGTACAAAGAGAAGGTCTAGCCAAAATAATAGTTTGACAGTTTCCTTTTCCAAACAATAGGTAGAAAACTGAAATGCTTTTGGCCCATGTTGGTTTAAACATTTGGAACATTTGAGTGCTGATGAGTGCCGACATCCCTACAAGAGGATACAAATTTGTTCACTCTGGCATTATTCCCAAGGTATTACTGTCACAAATACTGTCACAATTAAATGCAACATACTGTTCTCCTAATAATAATGCTGTGCAGTCTTAATATGTTACATTATCATTAAGCTTTTGATTCTCAGTATAAATGCATATGTGTGTGTATAAGTTCCTTACAACAGTATACATCAAAAGGTTCTTCAAGGAACCAAACATGATGACGTTGTTCCAAGAAGAATCTTAAGAATCGGAACACAGTGATTCAGTGTTCAGATCACTCCACTGACTGACGTGTCAATTCTTTTGCTGAAGGTGAGTGAAGCAAGTAGATGAACAGGACAGAGAATGCAAAAACTCAGAAATGAATTATGGGATGTCAACAAGAACAAAGTGGCAGCACACTGATCATATGCAAAGCCAGGCTCAAAATATGCTTTCGTTCCTTGAGATGGCAGAAATGAGTATCTGTGCACTTGTGCCATGAAGAGAGAATCAATAATAAATTTAGACTGGGCAATGTATGAATAATTCATGGAGCTGTTATTGATTATTCATGGAATTTGCTCAAATATCAAATTTAGTTTATTTTCTGTCATCACTGTCATCAACCACAAATAATAAATGTAAAACACATAAAATCTACAGGGTGAGTCAAAAGTCACAGGACACCGTTTTATTTCAGAAACAAAAGGGAAAATGAAATGTCTGAATACCCCAGCAAGTAATGGGTGAGGGGGCCTGTCTTTTAGGCTATGTCCAGAATATGGCCTCCATCTTGAAAGCCGCCATATTGGATCAAGGGCAAGTTTTTTCCAATGGGAAGGTGGTCATGCAGCATATCAAAGAAGACCAGAATTGTCTCAGAAATTGATTGCCACAATCAGATTTGCAACATCTCTTGTGGTTCAAAAAAAGTTATCAACACAGAAAGTTGCAACAACAACTGGGAATGTTGCCTTGCCTATGACGCACAGCTATTTGACATGTTCAATGTGCTGACCCTGGTGCTGAACACAGAGCTGAAGGCACAGGATCGAATCGTTATGAACCCACATGAGAATCTCTGGAGAAATGCTGTCACAAGCCTCCATGATGCGGTGCTGAAGGTGGTGTTTGTTGCGGATTTTCTCAGCATACACAACTTGTTTGAGATGACCCCAGAGATAAAAGTTGATAATGAAATAAAAAATAAAATAAAATGAAAAAGTGTCCTGTGACTTTTGACTCACCCTGTAGTGCTATTATGTACAAATACTACTAAATGTAACATTTGATGCCAATTCAAATCAAATCATTTTTTATTACAAATGAACAGAGAACTGGAAAAAAACTGTCCTCTGTAGCCAGCAGCCTCTAATCACGTTTAACCCATTTTGAACAGTTTCATAGAAGCCTGCTCTGAAGAAAAAACTTTCTGAAGGATGTACGGGTACCTGTCCACAACCTAAAGATTTAATTCCAATGGGAAAAGTACAAAAAACAGTATACTTAATGGGACAGTGCAAGAAAACAGCACTAAACTTGCTCCTGTGCTCCAGCCTTTTGTAACACCTGGACAGTCCAGGGTTTTTAAATGAATAGTATATACCCATAAACCTCATGGCCCCTAATCAGCCCCATGAACTTCAAAACACCTGTGTTCTGTATTATTTCTTATATTCAACGTGTGATTAACTGACCCTCAATTTGACTGGAACACATGCTTAACTGACTCAAGTTAGACTCA
Source organism: Pygocentrus nattereri (assembly GCF_015220715.1). Lineage (NCBI taxonomy): Eukaryota > Metazoa > Chordata > Actinopteri > Characiformes > Serrasalmidae > Pygocentrus > Pygocentrus nattereri. Next base: position 10,651,108 of record NC_051215.1, read on the forward strand.
TACTTGGGACTCGCAACTCAAACGGATTGCACGCTTAAATCAATTGGCGACTTGACTTGGACACAAGCTTAACTGACTTGTGACTCTACTCGGACTTGCATCTCATGCCTCTTGACTTAAGACACAAAAAGCACAAAACTTAAAAGCGTGATTTTACCTTTCAGTTTAACTACGACCACGTACAGTGTTGGTGTTTGAGGGCATTGCATTATGAGTATTGTAGTGAATGTATGTAGCAACTGTTGACATGCTTGGCTCCTCCCACTTCTCCATGTGCTCCTGTTGTGTTTACTTCCCAGTCCTGTCCATGTGCTTTTGTTTTGGTCTTCAGTCCTGTCCTCGTTTCATGACTCCACCCCGATTGTCTCCACCTGTGTTTCACCTGTCCCTCGTCATCCCTGTGTTGTATTTAAGCCCTGTGCTTTGCCCTTTGTTTGGCTGGTCTTTGTTTGGATGTATGTTTGATGTTAGATGTTCTGATTGTTTGTTGGTGTTGTTTGATTCAGTGTTTCTTTCATCATGTCTGAACCCCAATCTCTCTGTGTTGGCTTTTTGAACCTGGACTGTCATGACCACGACCCTGGACTTGCCCTCAATAAAAGTCACTTATCTCAGCATATGCGTCTGCCTCCTCGCTCCCCACCGTTACAACTGTAGTCATGTAGCAAATGTAGTCACATTTTTTTGTTTTGAAAATAACACTAGCAAATATATTTTATTTACTATATATAAGTAATATATTATACATTTTATATACAAGACTTGTTTTTATATACAGTCTTATATACAAGACTGAAATTCTCTACTAAGGACTCGCGACTCAACTCGGACTCGCACCCTGGAGACTCAAGATTTGTTTCAGACTTGCACCTCAAAAACTCGAGATATGGCCTGGACTTGCACCTCAGAGACTTGGACCTGAACACCAGAGACGCAAACTTACACCCCAGAGACATAAGACTTGACCCAGACTCAAACCTCAGTGACTCAGGACTTGACTTGGACCTAATCCCCAGAAACTCAAGAGTTGACTTAGATTGGAACGCAAGAGACTCGAGACTTGACTTGGACTTGAATCTCAGAGACTCAAGACTCGACTTAAAGAACTAAGACTCAATACAGACTCAAACCCCAGAGGTTTAAGACTCAATTCAGACTCTAACCCCAGAGAATTGAGACTTGACTCTGACTTACATTTCAGAGACTCAAGATTCATTGCAGACTCGAACCCCAGAGACTCCAGAGAATTGACACTTGATGCAAACTTGAACTCCAGAGGTTCACGACTCGATCCTGACTCTAAGCCCAGAGACTTAAGACTTGGCCCTGACTTACACTATAGGGACTCAAGATTCTTTGGAGACTTAAAATCCAGAGACTCGAACTCAACTCAGAGAATCGAGACTTGATGCAGACTCGAACCCCAGGGACTCGAGACTTGATACAGAGACTTGAGACTCAATAAACACTTGAACCCCAGAGACACAAGACTCGACCTAGACTCAAACCCATGCCTCAAGACTGACTTAGTCTCAAACCTCAGAGACTCCAGAATCGATAAGATTCACATTTCAAAGACTCAAGACTCAACTTGGACTCAAACGCCAGAGTCTCAAAGCTTGATTCGGACTCACACCTTACAGACTTGAGATTCGACTTGGACTCAAACTCCAGATACTTCAGACTCATCTCTTGAGTTTCACTTGTGTTTATGAAAATAATATATAGCCTTGGCTATCTAGCTAGTAAAGCCTCTAAAAAGTTCTGATAAAACAACAGCGATTGATACACCAGCATACTATTCTAGTTTACTAATTTATAGTAAATAACTAATTTAGTTTAATAACTAAATGTGCAATAATTGTGACAGGCCTACTGGGTACTCTAACTTGTTGCATCTGACACATCAAAATTCCATCTTTGTTAGACTGGATTATCTGGTTCTTCTCTCTACACAATCTGATTACCTGTTAAATCCCGCTCAAGTAATTTTCATCTCTTGACTATAACTGTCACTTCAGGCTCACTCATTATGGACCTACATCTGGATTTCTGAAAGGCTGCCTCTTCAGAACAATGACTATAATAAAAAATATAATAAAAAGGACTATACATGTAAAATGTAATTCAATTAAATTAATAATGCTAATGCTAACTCTAGCTTTCATTCACTTTATTAGTGCTCTGGCTGAAGTGCACCTTGAAGAACTTTTGCGGGTAGGTGGGCTACCTGAAAATGTGCCTGAGTTTGAGTAACACTGGTTGATTTTAAATAAAGCAGATTTAATGAATATGGATCAATAATACCTTATTTGCCCAGTGTTTAAATTCATACTTCTATTGATATTTAATCTATAAATGACAATTAGGTTGTTATACAAATGTTTTACTTCAACTGAACATGAAAGGGAAAAAAGGGAAAGAAAAGATTCTGTAGGGACCTGTACAATATTCTGCCAATGCACTGTTCTTTATAAATTACTATGCTGAATGAAAGGGACAGAACATCTCATTCCTAATAATGCATGAAATAAATAAATGAAATACTTGAGAGATTTGCAGAATCCGAACAGTCGAATTAATGCAGAAAGCCAACCTTGTTGCAGTTAGACAGCTTTAATGCCGGTGCAGTTTTTTTTTAAATAAAGGTGCTCTGGAGCAGTGCTGTAAAAAGAACCACTTCTGGTTTAATAAAGAACCCTTCAATGGATGGTTCTTTCCTAAATGCAATTGACACCAATAGAAAAGGATCAAAGGGTAGGTTTTCTACACTCTTATAAAAGAGCTTCTTCTGGGGTTCTTTAGTAAAAGTAATAGTCATATATAAAACATTAACAACTCAAAGAACCATTTAAAAACTTAAATTGTCTATGCAGTACAGAAAATGGTTATTTTTATGTGTGCCATTCTAATCATAATGTAGCTTCCTCCACAAGATTATAACATGATGGTCATATTATATTCTGTATAGCATTTATTATTAGTTTTGTTATTAGTCAGTGAGGAACCCTAAGGGCTTTCTAGGCCTTCACAGAAGGCCTAATGATATCCGGAAAAAAAAAGTCTGTGATTTTGGGTTCATTTTTATTTAATAGTATCATCATGTAAGTATTAATGATTGTATTCCATTATTAAGTTTTGGTTGGACAAGGTTAAGGCTTGAGATGCCCAATAAAAAGTGTCCAATCAGGACAAGTGAGCTCTTCGAGTGTTTAGGCTTTCAGTAACTGGACTAAAGGCCTAATGCTTTTACAACACATCACATTTATTATTCATTTTATCAGAAACACAGTTATCATGTTTTACCATTCAGAAGGCCTATTGTCAGCAATGGAAAACCTACAAAGTGTACCTCTGGTAATTGTTAAAGGGTAAAAATGGTAGTTTTTTCTGATAAAATGGCCAATGAGTGTAGGTATAACTAGGCTCATTAACTAACTATATATGGAGCAGAGGTGGGTAATGACTAGATCTAATTTGCATGTCAGTTGCATGTACTTATGTACAGTTTTGATGGATTTGTACTTTTCAAATAATAAAACTTGCACTTACTCTTATGCACAGTAGTTTTGAAAAGGTTTCCACTATAATTACACGTCTTAGAAACTTTGTTTGATTCTAGAACTTCTTTTTACTACAAAACTTTTTGGCACTCTTTATTTTTAAGAGTGTGGGTGCAAAGGATCTACCACCCTTCTCTTGCAGACATGTAGAGGCAAGACTGAAGTAGGGGATTAATTGAGGGAAGGCATTAGGATTCTCAGAGACAGAGAACCGTAAAGAGAGAAACTCAGTCATCCATTACTTGGTTCTCCACGTCTCTGCAAACCCGCCCTCCCCACATTCTCACCTTTACTTAATGAATACAAGACGCCGAAGAGCATTTTCTTCTGCTCCAGATGCTTGTCCATAGAGGCCTTTATCGGTGGAAGGCCATTTTAATAGCTGCTAAAGTGGAGCTGTCAGCTTCTCCTGACCTTAATGCGCACTCGGCAAGTCAGAGAGAGAGGGAGAGAGAGGAAGGTGGGGGTCACATATGGAGACAGACAAAGGAAGAAAGGAGACAGGCCAACCATCAGACAGACAGACAGACAAACAGACAGACAATCATTCACAGCAGACAGCTGAACCTTCCTCTTGGGCAATGAGTTTTGCTGCGGTTCTGGCAAGCGGCAATAGCCAGTGTGTTCTGGCTTCTTTCATTTCCTCTTGTTTGATTCATTATTACAGTACCTAGACATATTGGCAACAATGCTGAGGAGACTAAAACTGGACAAAGAGAAGTTAAGGCCCTCTGTCTCTTGACACTGAGGGTCTGGCCAAGGTCTGACAGTCACATAAATACATGCAGATGTGGGTAGCAACTATTTCCATTTATTCACTTAGTCAGTCAAATTTGCCAGTTTTTTAGGTATACCATCACATTTATAAGCCATTTTATCAGAAATACCATTATCATGTTTTTTACCATTTAGAAGGCCTACAGTCAGTAAATGAAAACATAAAAAGGGTACCTATGGTTATTGTTAAAGGGTAAACATGGAAAACGTTTCTGATAAAATGGCTATGAATGTAAGTACAACTAGGTGTCCCTAATAAACTAACTATATATTGGAGCAGAGGTGGGTGTTGACTAGTTCCAGTTGGTCAGTCACATGTATGTATATATGCAATTTCAATAGATTTATACTGTTCAAATGCTAAAACTTTTACTTTTACTTATGTACTGTAGCTTTCCAAATAAAAACAAGTTAAGGCATCCATAACAGTGAACAAATGTAAATGTGACATTTTTCTGCTAATTTTAGTGAAAATTTCATCTTATTAGAAAAATACAAAACACAAATGTACCATAACACTTGCACAGGCCACATTTTATGTTTAACATTTTCTTCCCAAATTAAGAAAATAAACAGTAATTTAAAATGTGTGTTCTCTGTAGAGGGTGTGCATATTTTCCCTTAGAAAATCAACATGTCATGTGACCAGGAGTGCCTAAAGTTTTGCATATGACTGCACATTTGTGAGGAAAGGAATCCACTTTTTAGTTGCATTTTAGTCCTCAGTTAGTTCTTAATTCTCGTTTTGTGATTATTTTTATTGCGCTGGTTCATCACTTGAATTGTCTTGCCATTGCCCAGACCAATGACTTTTGAGCTTGAGTTCTGTAATTTAGACCAACAGAATCTCAAAAAGAAAATAGAGCCTCATAAATTTCAGTTACTATGCTGATAGATGTTAGATGTACTAAGAAGTTCCAATGCAATTCTATACAGAACTCAGAACTTCACTGTTTTTAGTAACATCCACCTTATTCTGACACCTCTTAATGCTCTGAATGACTTCCAGTGAAATATAGTACTGTGTGAAAGTTTTAGGCATCTAAGCAAATCTTCAAACAATGTACCTCAGCAGTGAGTTTATTACAATATACATTAGAATAAAGTCAGATTCATAATTCAAATAAACATAAACAATAAACAAAAATTTTAAACAATAAAAAGTAACAAGAATTTCTTGGGTCCATATTTTTCCTTGACACCTTCACAGCCACCATGTTAATATCATCAATTACATCATGAGCACAACTTACTGAAGCACTGATTGGTCAAACCAGGAGTTGCTTTTTAACTACATATAATACTGGGCTTCCTCGAGGAGAGGTTTGAAAATGGTTAAACAAACACAATAACATCCAGAAAATAACTTTTATATATATAAGTAATATTATATACATTTTGTTTATTGAAATATGAACACTTATCTCAGCAAATAAACACATACTACACAAATATATTTTGAAAATGTGTCTTTGGTGCCTAAGATTGTTGCACAGTACTGTACAAACTGACCATGCATTAAATTCTAATAACATTTTAACATAAAATATGGAAATAAATACAAAAATTAACAATTTTTCTTGGGATTGCTTGAATGCTTTTGTGCTTGTATTTGCAATCGATCCACCAACAGAAACTTGATCCTGCATGAGAGAAATGCTTCAGTCTGAGGATTCTATTTATAGCCTTCTCGAAATGCTTAGGGTAATAAAGTCTTTTCATTTCAGCTTATTTACACTGAGAGTCAGGTAGTCACAAAACCACAAAACAATGAAATTACACAGCAATGTTTAATGTTAATTCACTTTTTACACAGCTTTTACAATAACACTCCTTGTATGTTCACCATGGTATGTTAGCAAGGTCAGCTCAGCACTATATTTAATTTTCGATTTTAAATGCAGATATTTTAAGCTCATAACAGGTATGCAAGTAACATATTGTTTACATCATGTGCCTCAGTTTTAAAGTGACTCCTTTTGTAAAGGTTTGAACTTAAAGACGGTATTTTATTACTAAAATGTGATGAGAAATGTGTGTGTTAGTAGGGCTGAAATATCTAACAATGATTTAAATTGTGATTATTTTCTATAAATCAAGTTCCAAGCCTATTTTTTGGCTAAGAAGACCAGAATATCCACATTTTCAGGCTTAAGACTTAAATCCTGAATGTAGGGTGCCGGACTGCAAGTAAGCTATGGCTATGATTTTTGATAATGCAGGCTATAATTGTAAAAAAAATGCAGCTCCTGCAATTGCTCTCTTAAATCAGGGTTTAGACTTAAAAACAATTCATCTTTCAGCCCTACCAGGTAGCCAGTTAGCTTTCAGTTAACCTGCTCAGTCTACTCTAGTAAAGGCAGAATATAGACTGTTTCTAAAAAAAACAATGTGTAAACTAGTTATGAACAACATTTTCACCTTCAGCCAGTTATTTCAGCCATAAGCGCAAATTAAATTTTACATTAAATCATTAGGTCTTCATTTCACTTAAGTACACTCTTAAAAAGATGGTCCTTCAAGGATTCCTTAGCAAAAGCAATAGATCTATATAGAACCATTTTCAAAAACCAAGAACCATTTCTCCATGCAAAGAACCATTTAAGTATGAAATAGTTCTATTACAACTATGGTTCTAAACAGAACAATTGCATTTAATAAACAACCTTTTTGTGTACATAATATATTTACTTAGCATGCAGTGGTACTGCACCAGAATGCACATTTTTAGCCACACTGAGGGTAACTTTCACATATATAGTATGTTACAAAAATGCTTCTGATGATTGCAAAAGTCCTTTATTCAGAAAAGGTCAGAAAACTTGGCTCCAGCTATCAGGATAAAAATCCCAAGATCCTATTTTCCAAAATCAGGCAGGCTGCCTATCAAAGCCGCATCATGGAGGACTCAAGGCTAATCCTCACTCATGGTGGACAGCCAATCAGATGAGGGGTTTGTAGAACCTCAGGCTGGTGGGGCGGAAAAAAAAAGCTGTATGCCATTCTGTGATCTATAGTCCAATAAAATATTAATATAAAATTCAAGCTTCAAGATGGCTTCGGCTACTGTTTTAAGCTATGCAATGTACTTTTGTCCATTTCTATAGGAATTTTCCATTGCTTTACAGCTCCACACAGTTAGAGGTAAATCACATATTACATCAGTAATATATTCTATCACATCTAAAAAATAACATATTTAGAATAAAAAACAAATAAAATAGTACTGTGCAAAAGTCAGAGACCAATCTGTCATTCATTAAAATTCTAATGAAGTACAACTTATTTGTTTTTCAGTATGAGGGAAACAAACTGAATAAACACATTTCACAAAGATAAAGCAAAAGCCTCGACAATTAAATACAATTATTTCCATTTTTAGCATGTCCATTATTTGCCTTTAATATAGCATTCCTTCTTTTTGAGGGACCTACTTTCAGTTTTTCAATCTGCAGGAATATTTTTCCACATCTCCAAAGTTCAGTCTTAGAAGTTGGTCGCATTTTCAGCTTCTCACGATCCAAGAAATCCCAAACTCATTCAGTAATGTTCCTGTCTGAAATCTGTTGTGGTAAATCCATTGCTCCACTAGCAGCTTCTTTGTTTGATTTGCAAATGTTCCTCTTTTTTTGGCTATTTTCTTTTCTCCATAATAACTTGATGGGCACACATCCTTTCAGACTTTGAATTGTGTTCTCACAGTGGAAAGACAGACAGAAACACATTTTTTTTCAGATCTGAAACGAGAGTGGAGCTTGATTTTCTCCTCTCTCTCAAAGATGAAAGCTTTCAGTGCTGTTTATCTGATGGTGACACTTTTGGTGGTCTACCAGGTCTTGCATAATTATTTGAAGTCACACTTTCTTCATATCTTTTACTTATTTTTTGGAAACTTCTGTTTATTCCACTTAATTTCCTTTGACTTTCCCCTTCCTTCAGCAAGTGGATTATCGTATATCTAAATTCCTCAGAAACAAATGAAGGGTGGTATATATATTTGGCACAGTACTGTATTTTTGAACCTTTACTAAACCTGTATATTATGTCTTACAATTTTAACTGAACCAGTTTGGCTTACAACACAGCATGAATGGGAAAGATTAAAAAGAAAATAAAAGGAAGTCCCACTGTTTTACATATCGAAGCATCAAAGTGTCTGTGCTGTAGGCCTACTTCTGTTACTCCATTGAAACACTTATCATTAATCTCTAAGATGTGTTTAAAAATGGGTGTCTATGGTCTACCTCCATCAACAAAGTATCCACATGAAAAGGATTATATTATGTGTTTGTCTGGGGTTACATCCACACTACGCTACTCCCTGATATGACTACTCAGCAGAGCGGGTGTTATATGTAAGCTGTAGCTTTACGCTCCGTTTACTATTTAAAGCAGTGCCATCATAACCAGCATGCCCTACTCTGCAAATGAAAGAGATCTAACACAAAGGCTACAAAAATCTTCAACCGAGGACATGTGATATATTCAGGGTCATCACATTCCTGGATCAGGTGTTACAAAGCACTCTTCATTGTCTATGCAGGTAGCTTTTAGGGCCCTTATCCATAAGCTCCCATTTAGACTGCATTCCTGGATAGTGTCTGGAGGTAGTGTCTGGAGGTAACCTGAGTCGTAAGAGACACTTAAGGAACATCTAACCAAAAGGTCAACTGTAGGTTCTATCTGCTAAGAGCAATCAGCAAGACAGAACAGGTTTATCCTTCTGGTAGAGCACTTAAAAATAAGACAGAAGGACTGCTAACAATTACTTAGCAATCCAGTCAGAGGATGCAGCAATTATTCATAACAAAAAAACAACACAATGTTCAAAGCATGACCTCAGAAAGTAACAGGAAAGTAAATGTAGACTTAGTTGATTTGAAAAACTAGCACAGTAAACACGTGGCACGACTGTACAGTGCAACAATTGTGCTTATATCTGAGATTTAAAAACATTTTCTGTGAAAATAAATACAGCCGTAAGCAAAAGTCGGGGCAAATTGGATAAGTTACATGTATTACCTGTATTTGTTTCTAACTGCAATAATTTAAAACTGTGGTTAATAATTTAAATTGTGGATCATTTCTGTACATTTTGACTCAATATCTATTTATTTTTCATTCTTATTTTTTTTCTTCCACAGTGTTTGGTAAATAAAGAGTAGGGCATTTGCAGAAGTATGTTTTTTGTAAAGGATGTTACCTTATGTTCACTTAGCAAAACATGTAATTTTACCAGTGACACCCAATCAGTTGCAGAAATAAAAACACACTGCTCAAAAAAATAAAGGGAACACTCTAATAACACATCCTAGATCTGAATGAATGAAATATTCTCATTGAATACTTTGTTCTGTACAAAGTTGAATGTGCTGACAACAAAATCACACAAAAATCATCAATGGAAATCAAATTTATTAACCAATGGAGGCCTGGATTTGGAGTCACACACAAAATTAAAGTGGAAAAGCACACTACAGGCTGATCCAACTTGGATGTAATGTCTTTAAAACAAGTCAAAATGAGGCTCAGTATTGTGTGTGTGGCCTCCACGTGCCTGTATGACCTCCCTAGAATGACCTCCTGGGCATGCTCCTGATGAGGTGGAGGATGGTCTCCTGAGGGATCTCCTCCCAGACCTGGACTAAAGCATCTGCCGACTCCTGGACAGTCTGTGGTGCATACCATCCTCATGGAGTCAGTTTCTTACCGTTTGTGCAGACACATCCACATTTGTGGCCTGATGGAGGTCATTTTGCAGGGCTCTGGCAGTGCTCCTCCTGTTCCTCCTTGCACAAAGGCAGAGGTAGCGGTCCTGCTGCTGGGTTGTTGCCCTCCTACGGCCTCCTCCACGTCTCCTGGTGTACTGGCCTGTCTCCTGGTAGCGCCTCCAGCCTCTGGACACTACGCTGACAGACACAGCAAACCTTCTTGCCACAGCTCGCATTGATGTGCCATCCTGGATGAGCTGCACTACCTGAGCCACTTGTGTGGGTTGTACAGTCAGTAAAGTGCTTTTACACAATGTAATGGCCAGCCAGCCTACCACAAGTGTGAAAGCACCACCAACATTCAAAAGTGACCAAAACATCAGCCAGAAAGCACAGGTACTGAGAAGTGGTCTGTGGTCCCCACCTGCAGAATCACTTGCTAATTGCCAATAATTTCCACCTGTTGTCTATTCCATTTGCACAACAGCTGTGAAATGGATTGTCAATCAGTGTTGCTTCCTAAGTGGACAGTTTGACTTCACAGAAGTTTGATTTACTTGGAGTTATATTGTGTTGTTTAAGTGTTACCTTTATTTTTTTGAGCAGTGTATATTAAATTAAATAAGTAAAATGTATTAATGTTGCACCAGTTATCTCTAGTGTTAGCACTAATTGAAGCTCTAGCAAAACAAACATGTATACACTTCATGGCTAAATGTATGTGGACACCTGACTATCACATCTATATGAGCTTGTTGAACGTCCCATTTTATTAGTATGAAGTTGTCCCCTCCTTTGCAGATATAAAAGCCTCCACTACTCCAAGAAGGCCTTCAACAGGATTTTGGAGTTTGTCTTTAGCTTACTAGCACAAAAGTAAGCAGTGTACAGCCCTGTTTGTGCTGCTAATGCCATCACAAAATGATCAAATAAATGTGTGCACATTGCAGCTAATGGCAACCCTTTTGGCTGCACTTACATGAGTTGCATTGTTAATCAAAACTGGTAACAAAGTATGAATAAGCTACATACTATGGGATTTCTTTGTCATGTTTAATAGATCTGACCCTTTTTACATGAACTTGGTGCATTTGCACTACTGCGGAATGCCATCTCCACTTTTAGATGGACCTTTAGTAACAAACAAATAATATTCTAATCAACCAAAATGGAAATCTATGCATTAGTGCAGTTGATGACATCCACAAACAGGAAAGCAGCCTCAATAAAGCCCTAAGTAAAGCAGCTGCTAACAAAACAATACAAAAACCTTTAACATACTGAAAACTGCCAGACATGTCCAGACAACATAGAAACAGGCAAGACGATCACTCAAGTCAAATTAAGCACTTCCAGTACCATGGAGTATTATATGGCAGACATATAGGCCACAATAACATTATTGATTTCTCTCCAGCACTCCAAATTCTCAATGGGTGGAGAAATAACTTAATTATCAATCTGACAGAGCTTCCCCAGCATTCTGACACCTCTCACAAAAGGAAAACGATTTCCATGACAATTCATCTGAAAAAATATAGCATTCTTTTGTAATAGAGATTAAAACCTCTGTCAGAGTGAGGCGAGTTAGGCTTTTCTCCTTTTAGACTCAATATAATTATAATGTGAAGTGGAATAAAGTGGGTTGCAAGGGAGGAATAAAGGACTAAAACATATTCAACTAAACTGCTTGTGTTGTTCTTCCATTGAAGAAAACAATCATCAGTACTGATGAATTTAGCATAAAGTATTATTAAATTATTAAAAAAAAAAAACACTTTTCTCGATCGTGCTTGCTTACAAATGTAGTTGATATCTGAGGTAGTTTGAAGAACAAAAAAAATTGGTTGTAGATTTCACCAGAATGGCTCTAGGTCATCAGATAGATTTGTTAAAGTCCTAATTTAACATAATAAAGTGTGGTTTAGCCAAACCAGGCAATAAATAATACTTGTAAATACAGGGCTTCCTTAAAGAGAGGTTTGAAAATAGTTAAACAAACACATTAACATGTAAAATTATTATTTACTGTATTAATGTTTTCGTAGTTTAATTTTAATATCAGTGCAAATAAATATTTTCTGGCCTTGTTCAACTTTATTTGGTGCCTAAAGCTTTTGCACAGTAGTGTATGTACCAATTAAGGGTGATATGGCAAAAATATATCACAATATTTCAAGACATTTTCATGATACACAATACACATTGCAATACTTACACTTTCTGAAGTTTGTAAACAAGAATAAACAAAACTCAACAAGTATAAAATATATAAATATATATAAAAGATATAAAATAAAGATGATCAACAATATTACTTAAGAATTAACAATGAAAAATCACTGGTAAACTACTGCTAAAAATAAGTTAACAGATTAAGATCATCATAGTGCATTTCTGCAATAATTACATATTAATTGTAGCTGTTTTCAGGCTCTCTAGGATCTATTTTTGTCATAAAGGCCATTGTTCTGGGTTTTATAAGCATGGATGATACCCACAATATACTCAGAAAAGAGTATCATTACACACTTTATCACTATAGCGAAAATATATTGTCATATTGCCCACCCCTAATGCCAATCAGATGCTAGGATTACCTCATTTGAAAAGAACAATGATTATTTAAGGCTGGCATGGAGGAAGAGGGGGTTTTAAGACAGGCTCTCATCTTCTTATTGTTCGGTCTAACCTTGGCCTAAGCCTCCCATCAGAACCAGTCAAATGTAATTACTGCCCACTCTTTCAAAACACGGCCACTCGCTGATCGCTCACTTAGACTTCCACCGGGTCCATTTGTCTCCGTGCAGCTGGAGCACTTGTGCTTAGTAAGCTCCTCCAAAATAAAGGGGAGGACCCAGAGTCTGGCAACACTCCAGTATAGTCTAGTTTTTCCACCAAACGGCTTTTTCATTTCCCTTACGAATACACATGATGAGGCAAAGCTGTTAGCAAACAACTCTTCCTTAATTCACAAAAACAACAGTTGTGCCTGGTGCCACACTCACTGCCCTACAAATGCTCTGATGCTGAGGGGGTGCATGGTATGTACAAAAACTCAGTGATAGACTAGAGGGCTCATATTGCAGCAATATGCAATATTAATATTATAAATGCTAAATCATCAGAACAAACAATATATCGTGATGAATAAACAATGTATTGTGCATCCTAGTAACCTGTGATGTATATATTGATGAACAGCTATACTATAAAGGCATAGTGTATGAGTGATATACAACACCGAAAGGCGTCACAATGTTGAAGCATTCAAGTGAATGAAAGTTTTAAAAAATCGTCTGGACTCTATGCTTCATCAGGGGGAGGCGAAAAGCATGCAGCCAAAGAAGGAGGAATAGAGAGTTTACTGCAGTCAACTAAAGGCTACCGCACACTAGTACAAGGTCAATGCCACTGGGTAGCAGATCAATCAATGTACAGGTATAGGACACAGTAAGCACTGCAGAAAAGCTCAAGCTGAAGACTTTATGCTACATTTATTAAGTTGTGATCAGACAACAGCAAACTGGATGTTCCCCTGCTTTCAGTAAAACCATTTTACTTTTTTACATCATTTGAACACGGCGACTGGCCATTACATTGTGTAAAAATTTCATGAAGAATGAACCAGTAGAAATGCTCCAAAATCACAAACCTTTTTACATTGTCTTGCATTAAAAGTTATGTTTTTTTGTTTCTAATGTTTTGCCTTCTCCTATAAAGTTACTACTTTGGAGACAAACGACCAAAGGGGTGATTTTTTGAGAAGTCAAGGATGCCAAACAATCTTGTTATTGAATTCCATATGAAACAATTATTAAACCACAAAAATAACAGTACAGAACGTCTAGATGGCTGTTATCCACTTTAAAATAAACAATCTGAAATAGTAAAGTTCTTCTCTGATAATCATCCATTTCTGTCATTACTATGGTCACCATGCCAACATTTGCATGGCTTCATGCTGCCATTCGCTGTGCACCACTATGAGGTGTGGAATGACTTTTTTCAATGCAAACATGTCAATGGAATTATCTATAGAGATTTAATGCAATACAGCTCAACATCAACATTTAATTAATTTACTTATCAACTTGGTATCAGCTAAGTAACTCAATTACACTGTTTTCTAGCAAAAAGTGTACGTGTGAAATACGATGTGGCTTGGCTACTAACTTTAGGTGAGTTAAAGTACAATAAGCATTTGTCTTTGGACTTTAGATCTATACCTTTCTCTGTGTAAATTTCAAGCCATGTTGCCTACTATGAATGTGTGGTGTAGATCTGGGTTTAATAAAACACAGTAATAGTAAGATGCTGAGTGACATCACTGTCTCTGGTCACTGTCCCCTCATGTGTCCACTGCAGTAGCCTTTAGCCGAGATATTTACTTTAAATGAAAAAAATAGGAGTTAATAAACTGGAGTTAAAAATCGCTCAAATATAAAGAGAAGAAATGAACTCTAGCAACTGTGCAAGACCTGGCAGACCACCAAAACTATCCCATCAGATAAAAAGTACTGTCCCATCAGACAGATGTTTCTACCAATGTGAGAAGACAACTCAACACTTTTGGTTCTGAAAGGTTGTATAGTTGACAAGAAGTGTAGTGTTATTATTGTGCTTGGTTATTATACTATGGAACTCTGTTCCACCTTTTATTATTAGAGAGTAAAGCTCAGTGCACACTTTTAAGAAACATTTGAAAACGTATGTCTTTAATTTAGCATTTCACTAAAGTTTTCTTCACTGTTTATCTTTTTAATTTGATCACTGAGTGCGTTTACATGCAGTTAATAATCTGATAACTGCAGAAAAAATGATTTTGTCAGTTAACCGATCAACCAGTTTACATGCGTTTGAGTAATCACACAATGGGGAAATTGTGTCAACATGAGTCAGGCAATAATCAAATTTCTGCTTTGCAATAAGCCAATAAACTCACAGAAGATGTGATGTAAACGTAATCTTGCCACTTTAATATTTAAATCCTTCATTTTATCAAACATGTAGTCAGTTTCAGTGTCACTCTCAAAGTTTTTTGCTGCATCTCACAGCAACACTGCTTGCTTATTTCCAGTACTGCTGTTTGTGTCGCACATGCGCAGACTGAGAAATCTAAAGACATCAGAGTTCACATGCACTGAGAAAGACCTTCTAGACCTTACTCCAATCTAAGAAATAGCAGTGTGCTGTTTACATCACCATTTAACTGCAGAAATCCGATTATGATCAGATTACTAAGTGCACGTAAATGCACTCGTTGTTTATATGATTTTTGAATTATTACTCATAGTTTCTTCTTTGACTGTTAAGCCGTATCACCTGTCTGCAAAGCACTTTGAGCTACCACTGGTATGAAAAGTGCTCTGTAAATAAAGAGTCTCAGACACAGTACTATACTTCTCAAAATGATACCTACGGCAACCTCTTAGGGATGATTTATACTGAACATGAATGCATTTGCACAGATATTAATAATAATAAATACACTAAAACCTAATATCTTTTATGATTCTACACTTAATGTATTCATTTACTCATCACCACATCACAACTGTGCACATTCTACCCTAATGACATTAACACTGTCCACTGCTTTCTGGACTGAATTCTTATCAGGCATGTCTGAAAATGTACAAACCGATATTCAGTTCAAACTGTGGAAGCTGCACTAGAGACGAGTGCTATTACGCTTGAGGAACACCCATGTTGACAACAAAGATGGAATAATCCTTTGCAGGCTAGGGCGGAAAGGGAACTAGATGAAACAGGAGAGTAAAAGGTAGCATTCGGTGTGTTGCACTCTACCCGGTGATTGAGGCTGATATTAGAGCCTTGGCAAATAATAGGATCAGATTGCTGGGGCGTTCAAGGTGTCGGTAATTTCTTCCCCTAGAACCATATATACAAGGGCTCCCTGCAATTACGTTTAACAGCCTCTGATGAGGAAGAAAGAGTAATTTAATTCATTAACACCTCCACCATCATCCTCTGCTCTTATTACCCAAGGTCGCTACACAACAGAACTATAAAAGGAAAAAATAATTTCAAAAATGAGTTCTCCAAAATTATTAGTCTTTCTAACACTGAATAATAATAATGATCTAGTAAACTACATAAGAAGTCTTGCTGTAAGTCTTTTCGAGAAAGGCCAGACTGATACTTAGGCATAATACGTATCGGTTTTCTGCACTGGAATGAGGAATGACCAGTTTTATCTACTTGGCACTTTCACAAAATGCCAGAAAAGTTAACAAGCTCCTCTTGCTTTGTTCATTCATTATTAAAACAACCTGAGTTTCTAGAGTTCGTAGTCATGTCTGAATGTCTTCAGACCATGCAAAAACAAGTCCTTTTACAGTCAGTTGGTTGCTTTAGGAGATTATACAAGCCAACAACATAAAAGCACTTCCTTCAAAATGGTCCATGTTGTGTCTGGGCAAGTATAAGTTGGCCACGACGGACTATAAGACATGGATCCATTGGTTTAGCTGAAAGTAGACTAGACAGCTTTCTACACTAAGTAACCAAACCATGACAATACCTTAGTTGACTCGCTCAGTGAGAATTTCAGAAACACCAGGACTGTACAAAAGACTCTTTGCTTTATTTAATTTCCAGTCAAAATGGCCATTAAGTACAAGTTGTTAAGGGGATTAAGGGGATATTTCTGATATTTAGATGTATGATAATCCACTTGCACAAGAAAGTCAAAAGAAAATAAGTGGAAAAAACAGGAGCTACAAAAACTGGAGCTCAAAAAATGAACTATGCCAGACCCGATAGACCACTCTATCTATGAACTGTGGGGAGACAATCCATCTTTCCATTGTGAGAAGACAACTCAGCAACAGAGGTCTGAAAGAATGTGTAGCTGTGAAGAAGACGTTAGTAAGAAAAGGAAAAATTCAATTAGCAGAACACTGGACTGACCACCCTACCGCCCAGACCCCAACATCATTGAATATGTTTGGGATTATTCGATTCATTAGAAGCAGAGAATACAACCAACTTCTAAGACTGAACTTTGGAGGTATGGAAAAATATTCCTGCAGATTCTTACTGAAAACTGAAAGCAAGCCTCCTGAAAGGAATGGAAGCTATAATAAAGGTAAACAGAGACCACAAGAAAAAAATTACATTTAGTTGTTGAAACTTCTGTGTGTAACGCGGAGTGAGGTAGCAGACGCATGTGCGGAGGTAAGCGACTTTTATTGAGGGCAAATCCAAAATCAGGGTCGTAACGGTCCACGTAACGGTCCACGTAACACAGATCGATCAGGGGGCAGACATGACAAATAACAGAATCAAACCAACACAGAGATTCAAACAGCAAACACAGACCAATACAAAGACCAGCGAAAACAAAGGGCAAGCACAGGGCTTAAATATACACCGGGAAGACGAGGGACAGGTAAAAACAATCAGGGGTGGAGTAACCAAACAAGGGGCAGGACTTGAAAACCAAAACAAACGCACATGGATAGGACTGGGAGGGGACAATCGTGACACTGTGTAATTTTCTGTCACACAATTCTTTTCTGCATTTTCCCCTGACCCCGGAAAAAGTAGAATCTGTGCTTACTGGCTGTTTTGACTAAACTAAATAAATGAAGGGTGGTCTCTGACATTTGCTAGTACTGTATGTGGTTTCCTAAGGCTGTCCGATTGTTCTGGGGATGATAAAAATAGTGTAAAAATCTGTTCTGGGATATTTGAGCGATGCTATTTAACAATTATTGCCTGTAAAATACAGTCATAGTGTCATCAACTTGTCACCCATTTAGACTAGCCACAAACATAGCAGAAACTTGGTAATTCACTTTATAAATAGCCTGTATCTGTATGATTACACTGCTAAGATCATGCTAACTTCTGTAACCTTCAAGTTTCAATTTATAGTGACTCCTTTGGTAAAGCCTTAAACTTAAAATACTAAAGTGTTCCAGCAATGTTTCCAGTCAGTGTTTACAGTAGTTGTGATAGGAAGCAGTGGAACCGAAGAGTTTAATGCTTTTAAAAGCTCCCTCACAATAAAGTTATTAGGTGAAATGGTCAGGAATACACTGCCTGGTGCATGTGACATGGTTTTAGAACAGTTTTGAGACAAGGCTTCAGCCTAAAATATGTTTTTAGGTCCATTCATGGTGGAGAGGCACATGCAGGGCATTGTAAGGCAAAATTGTACTCAAAGAAAATGCATTATTTTCAAATTTACAATTATTTTAATATTATCAACTATACATATAAAACTGAAGGTTTACAGGCCATTTTGGATGGTAAATAAAATGGCTATATTTGTCTTGTAGAGATTGTGACTTCTGGTATCACCACTGCAAAGAAATGTCTGTATGTTTCTCAAAATTGAAACATTTCACATCAAACCACTCTGAAGGACTTTGTTTACATGTCAAACAAAAAATTAAGCAGTCTTTAAAAACTTCTCTTTGACTTCTGGCTAAATACGGTGGGACTATTCAAACACTGTAACAGTAGAACACTTGTTTTGCACCATGACACCATGATTATCCAATAATTTGTCACTCCAGCCATTTAATACATATCCTCACTTATTATCATATAAGCAGTGAGAGAAATGGAAGGAAGAAATGATTCATAATATAGTTGTTTTGATTGCATTTTATAGATGGTTTGGAAAATTCTGTAAATAACTTAAAGCTTTCTATTTTTTTAAACTCACACTGTAATTAAATTCAGGATTCAATTATACTTGTGGTTTATCATATTACCAGTTAGCTCCACTGAGAACTAGCATTTTAGTTTAAAAGCCTCAACTGAGAAACAAATTGAACAATAATGTATGTTGATGTTAGGAACGGTAAGTTTTCACATTTGGACACAATGTTTTAGGATGGTTCTGGTTCTGAAAAAAATGTCTGTTGGATCCGTTTGTCTTGGGCCCTGTAGTTTCAAAGACCTAAAGTCCAGTCAACATTGCATAGTGGACTCCGCAAGCTTCCAGTCAAACGAGCTATTACCTGCCTGACTCTCCAATCGAGGCAGTCATAGCTGATACAAAAGATCTTTTAAAAGGCAGCTGACCCAGTAATGAGAAACAGTAGAGATGCATCAGTCAGGCGGGTCAATATGCTCTGTCTCAGGCCATTACCCAATCAGGCCTGGATGTGCTGTGCTGTTTCAAAAGGGAGGGAACGCTGCAGACTTATCAGTGGCCCTGAGGATATGCTTCACTGAGAAAAGCAGGATAAATGGGAGCCTTCATTTACAGGGCCCGGTGAGAGAAGATCCGTTCTGCTACCCCTCCTTCTCCACCCCTCATTCACCCCCCCCACCTTTTTTAATTTAGCGCTTTGGAAGAGAAGACAGAGAGTGGCTGCGTATAAATGATGCAGATGTTCACAGAGGATATTTCACTGAAATGTTCACTTAGGGCTGTTAACACCACACGAAGACATTGCTATTCACTTGCAAGGCGGTCTGCACTGCAAAATCTCTTTAGAATACACTTGGCAACATCCATGTATGCGCACTAAAGCGTTTGCTTGAATATACAGACAGATATAACATATATTTTCTAGAATAAACTGCTTTTCTGTCATGTTTAAAATTCTAGTGTTTTTTTTAGACGGTTTGAAAGCAGCCATATCGTACATAGTTCTTGTTTTATTTCTTTGCCTGAGGTTCACTATGACATTTATGGGTTTATCTATCCAAAACATTAAAACATGATCAATTTTGTATTGCTTATTTTTAAGCTCTGTTTACTTCTTACAATTATATGAGCTGTTGTTACTGCTTCTTTAAGGGATACACTTTATGGCCAAAAGTATGTGGACAGAGGTCTGTCAGCCACACCCATTGCTAACAGGTGTATAAAAGCAAGTACATAGCCATGCAAACTTCACCATGCCATCAAGCGCATAGCCATACAACATGCCCTGGTCAATGGTAAGTGCTATTATAGTGAAATGGAAACATCCAGGAGCAACAACAGCTCAATCATTAATCAGCAGACCATGCAAACTCACAGAGCTGGACCACTGTGAATCGAGCAGAAATTGCCTGTCATCACTGCTGCATCACTCACTACAGAGTTGTAAACTGCCTCTGGAAGCAACACAAGCACACAAAATGTTCACCAGGTGCTTCATGCAATGAGTTTCCATGGCTGAGCAGCTGCATACAAGTCTAAGATCATTATGCACAATGTCAAGCATTGGCTGAAATAGTATAAAGCATGCCTACATTGGACTCTGGAGCAGAAAATGTGTTCTCTGGAGTGATGCTTCACTATCTGGCAGTTTGATGGATGAATTTGGATTTGGCAGTTGCCAGGAGAGTGCTACCTACATGAATGCAGAGTGCCAACTGTAAAGTTTGGTGGAGGAGGGATAATGCTCTGGGGCTGTTTTTCAGAGTTTGGGCTCGGCTCCTTAGTTCCAGACATTTTACACAGTTATTTGTTTCCAGCTTTGTTGCAAGTTTGTGGAAGACCCTTTCCTGTTAAAGTATTTCTGTGTCTGTGTTCAAAGTGAGCTCCATGAAGACATGAGTTTGATGTGGTGGAACTCCAGTGGCCTGCACAGAGCCTTGACCTCAACCTCATTGCACCTTTTTGTGATGAACTGGAACTTGTCCAACATCAGTCAGGCACCTTACAAATGGTCTTTTTACCAAATTTGCACAAATTTCCAAATCTTGTGGAAAGCCTTACTAGAACAGTGAAGACTGTTATTGCTGTAGAGGAAGGAGGTCAACTCCATATTAATGCCCATGGTTTTGGAATGGTATGTCCAACAAGCCCATGCAGATGTCAGATGTGACAGTGGTGTCCACATACCTTTGGCAATAAACGTGTATGTAATATAGGAAATATAGGAAATAATGTATTATAGAATATGTAAACGATTGGCTGTCTTGTATCGAGCTAAAACAAGCTGAAACACTCCTTATAACTTTAAAGTAAATAGGTAGGGCTAAACTGCTGTAGGCTGAAAATGCAGATTATATGGAAATGTTAATTGAAAACTGATCTTTTTCTTATTTAATTGTAATAAACAATACAAATAAAAAAATAATTGTAAATAAAAAAAACAAAGTAAAGTTCAACTGTTTGCCACACGTACCCAGCATTAAAGGCTGCATTGCAGGGTTTGCAAGCATATTTTTTTGTATTTCTAATGTATCACCAGACATATCCTAAATGGGTAAACTTCTGCTTGGATTTTGACTGACTTGTTGTAAATATGGCTGTCTTGTTGATTCACTCATGAATGTGTGGCTCCTTTGAACAGATCCACCATAGATCTTTTGCCCCATATTTTCCTTGACTGCACTTTGTTCTGCTGTTTAGATGCACTGGAACATATTTTCAGCTGAATGATATTTATTTATCTTCATATCATCTTCGTTCTTTTCCTTGACAGGATTGTAGCCCAACAGAAAGTTTGTTTACACCAGCTTTTTCATTTTTGATTTCTTCACTCATGCTAGCCTTCAACTGAAACAGCCAAAAGCATCCCACACTCACTCATGAGGCCACAGAGACTTCATTAATGCTGATATATTTCAGTTACATAACATTTAATGGGAATAATTAAGACAAATAAAAACCACAATAATAATATTAATCTCATTAATAACTAGATGTGCATTTCCTGAAGGAACTGCAAGAGTGTTTGAAAAGAGCTGCAAGTGTGTGTGTGTGTTTGTGTGTGTTTCTGTGTAGGTGAACACCTCCTTAGGTATGTGTCTTCTGTGTGTGTCTGTGTGGTGTGTGTGAGAGGGAGAGATGTATGTGTTGGGGGGGGTCATTCAAATTAACTGTCACTCTGTTATTATGCAGCTCTTAGTGGAGAAGCCTTGTTTGAGTCGGATTTGCACCCTCTGAACAAACAGTCATAACTCAGGAAACGTTTACTCTATCGCTTAACTGGATAAATGGTGTGAGATAAGACCCCTTGAGGATTATTTTGGTGTAATGTTGTGTGTATTGAGAATTGAGAATTGAGGCCTGCTGTGATATCATCGATGTCAGCTAGAATTTGAAGTTCTGAACATTCTGCCATTCATTCTTATGGGACGTTTTTAATTTTTAAACTTAATTTGACTAAAAACTACCAATCTGATCGACTCCAAAAATACAAAGCACAAGTCACAGCGCCGAGACCTTCGAAACGTAGTTTGAACGAAGTCTGTACGTTAAGTGGTTCGGGCTGTATTAATCGCAGAATAGTGTTGAAGAAGAATAAGAAGAAGTATTTTAGCTTTTTCAAGCACTCTAATAAAATGGTGATTTTCAGCAGATAGGCTAATGACGGCTGCTAACTGCTGCAATGTTGCCGTTCCATATCAAATAATCTATGGCCCAGTACTGGTCCTCAGCCCAGTGGTTGGGAAGCTCTGCTCTAGACAATGACAGCACATAGTCTGTGACTTTGATAGACATATCTTCCTTGCTAACAGCAAACCAGATGTATCTATTTGAGGAACTGAAACCTGCTTTGATCTGGATTCAATTGGATCATTTGGAACAAAACCATTTGGTCCCAAACAGAGTATCCAACTTTAGCTAATACTGTTTGACATTGTACAATAAAATCACACTCAGAGAAGAACTTTGGGGTACAACTGAGAAGAAAGTGCGTGTATGTTTGTGTGTGTGCAGGAAAAGGGGCTTTCATTCAGCAGAGCTATTGAGCCCAGGGACTTTCAAATAGCCAAACAAACCTAAAGTACATAGGCTTTCTTTTCTTTTTGTGAGCACATCAAAAGGGCTTACACAGAGGGAACAGAATTTAGCATGCCTGCAAGAGCATTTTGCTCACAGATAGGGAAAGACAGAAGAAGAAGAAACACGTACACAAACACTGCAAATGCACTTCTGAAAAATGGATGCAAATTAACGTTTATTTAAAAATGTATGCAAATGTATGCAGATTTTCCTCCATCTCGGCTCTTTCTGGATTTTTTTTTTTCAAACCTTTGCTCTTTTAATACTGTAGGCAGACAACAGCATGCTGCTTGAAATTCATAAACCATTTTTTCCACTGGTTAGGCACAGACCTTTTCCAGGCAACCTTTTACTTTCCTGCATGGTTGCTGCCAGGCCACTGTGACATTTGTCACCAGTGTGAGGATTTGACGCTCTTCCCATCGGAGATTACTCCATCGTTCCCGTTGGCGTTGCATCATAATTCACTGGTATGAGTTAATGAACATTACTGGACTGAATTCTCCATCAACCATTCTGTCATGAGGAAACAACAGTCAGGGGGACTTCTCTGTTACCACTCAAATGCCTTCAACAAAGGATAAAAGTGGCTGCCATGTAAAAGCCTTTGGGACAGTCTTAAAGTTAGTTTTTGTCCTCCCCCTTTGACTCTGGGGTCAGAGACGTAACCAAGGTCATGGAACAAAAATTATCCAAAGGTCTCCACTGATGTTGCCATCTACAGGGAGGCCAGCCTTGTAGGGCTTTAAGTCAATTAGTTGACTAATTGGATGTAACATTCTTGTTCGCCTATAATTTGGTTAGTTGACTAATAGCATTTATTTCTTTCTTTATGTATGAATTTCCTTTGTTCTAGAGCTGTCAAATGACTAAAACAGCTAATCTCAATGACTTAAATTGTTTGAATAATTATTAATGATCTTTGCTCAAATTTGACCCTAAAGAAAGACCCATTCACACAGTAAACATTGTTATAGTGAGTGGACAAAATAAGCTTCACCAGAATGTATTTATTACTTTCAATAAACCAAGTAAATTATTTTTGTGAATGAAGAGTTTACATTAACCTGAACATCTCCAAGTTATATCATATATACAGACAATAGTTCTAATTTCTGTTTGACTGTAGCCTCTCTTCATCATACAGTTTGTGTATCAATGTCATGGTGGAGGCTCTTTAGAAGAACTATAGCTTTCCTCTTTGCTATTGCTGTTGTTAGTTTGCCGCTCATTGATTTATCCATAGGTCTCCTACAAGTGCAGCGGAGTCTGCTGAAGGTGCTGAAGGTATCACTTCAAAAGCCATTTTAAAGCTAAATTTGAATGAGAGGGCTACTATCACATATTCAGAGCAACACACAGTATGTGAGCAGCTGGGATTTAGTTTGCCCTATTATGGATGGTTCAAAGAGCCAAAAGATTTACTCACAGTACAACTTCAAATATGATATACCACTTCAAAAAGGACAATTATGTGAGGCTTTTTCATGCTACACATGTATAAAACAAACATTTCCAACAGTATTAATTAATATTAAAGCAAGTTCATAAAAGAGGAAAAAACAAACAACAAAATAAAGTACAATGTACAATATGCAGTTGCATTTATCAATAACAATGATAGAAAAAAATAAACTTACAAACAATAAACAAAAACTCACAATCAATAAGGAATGGTTGCGGAGCAGCTGCAGCATTACTATAGAATTCAAAGATGTTCATGATCATTCGTACAGAGTAGACTGAATTTTACAATAGCTTCAAATATGGCTCAAATTTTAGAATCTCAACCATCTGTTTTATAAAGCAGAATAAAATCTTACATTTAAGGTGTCATCTAGTTTTAAGTTTGGTTTCATTAGAAAGTATTATTTAGCCTTTTACTGGGCAGATTAGTCAGCCTTTAGCCACAAACCAGGCCTTGTTGTGGAGTTAGGAAATCCTTAGAGTCAGCCTTACAGTTTTGAATAGTTCATGCTTGTCTTCCCAATTCCACCAATGTCTCCCTGAACCACTCCCTCTCCGTCCACCAGAGCGCAGCTGTTTCTGCAGCTGATCCGCAGCATGACTGACAAGGGGCTGACCACAGATAGTGTGGGAGAAGGAAAAGAGAGGGGGTGCCTGGAAGAAGGGGGGGAGTGAAAGCACTAGCCCATGCACACCAAGCCCTTTGCTAAGCCGCCAGGTCTTTCAGTGAGAGCAGCCTGTGTGAAATGCTCATCCAGGCCTAGACAAACAACTGTCCTTCAAACCAAGCCCGGGTTCCTAAAGGCCCTTTTGCTGGTCAGTTCACTGGAAAGAGCCCCCTGAGGAAATTCCAACAATGATATTCCACCAATTCCTTTTGTGCTATCCTCTGAAATGTGTAATAAAATGTAATAAACATGTGAAAAGTGTAATAAGTCCAAAAGAGATAAAGTATTGTGCCAAATTATTAATTTTTCAGGAGATGTTTCTGAGAAGATATAAGATAGTCCACTTTCATCAGAAAGGGAAAGTCAAAGAAAACAAGTGACATACAACACATTCTCCACCATAAGAAAGAACACTTTCACGATGCAAAGAAACTTTTAATCATGCAAAAGGTTTTCTGAATGTTCATTCTTTCTTTCTTTACTAAAGAACCCTTGAAGAACCATTTTTAAGTGTTTCAGATGGCCAAAGCTCTCACCGTCAGATAAACAGACCTTAAAGCTTTAATCTTTGAGAGAGAAGAAAATCAGGCTCCACTCTTCATTCAGACCTGAGGAGACAACTGTGCATAAACGGTCTGAAAGGATGTGTAGCTGTCAAGAACCGGTTAATGAGAAAAGAAAAATACACAAAAAAAGGAGATTCGCATATCAAACAAAGAAGCTGCTGGTGTCTTCAAATTAATAGACTGACCACTCCAGCGTCCAGATCTCAACATCACTGCATTTGTTTGGGATTACTTGGATTCAGAGAAGGAAAAAATAATAAATAAATAAATGTAAATACGTCTGTACATAATGGTCATTTTAACTGGAAATTAAATTAAACGGTCTCTTACTTTTGCACAGTAATATATATGATGTGTAAGAACTATTTAAATTTTTTAAGAATCTCCATCTAGACAAACACTTCCTTTCTCTGGAACTGTATGTCCAAACTGGGAAGGATACAAAAGCCTTTCTTTTTCAGAGTGTACAGTCTCGAGGTGGTCTGCTATTTACCCAACAAGATGAATACTGACTCATCCCATTTTAACTGCTTTTGTTCTTTGTCTATGGTGTACAAAGAGACAGACAGCCTTTCTATCAAACATATGGCCCAAACCCCTTGAGTTGAGAGTTACTAAGTAGGAACAAAAAAGGTTGGAATGCTCCCACACAGAGTTCCGGCTCACAAAACAGCACAGAAAACAGAGGGTATACCTGCGAAAAGTAAGTAAGATGCTTAAGCCCCATGGCTAAAAGGGAGATTTGTACCATCTGCTGCACACGCCATTCCAAGCGATATAACAATGGACAATTTGTGGGCAAGGGGCTTCGGCTTCAGGATCAAGACAAACAGACTCAAAAAACCCAGAGCATTAAGGAGGTGAAATAAAGGAATGGAAGAGATAAGGCACTAAAGTCCTCCAAGCCGTTAGACTATGTCTGACTGTGGTCTAGCCCACATCCAAACCCAAGACCCCATTCAAGCAGAAGGATGGAAGAAGCTCAGTGCTTGCAAAATGAAGATGATGAGCCAAACTGGCTTTTGGCATTCTACATGGCCAACTCCATAAAGCTCTCCACTTTAGAAATAATACAGTGGAATCGACCTCCAAGCAAACTGACTTCAAAGCCCCTGCTTCCATCCGTACATGACAACAAATTATGTTTCTTTCAGTGGACAACGCTCTCTCAACTGCAGCCAGGTTGCTTAAAGGGGCAGTCCAGACAAAATTAACCAATGAACCACCTGTTTAACCACCACTACACCTGTTGTAAACAATCTACTCACTTTCTAACTTGATGCTACAGTAGTCTCTGCAACATGATTTTCCAATGTAAAGACTACGACAACTTCTGATGAAGTATATTGAAGGTAGTCAAGTCCCCTGTCCACCTACTACAGCCTTACAAGTACTAACCAGTGTGCTACCACCACCACAAGCAGTGTAGACTCCATGGCGACAGGGAGGATTACACCACATTTCTTACTAGACCGTGGCGAGGATGTGGCTGTGGTCCAGGCAAAAGGAAAGGAGAGGATTTGAAAGACAGAAAGTACAGATAGAGAAGGAGGAGGAAGAATGTGTGGGGAGGTGCCCTAACAGCGGCTACAGGACCCCATCTGGACGGCCAGCAGCTTCGGACTGAGTGACCGTTCAAAAAAGAGAGAGTGAGAAAGAGAGAGAAGAAAAGAAGAAAAAGTTGGCCCTCCATGTCACGCTTGATCAGAGGCTTGAAATTCGTCCATTTTCTCTGGCTAATGAAACCGGCCCTCACCACCCCTCCTTCTTCATAGGCTGCACTGCCAGAGAGAGAGAGAGAGAGAGGCAGGCAGGCAGGCGTGTTCATTACTAGCTTGCAGCAGCTCCCACAAAGCCCTGCCACGCTGCAGACACAATAGTGAGGGGAGGTGGTCTTGCTAGATGAGAGAGGGCCCTGTGTGCAATTTCACTCCATTATCCCTCTGCCCACAGCCGTCCGGCCACTGCACTCCAGCCTTTCAGCAGGAGAGCCACAGCTGTCCTCTCTGATGTACTAAAAGCTCCAGAGATAAAGGAGCTCAGGTAAAAGTGAATACCAGTATATTGTTGTCCCACAGGTGGGATTTCAGACATAGAATCCTGTGTAAAAGTCAAAGACTGAGTTTCCACTTATTTAAGTTCCAGTCAAAACAGCCATGAAGTACAAGCCTCAAGGAAAAAAAAAACAAAAAAAAACCCCAAGAAATCTGGAGGAACAATCTATAAAGTTCAGTCTTAGAAGTTAGTTGCATATTCTACTTTTCATGATCTCAACAAGTAATCCCAAACACATTCAATGATGTTGAGGTCTGGTCTCTGCCCAGTCTCAGTTTTCTAGTGCAAAGATTTTTCTTTTGTCTCAGTAACAGCGTCTGGTCAGCTTCACATTCTTTCAGACCTACAGCGCAGTCTCCTCACAACGGAACAACAGACAGAAGCACCTGTGGAAGGGGTGGTCTCTGACTTTTACACAGTACTTCATTTTCCCATATCTTTGATACCATCATAAGCCAAACATACCATAAACCACAACAGCCCAATATAAACAAAACATGTACTGTCTGCATCCTGTAATCTATAAATACAAAATTCTGACTTTGCTGCTGCTGCTACTCTTGTAAGTGCAGGAATGGTGTCAAAAACCACATCACCAAGTCATGTTTCTTGAAATGGTACAATTAATAGAAATATTACAACAATGAAACACATATTGTGAGGAAAGGGCTACTTTGCATTTTGTTGCCATTAAGCAACAGATTGTGATAATGGAACTGCAAACTGCATAAATGTTTCAGGAATATAGAAGGACTATGAAAATAATCACATTGATCAAAACATTAATTCAGAATGTAAAAATTATGCAAAACAGCAGTGTGTACGCAAAGGAAGTGTATTAGTTTTACTTCCAATGTATACACTGCAGTTCTAATGTCACATTCTGTTGCCACAAATCATTTTAAATGAAACTCATAAAATTTAAACTGGTTTTATGTATGAAAAATAAATGTGATGTGCATATGAACGTACAGACTGCAGAAATAGAAAGACTGCAGAAACTGAAAGGCATGTGATCATCTGAAAGTAAAAAAAAAAGTGGTGATACATTGCAACACACTTATGAATGAAGTTTGGGTGCCCCTAGTAAGACGACACGCTTTATTTATTTTCTAAGTAACATTAAGTAAACATCCTGTAAAGAGAAATAATGTTCATTTATGAATTTAACATAAAAATATAAAATGTGGCCTGTGCAAAAGTTATGGCACCTTTTATGTTTTATTCTTTCCACAACATGTTAAACTGCAAATATGTTAAGGCAAATAAATAGGAATTGTGCACTAAAATTTGCAGTTTGTTCACTGCAGAGGATATGTAAACGTATTAACTTATGTAAAAATGAATATAATTAAGAAATTTGACCAGGGGCAACATTAAACTTTTGCATATGACTGTAAATTTGAGTTTATATTGCCAACCCCCAGGGAAATGGAGAGTGACAGCTGGGAAATGACCAAGTAAGCAGACATGCTGCCAACCTGTTGAAGGTATGAGACTGGATCTGGTCCTGCAGCACAGCCGACTGAGCTGATTGCTTAAGCTGGACAGCCCGATCAAGACTGAGCTGAATAGCTGGCTAAAGATGCACTTCATTGATCAGATAGACCTGAGACAATAGCTTCATTCACTCTTCAGTCTCTGTGGACTTTTGTGTCAGCTGTCTAATCAGCTGATAGAGCTGCTTTTGATGAAACTGATCAATAACGACAAAAAAGAGTGACTGATTGAGCTCTCAGAAAACTGTGAATGTGGTATCTGCAACATCTTACCAAAGCAATGATCAAGCAACAGTCATTAAATAGTAGCCAGAGGCTCAAAAGCAGAACAATTATCATCTACACAGGACAATGATCTACATATTTGGTATGTGAAAAACATGGGACATGCCTCAGCGCTACTGTGGCTTTGTTCAAGTACAAAAGCTGTCATATGCTATCCAGCATTATGAATATGAAATGTAGAAAGCTGCTAACATCTCACTTCAAAACCAAACAAGATAAAATAGGGGAAATGTAACTCTGACCAGTTTCAGTCATCACTGCGTTCAAAAATTGACACAAGATTGATTCATTGAAAAAACACTTTTTGTTGCACTACAAGTCTTGTTTTTATTACAGTTTTAAAATA
This sequence comes from Pygocentrus nattereri, assembly GCF_015220715.1. Lineage (NCBI taxonomy): Eukaryota > Metazoa > Chordata > Actinopteri > Characiformes > Serrasalmidae > Pygocentrus > Pygocentrus nattereri. The sequence goes on from NC_051215.1 coordinate 10,680,763, forward strand.
AATGTTGCCTTAATAGGGTTCTTTGGAGAGCTGCCATAGAAGAACCACTTTTTAAAAAGACCTTTCAATTGATCGTTCTTTAAAGACCCACTTTTGTAAATGAGACGTCCAAGTGTGAAGAACTGTTTTAAAGACAGGTTAAGATATATATAGCTGTAACACAGGCCTCAAAATCAAATTACCCACACCACTAGCCAAGTGGTCTTCTTGAGGGGCCAGATTTTAAAAAATGCAGGGAAAATTTTCTTTCCAAGTGTGAAGTATAACTGTATAGCACATACACTCAATTAAGTGCATCTTAGTTACTGTTTATTAGCAACTCTTCTGTTACTACAAACTAGTATTACCACCACTGCTACTATTATTACAAAGAGTGATAATAGTAATAATAATAACTAGTGGTAGTACTAATAGATTACTATTAGTTTTAGTGATCAATTAATCAAGTAAAATAACTTTTAACAGTAAAACTGCAGGGGCTTTTACAGTAATGGCATTCTGCTAAACATGAGCAAAATTATTAGGAGTTGGCAAATCAGTTAAATCTGCATTCTCTGTGAATTCATTTAACAATTACTCTATTATCTATTTCTCTATTCGGACACACTGTGCCACTGTGTCACTAATAAATCCACAAAAGCAGGTTTTATTCTAAATTACAGAAACAGCTAAGTTAGTCATAGCTAATGACAATCACCTTGGCTCAGTGTGATCTCTGATGTCTGGTTCTCATCAACATCACTGTGAAAAAATAAAATGGAATTTCTACACAAGACTAGTAAATGAAACGTACATATCAGGCTTTCTTAGGAAGGGACTCTACGCACATCTGACACCTGACTACAACGTGCTGGTTCCTGGAAAGGAAGTATCTGGCCTCAGAAACACAAAATTCCCTTTCCCTTTCACATCAATGTTGTAATCCAGAAACCGAGACTAGCACTAAACCAGAAAATCCATTACCTTCCTCCCACACACACGTACACACTCATATACCCATTGGAGTCTCTAAAAGGCTACTGAGATGCCAAACTGCTTTCAGTTGATCTTAGCTTGGTGGATACATGCTACAGTAACAACCCTAAGAAAAGGTAAACAATTCATTTACCACTAGTTTAAAAAAAAAACATTGTTCATTTATGGATTTGTTTCATGCAAACTACAGCAAGACATCTGTATTCCCACACATGAACATAACTGAACTTTTAAACACGTTGAGTGATGTGACATCCTACATTAATACGTTTATGCAATGCAACTGTTGAGCTGCACTGGTTGAACATGCTCAGAGAGGGTGGGGAACGGGACAAAGCAACAGCACACCTGTACAAAAAGCCAGTATTTTAGGATATCATTAAGCCGCAGCTTTAGTTCTCAGAGAGGCAAGTAGCATCTCTGGAAGTACATCTGTTGATGCTTCTGAACTAGTGGTGTCAATATTAACACATTATTAATGTGTTAAATTATTAACGCCACTAACATTTTATAAACAATGTTAACACATTTCCCTAGTTTGACCTTCTGAACCATCCATAATTGCACAAAAAGCTGAACCCAACTTCTCGTTCGATTTTGCCATTAAATTGATGCAGTGACAGAATGTAACTGCTGCACCATTTAAGGTGGAATAGCAAGTTCAAATAAAAAGCCAACATCAGCTACCATAAACAGCCCTTGGCAGGCTATAATAGACAGAGATTGTGGGAGAACTATGGATAGGTGAATGCACGGCAAAAAACACTAGCAAACTGGAATAGTCTGAGTGTTTTCAAAACAAGAGTGAAAGTATGACAGCGAAAGGGTTACAGAGTTCGTAAAGGACTTGGAACATGTTGTTAATTGGACAGTGACAAAAAGAGCAACTATTGCAAATCCATGTTCAGGTTCATGTGTATATGATGAAATAATGTTATTGAATTATTAAAAGTAATAAATATATTCTGATGAAACTTATTTCCTTCACTCATATAGCTATAACAAATGTTTTCAAAGGTAAACAAAAATACTTCTTTAGGGTCAACACTGAGCATAGACAAACACAATTAATCATGATTAACTACACAATGTAAGGATATTAATAAAACCGTATAAAAGCCCTATTCCGAACACATCATCATCATGATAAATAAAAACAATGAAAATTCATACAACTACTGCCACCCACCAACACTTCGTCAAAGTACATTTGTTTATGTTCTTGGAAGCATAATATACTTACAGGGACAATAATACTAATATTACTAATAGTAATAATAATAGCACCACTTTCTCTTCTTGGCATTTTGAGAGGGTTCCTAACTCAGCATTTCTCTGTTACAGCATGTGAGTTGAAGTGTAATCTTTGTCAAATGAAAGGTAGAGGAACATCATAAAACCACTGCTCCCCATCCTCATCCTCAAAATCCAGTTTAACCATTTACCCCCCCATGGTTATCCATATTAGGGGACTCTGTTACTGGCTGAGGCCTTCCTGACAATTCTTAAAACAAATCTTGCGGGGTTGTGCAGCTTCAATGTTCTCCATGCTTCAGCACACTCGATAATTAACTGATGAGATGGATTCAATCAAGTGTGCTGGAGAAGGAAAAAACATTAAAACTGTTGGTGCTACGTGCACTTCCCCTGTGGAGGTGGAGCTGTGGAACCCAGTCCTAGATGATATCTCCAATATCACGTTTCAGATGGAGCCATGGCTCAGTTTGCTGCAAATGAAACATGGGGAAAGAAAGCAAGGAGAGCCTGGCCAGATAACATCTTTTTGTCTGAGATTGATGACCTGGGCCCTTGGGTCAGCTTCCCGGGAAAAGACCGCTACAAGAGATTTTTTACACAAAGAAGGTGTTGAGACATTGGGGTTATGGGGTTACCACAAGAGGAAAAGGCACGGAGAGCTGGTGTTGATTTGATGCTTGCAGGCTCCATTATACAGCGTCTCTGGAGGTTTGGCCTCAACTCCATGTTCCCCTCAACCAGCGTGAGTGACACATGGGTGACACCTGCCCCTTCACACCTGCCTGAGAGAGCGTACTAATCGGGACCTGGGAACTCAGCATGAAATCAATGGACGCCCTGACCCAAAGGTGGGATGACTCAAGACCACTGTGCTGGGAGGTTTTATGTGAGTACACATACAGGAAACAGCTCTCCAGAGGCATGTGGAGAAAATGTTCTCAACAGTTCAGCTGTGCAGTCAGCTGAGAAAGGCATAGTCGTAAAAGAAATGCGTATACAGAGCTGTAAAGTTTATATATATATTTATATAAAATTGACAGCTCTGTATACGATACCATATGATATGTATACGTATATATATATATATATATATATATATATATATATATATATATATATATATATATAGTCAATGATATGTATACGTGTATATATATATATATATATATATTGGGGCAGTTGTGGGCTGGAGGTTAGGGAATCAGCCTAGTGAGCCGACAGCACGACTGAGGTGTCCTTGAGCAAGACACCTAACCCCAACTGCTCCCTGGGCGCTGCGGATTGGGTTGCCCACCGCTCCGGGCAAGTGTGCTCACTGCCCCCTAGTGTGTGTGCTTACTAGAGTGTATGTGGTGTTTCACTTCATGGATGGCTTAAATGCGGCGGTGGGACTAATAAGGATCACTTAATCTTTAATCTTAATATTAATATATGCCACACATTTTTTATTTTTTCCCAGAGATCCACTTCTGATTTTACCCAAAATAATAGCTCAGTGCTGTGGAAACACCCTGATAATATCAAGAACCTATTAAGCATTGCAGTGTAATTTAGTTAAACATTCTCAGAACACTCTCAGAACTTTATGCTTCCAAAAACAAAAACAATGATCTAGTACTTTGGAGTTTGTACCTCACATTTACCTGGTTAATACCTAGAAAGTAAGAAACTGTAAAAGAAAGCATTACTCAAATAAATACCACTACATTTTTCACACATTTATGACTACAAGCAGCCTTTCCAAACTGATATGCTTTTCCATTTTCAGAACACAATTTGAGAAATATGAGCAGCACATGCCCTGAAAGCGGTTCAGGTTCATTTTGTGTCTGAGATACTTCGGAGATGTTAATTTGTAAAATATGCATAAAAAAACTACTTGTTTCATGATGCCTGGGGAGCAAACCTCAGGTATCCGTCTTCCGCCTGACCAAAAAAGAAGCCTTGCAGTCATAAATGAATAAAAGAACATATGAAATCTCACCAGTCCACACTATCTGCAACAAATGGCTGTTGATTCTCTGACATGCGCTCAGTAGCAATGAGTAGTGTCAATAACCAGTCAGACCTGCAGCATTACTGAACAAAGGCGGAACAAAAACTCTCTCCAGGGGTGTCAGATCATACTGGAGAGCTCAATTCAACTGACATTCAACCTAGATTCATATTTAATCTGCCATTTTGGTTCTAGAAAAAAGAAGAAAACAATTATGGCATATTTTTTAATATTAGATTGTATTAATGTACTCAATACACAATATGATATTACTATACTTGAGCCACGATACATTTCTATTGATTCTATTCACAGTATAAATCAATTCTATTACATTTTTACACATTTGACTGAATTATTTTGCAAAAAAACTTTTAATAAATTTTGTTTTTTAATTTTATTTCATTCAACTCTTTAAAAAAGCAGAACAACATTTTACCATATTTCAGTATTGCTTAATGCTTAAAATGATCTAGTTCTCTCAGTGATGTTTTCCAACATCATCCATGTTAATTCAAAAGCACAAATAAAACAGCAAATTATATCTCAATTATATCTAAATTTTAGTTTCTGTCAAGAATTTTCATTTCAGTGCATTAGAAATGCATCTTGGTTATCCATTCTTCTGCTGGTTTTGTACAAAAAAATCTATATAAAATAATATTAATATTAATAACTGAATAATATCAGTATCAATACTGGGCCTCCACTAATAAACAGTTATGTGAGTAAAATATTGCCAGTTGACCCTCATTGCCTGCCTTGTGAGATGAGACTCTGGGAACGTAAAAAGATTCCAACCATAGACAGTTTGATGCATTCCAGAACATTCTCCCTGGCAGCTCATTTACATCTCTGTCTCTTTGTTTCATGCTGGGTCACATGCTATCGAAGTTCCACTTCCTTAATGTTCTCAATGGCCTGCTCCATTAAACCACAGCTCGAGCCCACTGCTCTAATTGAAAAAGTGCATGCGACTTAATGGAATGTCATCAATCTTGCCTTTGTTAAAAAAAAAAAAAAAAAAAGAGGAAAAAAAACAATGCAAACAGAGGGTAACATTTGGTGTAATCTGTTAACCACTAATTAAAATCAGAGCATTTCCATAATTAAAGCCAGAACTAAGCTCTCGTGCCTCTCAGCAAAGCCTTCTGCAGCAAGCCAACACGTGTGCTTAGGGAAGGAACAAGGGTTACAATTACATAAATAAATTTCATGGTAACTACACAGTCTGTTTTAAGCCTTTCTGAGAAGCTTAAATGATGTTCTCCTGGTTACAAAGGAGGGCTGCAGCTTTCGATTGTTTCTATAACCTAATTCATCCCTGGAACATTATTCCATTAATCAAGTAATCAACCCATTATGGCTTTTGTGGTTTCTTTTACTTTTATCTCCCTCACAGCACTGACAGCATTCAAAATTCCATCAGTGCAACATTTGCTCATTTGTTTATGATGCAATGAAACACAAGCTATATCGCCCCCAATGCTTCCTGCAGTGTACTGCAATTTTCCAGAATCATATGAACATTATGCAGAGTATAATAATGTTTTTTAAGTGAATGCTGAGTCAACGCATATTTTCACAATCAGCATCATCCATAATTTATCACTCGAACATTTGGAAAGTTTGGCCTCTTTGGTGCTGTTGCTTCCTCCGTCAAAATTTCAGCTGAAGCCACCTGGTAGTATCTGTAGCACCTGTGCTAACATGACTAAAACGTTCAGTAGAAGCACATGGAGTAAATTTGAAAACATTACAATTTTTTTTAAAACATAAAATGGCATTACAAAATGTTCAGGGCTGAAAAAGGAAAACAGAAAAATAGAGAACGATGTTTACATTAATCAATCCAGAGAAATTGTTTAGCTTTCATGCTTTAATTTACTACCACTGCCCTTCTCACTGCAGGTTTGTTCTGAGAAGTTCTGACAGAGATTTTCCTTCATTTGATGGAGGACGTACTGCTTACAGAAGGCTGTGACGGGTTGAGAGGCGTCAATGATTATTTTGTAAATGGACAACTGCAGCTGCCTGTGTTACAGTGCCACCAAGGGCAGCTGAATACATTTTTAAGTCAAATTGAACAATTTGGAACTTCTTCTTTAAAACATGGACGAAGCGATTTCCATCATACAACACCAGACATAACCTCAAATATGGCAAGTATTTATATCTTTTTATGCTTTATGTGTATCAGACATTGAGATATGCTTCGAGACGTGTTGTAGCTCAACAGCCCTCTTATCAATTTTGCAATTACCTGCTCTTTTTCCCTTGCTTGGTCTGGCTGACAAGCAAGTTTGTCTTTTATAGTTTGCTTCTTATAGTGTATTACTCTCACTACAATCTTTCAGAATGACCATGTCTATCATAAGACCATTATAGAACTCGCTCATCTTTAAGTACATTCATAGAGTTTTTCTATAACATATGTCATTGACAACTAACACATTCGTTGGCCACACATTGAAGCCCTATTACAAAGCATAAGGACAAAGCAACCCCAGCCATTCTAAAGAGAAAGCCTAAAACTGAGTATCATTTTCCGTCATTAAGAAATAAAATTCTTTCACTGCAAATTGAGCACATCAAGTATCAGAAGGCCTTTTGGCCCACAAAACCACTCCATTACAACCCAAAAATGTCTCATTAACAGCCACTCCTGCTGCTCCTCTCAGAGCCACTGTGTACTTAGTATTTGTATTCTTCAGTAACGTCTCTAACCTTATTCACCCATTCAATTCCGATATTCAGTCAACGGACAAGTCAGAGTGGGCAAGAGTGTGCATGAGGCTCGGTGAAGACAAGAAGTTTCAGTGTGACATTTGGGACAAAAGAGAGTGTGTCTGCCTTTGTAAGTACTGATTTAACTCACTCTCTTTGTAGGTTAAGTCCACTGAAAAACCACTAATACAGGGGGGGTCAACTAAACACAATTCTCTGAAACTCCAGGGCCAGGCCTTGACCATTAAGAATTTCCTTTTGTGCAAGCCTGAGGCATCAGTTTGGCCATGTTGAAAGTTTCTGTGCAATTTAGCTAAATTTCCCTACAGACTGTGGAGGAAAATACTTCACTCAAACACAATGGCTGGAGTTTTTTCTTTCACATTAAATGCGTATTGCTCATTTAAATCTCGGTATGTGCATGTAATGAGAGAGTGAACCCTTACTTGAAGACTACTATTATCTCAGATTAAAAAATATCTCATAAGAGTAGAAAGAAAAATCATTCAAATGAAATTGATATGGCGTAAAATAAACTGTATTTGGTTTCACTCTTTTCAAGGTGTTAGCGCATTGGGCCGTCTGGGTCTATCAAAAACAAAAGCAATTTTCTCTTAAATAACAAATTCAGCTACAGATGACAGGAAGCAAATTCCCTCTGGTCAATCTCTCTATGACTGCTAGATCTGATTAGGCATAATGTACTTTCATTGTTGCCTAAAGCTTGCATTTTTGAAGTGCAAGCAGTTACTTTGTACTAGACACCAGTGGATATGAAAACTACCTATTTTATATTAAGTAAAACAGATTGGGGTTTATTAAGGTCTTGTTATTTGTTCATTACATCACACATCAGTCTTCCAAATGGTTTATTCACTATGTATTAAGATTTATTTGTTCTGAAGTACAGAATCAGACATGAATTCTGGTGTTTACTTCATGGTCAATAACATGCATAACAAGCTCTTCAACACATTTTATGGTGTTTTTACAACTAACCATGCAATCATTAGACCTACATTTATCTACTAATACAGGCCAAGATGAATAAAGCTTAATGCATAGCAAATAAACAATTCCCAAGTGTCTAGGATTTGTCTTATAATTCATTAAAAAAAGGAACCTTAATAAACTCCCAATGAATGTCCCTTGAAGTGTTACAGAAATTGTAAGCAATAATGATGCGATTTTAGCAATCTAAGAATTCCAATAACTGATATCACATGACTGACTGGTCAGTCTTGGTATGAGTCAATTATAATATAAAACAAGCAGCATCACAGTAATATCAGTAATTGGCAGGTTTTTCACTGATGCTGAAAAATCCATAAACCTTAAAGTGGCACTCTGGTCTAAAACTAGCATTTAGTATGTTTTTTGTCATGGGAAGTAACATTCTGTAGCATCCTTTAGCCTAATCACTTCGACAGAATTCTCCATGTTGCGTTCTACCTTCAAGATACATCATCAGAAGTTTTCCTAGTTCTCAACTTGGAAAACCTCACCCTATAGACTACAGTGACCAGCTGTATATGTTGAGCAGGCATGCTCACAACAGATGTAGCGATGGTTACAGTTTTCATTGTGACCATCATGTCACTTTAACGTTGGCCGATTTTCCCAGCAAACCAATATATCGTCCAGGCCCTTCTTTGAGCATGTTAGTCTGCCTGTACACTGAGAACAAACATACAGTATGTTATCCATATAGCCCTAAGTGTATCCCACCCCGCAGCGTTCTCTCGTCTGCCATTTTTAGAACGAGGCGAAGACACGAGTCTGTTGTCTTTTTTTATGATGATTAATATCCACGTGTCTATGCTTTCAAGGACCCTCCATTGCCTTTCTGAAACCCAGTTACTGAGGAACAAGGCTAAAAGCACATTGTGTGCCAACTCACTTTCACTCGCCCCCCAATCATCTCCTCCCCGAACGTGAGTCATGTGCAGCAGACGAGCAACGTGCCATGTTGAAATAAAAAGAGGAGGAGAGAGAGCAGGAAAGAGGCAACCTTTATTAAGGCCCTAGCAAAGAATATATGAATAGGTAAGTGGAAAGCTGGCCTGAAATCTGTCTGAAAGCAGGCCATGTTGATTTTGCTTCTACATTGCTACCGCATGCCTCGTCTATCATTCCGTCTTACAACGCCCTTGTGTGGACGAATTTGTTCTCCTAAATTACTCTAAGTAGGTGGAATGTCCAGCTGTTCATGTCTGATGTTGCCTGTGGATAAATGCTGGTTTTCTAGAGATAGATGTCTTCTCCACTGATTGCTGAAATACTGAATTCTAAAGTGTTCTGCTCTGTTTAGAAGTGTGCACAGGTACTCCAGTACTAGATTAACTGTAAGAGGTGGCAGCACTAAAAAACTGAAATCACTACTTTTTTAGGTGTATAACAGCACAAAACATGGACAAGTTTGCTCATATTTTCGAGTAAGCTTGGTGTAGACATGGGGTTGCAGGGGTTTGGGCCCCTGCCCCTTTTATCTCAAAATGAATATTGATCTTTTTGATTAGCGCTTAACATGCTACATCAGGGTGAGAAAGTTTATGTGCTTTTGGTGTCAAAACCCTCAAAGCTGGTGAGATTTTTAAGCTCAACTAACTGAAAACAACTCAAATGTCCCCTGTGCATCCACAAGTTTGCACCATCCAAAAGGTATCTCGCTAACAGAAAGCCAGCAGCCTTCAATGGCTAATTGATGGTGAAGAGGAAAGTAAAAGGAGGCCGATGCGAATTGTGCGGATTAACAGCACGAGTGGACTGACAAGTGAAGTACAACTTCAGTGCCAAAAGACCCATGAAGGAACGCATAGCTCGTCACATCTTGACACAAATGGGAGGTGGAAACCACTTCTTTCAGCAAAAACAAGAATCTGCAGTGGATACAGAAACAAGAACACTGGACACAGCAGGGATGGAAAAACATTGCTTGGTTTGAATAGAATGAACCTCAGCAGAGTCCATGGACACATCGCATATCAGTACAGATGGCTGGTGATGGTAAATGATTGACTAGTCTGGAATACTGGACTGGCACCTGCATCAATACTGGCCCAAAAATGCCAAAAAAATCCCCCAAAAATGTAAAAAATATTTTACAGAATAAATAAATAAACATTTGAACACCCAGTCAAAACATGTATTGTTGATTTTCTTAAGCTAACACATCCCCTGCAGGGCACCAACATTTCTGTACATTGTGGTGCACATGACTATGCAATAATAAGTGAGGGAGTTAAATATTAGAAACCAGACACCAAAACATATTTTACATGCTGTATATAGTTTTAGACAGGACAAAAATATATTAAATAATATTAATATTAATAACTGAATAATCAGTTCACTAATAAACAGTAATGTGAATAAAATATTGCCAGTTGACCCTCATCACCTGCCTTGTGAGATAAGACACTGGGAACTGTGAAAAGATTCCAACTATAGACAACATGTTTATGGTTCTATATAGCATCAAAAAGGTTTCTTCTATACAAGCTTGACACCGTACCATTTCACCATGCAATGAACCATTTAAGCATGAAAATCATTGATTTTACTAAAGAATCCTTGAAGAATCATCTTTTTAAAGTGTACTTTAGCCTCTAGTGTGGAACTTGAATATCTTAGTAGGGCACTGGTATTGGATCTCTTCTCAGTGTTGGTTGCTAAGTTGGGTTCATATAGAGCTGTGCATTCCTACTTTATACCGGTAACTTTTTCACCCCCAGCTCCCAGAACCACTGGCTGTCTACTTGCTTTGAGATATTGAGGGGCTGTAGTTAGATATGCCCTGATCTGATCAAATATCTATTGATGCTGATACCAATACAGTAAAAAAAGTAAAATTTTATAAACATTCTAGACAAGGCAAGGCAAGTTTATGTAGCACACTGCCTAGGCACCTTAATGTGTTTTACATAAATAAAAGCAAAAAGGACACCAAAAGGAAAAATAAAGACAAATTGCTTGAGAATGAAAAACAATGAAAATAAACTGCTAATAAAATAGCTTAAAGAAATAAACCAGGTAATTAAAAGGAAGTACAAGGTACATAATAGCAAGATAAAAAGAAAAAGAGGAAATTAAAAAGGGCCTAGGATTTATTAGAATTAGCTTATTAAAGGTAAACTGCAGTCAAAATAAAGTCCCAGAGCTCAATTATAGGCACATGAGAAGAGAACTGTTTTTAACCTGGAGGTAAAAGTCACTCCATTTGGAGCATATCTAAGATTTTCTGTTTGTTCCAGTTGTATGCAGCATAACAACTAAATGTTTCTTCACCATGTTTAGTTTGGACTTTATGAGCCTACCTGAATTCACTGGATCAAACAGACCTACACGATTTACATTCTTTAAACATTCCGAGATGTTTTCTGGACTTAAACCATTCAGTGATTTATAGATTGGTAGCAGCACTTTCAAATCTATTCCGTACTTAACTGGAAGCCAGGGTAAAGATTTTAGATGTGGAGCACTACTGGTCCTGGTTAAAACTCTAGCAGCAGCATTCTGAATGAACTACAGCTGTTCAATGGGCTTTTTGGGAAGTCCAGTTTAAAAAAAAAAACATTAACCATTAAACATTACCACCCTGCTGGAGGTAAAAGCATGGATAAGCTTCTCAAGCTTTTGCTTTGATATGGCTAATAAAAGTAAGATCTGTGTCATTCAGTATGACAAAATTACGAACTTGGTCTTTGGTTTTTAAATCTCTGGAATTGAGATGTCCACTAATATCAAGTCTCTAGAAAAATATAAGTTAAAAAAGAGCACAATTCTAAATAAAATGTTGATGTGTGACAGTCTCTGCTAAAGTATATTTACCTTTTAAAGCCGATGCAAAAAAAAGTGTCCACTGCCTTTCATAACACAATTTCTGACTTCTGTTGTAAAGAACGTCATTTAACACTTCTATTCAGTTTCACAACCTACATTTTTGAACAAGACAACACAATAATAGGATTATAATTCCTCACAATACACATTAAGATTAAGTGATTAAGTGATCCTTATTAGTCCCACAACAGGGAAATTTCACCTCCGCATTCTAACCCATCCATGCAGTGAAACACCACATACACACTAGTAAACACACACACTAGGGAGCAGTGAGCCCACTTGCCCGGAGCAGTGGGCAGCTCTATCCACAGCTGTCTCTGGAGATCAAACCAGTGACCTTCTGGTCACAAGGCTGGTTCCCCAACTTCCAGCCCATGACTGTTCCCAGAGGGCAATGCAAACTACACAAGTCACACTTAAACCTTTATTATGCAATAACCAATCTGAACTGCAGTCTAAAGGAACTCATGCACTCATTCTGAGTGCAAATCTATCATCAGGAGATCACGAGTTCGATCTCTGGTGATGCTACAGCCACCCATGACCGGGAGTACAAGAGAACACAATTGGCCTTGCTCTCTGGCTGGGTAGGATGGCCCCCATCTCCCCCCAACACTCAGCACGATGCTAGTCAGCGCAGGCATCAGCTGACATAAAAAAAACTAAAAAAAAGCAACAAAAAAAAAAAAAAAAAGGTACACGGTGAAACTTGAAACTGAAAAAATGATATTTACCGTTGTGAACATGGACGTGCACATGATGTAACTCCCCTGGTGGCAGATTTAACCAAGTGACTTTCTGTGTTTGAGCCTGGTACTGGGCCCACTGGGTATATGTGGTCTGTCTCTAAGGTATTTATATTAATGCATCTTGCTACCACATAACATGAGTGTTTAAACGCATCTGCGGTAGTGGATAAGAACTCTGCATCAATCAAAGCCCTGAGTTTAGATTTTGGAATCAGTATTGGGAGAGAAGTTTGGTCCCTAGGCACAGTGATGATCATGATTCACAGCAATAAATAAAAAAAAGTATGAGTGCCACGGGATATGTGAATATTAATACTAATCAACTGCATTCCTTCATGGCAGCGAGGCATCTACCCACAAAGGATTTTTTTTCAGTAGTCTGACATCCTTCACCAAAAGGCCAAGGTCATTCACAAACGTGACAATGACTAATGCTGTGACCTGGCGAATCAGTGGATCAACATGCAGCTTAATATCTCTTCTGATATAGGACCAAGCTATGTTTAAATAACGTGCTATATTTGAAAAGATGTAGCAGAATACATTAGAATCCATCCAAATGGACAGGTTTCCTTTTCGTCACATTTGTCTGTCTACATGTGAGCAATATACTGTGATCAAAAGAGCCCTGGATTTCAAGGCTGATATGACATGTACAGTCATTTGCAAAAGTATGCACACTCCAATGAAATTGCATTCTAAGTGGAAATTTATGGCCCTTTTTAATTTTTTTATATGTTAAGTTGAGCATATAATTAGAAACTGTGCAATGAAATTACAGAAAAATCAACAAAACCAAGGGCGTGCAAACTTTTGCATATGGCTGTACATGGGGCAGATATTGTACATACAAGGGATTAAGAATTATACACTACTTATGCTACAAATTTATCAGTATTAGCAAAACTCACCAATAAAGCACTGTTTTTTTACACGTGGTTTGATTTAATCACTTGAACAAGTGGTTTGTAATTGTTTTGTAATTAACTGAAGTCTCATTTCTGAGTTTTTACTGCTTTCAGGTTCTTATTCAAGCCCTTGCAGTGACACATAAGCTGGTTAAAATAAAAAAAAGTGAAAATAATTCAAATCTAACCTTTGCATGAGTACCAGTGACAAAATGATCATACATACATCACACATCAGATCAATCCTGAAAATCGTGTTTAGAAAACAATGATCACATTCAGAAAACAATTCCTGTGCATTTCAGTCCAATTCTGTAGAGTCATTAAAATGGTGTGTCTGCAGCTTCTATTTATGAGTGCGCTCACATGTAGGTAGACTTGTGACCTACAGAGAGAAGTTCTCTGACCTAAAGCCTCCCCCAGTTTTCTTTGGTTTGCACTTTTTCTGACAACTCAACAGGGCTGAGTGCTAGCTCAGGCAAAGGGCTTTGATGTACAGCTGTGACAGCTACTAGATCAAGAGCAACAGGTGGGTCTCATTCTGGAGCTTGACAGTGATGACTCTCGGCAGAGCAGAGGATGAAAGCGCTTGAGCAAATTTCTCTGCACAGTTCCCTCTGCATTACAGTCCCAGGAATAGAGGATGCCTCAGAGCATTTTACAGTACACCACTGTTATTTGGTTTAGGCTTCTGCAAGAATTGTATGTGACATATGGAATTCTGGGTGCGAAATGTGGTGGTTCTGTGTAGAGATTGGAACCATTTATGCTATTTGAATATCCTTGTTTCTGAGATAACAGTCACAAATCTTTTTTTTTTTTAATAATGGCATACATAGCTATGCTTGGATGTCACTTCACATGCAATAACAGCTGCATTAAGGGTGCATTAAAGGATGTGGTACAAAAGGAGGGTTGCGAGACAATAAGCACTGCCAAGCAAACCAAATTGGACTTAGAAGCTAAGAAAATATTGTGTATGTCGTACTGACTAGAGCATGGTCATAAATACAGGTGTAGGTGTTGGTTTTGTATTTAAGTTCAGAAAAAGGAATAGAATCTATCACAATCAACCTCAAGTGCACTTGCATTTAACAGATATTTAGTTGAATGTCAGTTAATGACAGGTTGAGCATCTACAAAGCAGCTGCAGAGGACTCAAAATAGTGTTACAAAAATTTTTGTAGGCAATACTGATTTTGAAAGGATAAAATTCTAATTACTGTTAATATACAGGTGTTTATTACTTTATGATTTGAGTCATATAACTAGACATTTGTGTTAAATATTTCATTACATATTTCAAATTTGAATTATTTTAAAGAGCTTTTAAAATGTTAAGTTGGGGCCTTTTGGCTAAATCTGACAAATATCTCTGTTTCAGTGGTGTTAATCATTGTATTCTGTCCCTATTACACAAACACAACGTAGAATTACATTTTTTCATCAGTGCTGCCAAATTTAAACTGACTAGAAGTTCTATCTACTTTATTTTTATAATGTTTAAATGTTCAGTTTTAGTATTTCAGTATGTTTAACTTTTTCATTTCATGTCCCTCTCAATTTGAACAATATCCAAAGTTCAAATTTATGGCCAATGAATATCAGCCCACTGTATCGGTTATTGGTCTCCATATCTACTGATACTTGGTACTGGTAACACATAAAAAATAAAAAATAAAAATAAAAAAACAAATCAGTCAACTCCTAGTTAATACAGAGGTTATTTTGGATTTAGATATTTAAATAACCAATATCCACATTTCCATGTACGTTTTTTAGAAGTCAAGACATGAAAATAAGCAATAAATTCCATATCAGTTACATCTCCAAAAGTTTTTTACAGTATTTGCATATCAGAGTCCCTACTGCAAAAGGTTCCATTGCACAGACAGCAGTAGAGTCGTATGAAAAATGAGAATCACCTTAAATATATCAGGCTGCCTCGTGTTCATTACTTTCAGCGCCAACAAGTCCTATAATTCTTTGGGTGTCCTTTCAGCACACAGCAAAAGGAGAAACATGCCTAGCATATAGACACGTTCATCTATTGTCTCCTTCAGATATTTTTTTTTTATTTCCTAGCCCTGCCACCAAAAACCCAGAACCCAAAGTATTACAAAATCAAATAGCTACTGCAAGCAAATATTCTGTGTTTACTCCTCACCCATGAATGAAGTTGAGGAAAGGCTGATGTGACAACAGTCTGATTGAGCCTGCTCTGGATCAGTGCACATTAGGCTGAGTTTCTCTGCTGCCTGATCTCCAGTTGCTGCCTATTTCCCCACTAATGCATCTCAGCATCAATTTCAATTAAGCAGCCAAACCCACAGCCCTTTGGCCACTGTCAACGCCAAGGAGCTCAACAGTCTGAGTTACTTCCATCTTCCCCGTCTAGTAGACCTGTTGCCAAATGAGTGTCCTGGGAGTGTGCTCTCGATTATAACACAGCAAGAAGCAGAAGCAAGAAGAAAGCAGTTAAAGTAACATCCACTTGAATCTTTAAAGTTTTACTTCTCTTACTCACATTCTTTTTCAGTCATAACAGGTGTAGCATCACAAAAGCTTTTAGTAACAATTTGAGCTAACTGACTTTTTGTTCATCCAATGATGGCAAAGCA
Organism: Pygocentrus nattereri; assembly: GCF_015220715.1. NCBI lineage: Eukaryota > Metazoa > Chordata > Actinopteri > Characiformes > Serrasalmidae > Pygocentrus > Pygocentrus nattereri. Next base: position 10,696,841 of record NC_051215.1, read on the forward strand.
AGCAAAAGGAAATGACAACTGGACAGAGAAAAGGCTAGATTCCTCAAACTAACTGTAATATATCACTGATGTTGGAACAAAACTTGTGTTTCCATTTTTGTAATTTTTGAAAATGTCTATTGGCCTTTACATTGTATGTAAATGTTATACTGAATGGACCAATAGAAATGACCCAAAATGACTTTAAAAAAAAGTCTGGTTCCACAGACCTCCATTAACAGTAGAGTATGTTTTTGACTTCTCCTGTAAAGTTACCATTTTGGAGATACAAGGTTTTTTCTGACAACAGCGATGTGTAAAATTCAAGTCTATATGAAAGAACACATCCATTTAGAACAAGTTTCTCCACAACTCACGTTAAAAGAAATTCAGATGAAGTCCACACGATGTACTTCATCTAATCTTAGCTTCTTTGTAAAACACTTGACATCTATATAAGTCTCCAGTGGTGAACCACGACTGAAAAAGCAAGGCTTTCAATAGAATTTCAAAACTTGGCCAAAATGCATGCAAAAATATTCTCGGGCTACAATTCTTGTTTCTGCCAAAATCTCCATGGAATTTCTAGTAGTTATCACTATGCTAATGTAGATGAAGGTTTGTTGACCATTTTAGATGAAATACAGATATTATTAAGGAATTATTCAAATCCCTGGCTTTAGAAGTCTTTCCATGCCTCCTTCCCTGGAGTAAACAGATAAGAAACTCCAAAAATAAAAGACACAGGCTCTGCACTGTTCTTAGGTGTAAAATAGAGTTCCGACATCTCGTGCTTCTTATAAGAATGGAGACATTTGTCTATCAAATTTTGGATTACTATTTTCAAATGAGTATTCCAATCTTTTATTCATGGTTATTTAAATATTCAAACATTCTGATTCATTCCTAATTTAAAGCTCATAGGAGACATTCTTTTCATTTGAAGCTTGTAATAGATATTAACATACATTTTACCCTTTACGCTGCAGTTGTACAGCGGCTCTTTCAGTAAAGAGATCTGGCATAGAGCTGCCGCTGTTTTCTATTACTGTTTTACTATAAATGACTGAAACCTGGTAAAACTACTGCTTAAATTCACTCTCAGTGGTGTATCTAGGACTTCCTGAAGATCTAGAGCGACATTTGTAATCATGAAACTGACTTGAATTCACATCGTGATTTGTGCACTCCACTGTTGCTTCCTAATTATCAAGGCAGTTTATCCAATGTGTAAGGCCTTCTGTTCTGCTCCTGAAGTCCAAACCAATGAAAGGGCTAATTTGGCTGTGTCAACCCACTGAGAGAAAAAATCTAAAGAAATGATTTTCCATTGGGTGTTTCAAGATTTTAATCCTTTTGTTTCCCATCAAAATTTAACAATGGATTAAGAGATCATTACTAGTAATAATTAAGTATTACTACAATACTTGAGTTCTCATATAACTAGCATGTGATTCTATTAATTAAAAATTAACTAAAAATTACAGACATATGTTTTTCAGTTCCCAGAAAACATTAGACCTTCTGAAGGTACACCTAGAAGACACTAAGGGTTCCCTTCTTATAGACTCTGTATCAAACAGCAATGTTAGCAACTTAGCTTAGCATGTAGCAGTCGCAGGGAGCCAAAGGTGGCTATTCAGATGAAATTCTTAACAATGACAGATACTAGAGAAAAGTTCTTTCTGAGGTGCATTAGATTAATGAAATCAACCTTATAAGAGAGATACAGCACTTTAGTTTAAGGTTGGTTAATCCCAAACTGGAGGTATTTGACGTTCTTTGCAACATGTTATGGTAAGAGATTAATCTATCAGTGAAGTGGTTGCATTATAACAAACCAGTTACACTTTGAGGAGCCACATAACTGACATTTATAAACTGCTATTCAAATTCATACCAAATGCCCAATGCCGAAGAAAATAAGTTATTCCACATCAGTGGTTCTACATATCTAAGCAATATTGTATTTCTTGAAATTCAAGGCTGGGCCTACAGTGATTCGAAATGAGTTTCATGGATCAACAATTTCCAAGTCACAAAAAAGAACCTTTATGAAAGAGTGACAAAATATATGCTTGCTCCCGAGAGTTCATGAAATATCATTTAGAATACAGTAGAGTCTGATGACATTAAAGCAGAACTTTATTAGCCTAAAGGCTAAGCGGTACATATAGTACAAATCAAATACTGCATACCAGTCAGGTCACATCATCTCCACCATAAAGCAAGCAGACAGTAGCAGTTAGCCATGGAAATGTTTTTCAGCAGCAGGAACTGGCAATCTTGTTAGGACTGATAGGAAATTCTATCACCAATTACCTTTAGAGTTTGAGCAATTTACAAGAAGGAATGAACAAATATCCCTCCTTTCACATCAAAAGTAACTACTTACCAAAGCCTTCAATCAAGCAAAAGGTTGGACACTGAAAATGTTAGTGTGAGGGCTGCACGATTAATCATATTTTTATTGTCAATTTGATAGGGTGCATCATTGAGGGCTGCAATAACAGAATAGATCACATTACCTCATATTGGCCAGAGTGACGAAATTACATTAGAGGGAACGTATGAAAATATTTCCTGGGCAGGGGACTAAACCCTGCTTTTCCTGTGATGACCAATTACAACACATGCAAAACTATTCCAGCCTGTACAAACACTTCCTCAGTCTTGTCTGGTAAATATGTGAAGCAGTAACGGCAATTTTTACAACAAACCTGCATCATCACAATGACTTGTTATAGGAGTTAAACATGTATTTGTTGAATTGTAGCCTATATAGAAGATGTAAGAAATCACTTATTTATACTTATTTATTGAGATTTGTAGGCAAATGTTTCACATCCATGTTCAAGAAACAGCCTAATAATGAAGGTATGACTTAAGTAGCTATTAGCATTTCATTCACATTGCACAATAGCAAATGGTGCTTTTGCAAAGACAGGCTATTTAGAATTCTGTTTGGTTACACAGCAAAAAAAGTCCATATTTCCTGGATAGACAGACAGAGATATCCTGTTTAATCATGTATAATTCATCACTTCTCATATTGTCATCCAACAACTTGAATAACAGTAACAGGTAGAAATATGTTCTAATTTAAGGAACCTGAATGGTCTGCTTTAGAGGGCCAGTCTTGTCAGGAGTGATGGTAAATTAATAACCACATTATATTACACATATAAATTAGTGAAGGAAGCTGCTAATTTGTCTGCTTACTTCAGCATTTTATGACCATATCATGTAGCCCTAGTCAGGTCAGCAAAGACAGATTAACACTGTAATCTAGTCTGCAGGTCTGGGTACTATTAGCAATTTTAATACCACTACAATAACAGTAACGTACTGTCATTTTTAATAGCCTAGAATAGAACATACATCATCTGTTTAGCCTTTACAATCTTGACAAAGAGTGAAGATAAAAAAGGTCCTAGCATCCAGGGACCATTTTATTTTCGCAATGCACAAAAAACAAAGACAGAAACAGAAATTGAATTTGTTGTCAATTTGAGATGACCGCTATGGGAAAAAGCAAAGGAGTGCCATTTCTCATGCATTCAAAAACGGCAATTTTCTTGACACAGATTAATTTAGGGTGTTATCATATGTTTCATTAGGTTTGATGGATTATTTCCAGACTTCCAAGTTACCAGTTTAATGTATTGTTATCATCTGCTCTTCCCTGTTTTTGCTTCTCTCTGCTGCATAGGGAGCTGTTCTGATGTCACATAAAAAGACAACAGGTTTGTTTGGGTAAATAAAGGGTAGTCTCTGGCTTTTGTAAAAGCTGTGTATAGTAAATTTTGTTCTTCATTTATATAATTTACTGTCAAATAATAATACTCATTTAATTTCCAGTCAAAAAAAAGCCATAAAGGACAGGTTTGTTTGTTAGTGCAAGGAAAATATATATTTAACAGAAAGTTATATAGAAGGCCCAACAACTACAATAACTTTGTAGTTTCAGTATTTCATGTGGCCACTTTAGCCTGGCCGTTTATTACAGCTTCCATTCTTTTCAGGAGACCTGCACTTATTTTTCAATACTTTTCCAAACCACCAAAGTTCAGTCTTAGAAGTTGGTTGCATTTTCTGCTCCTCACAATCCAACTAATCTTAAACATATTCAATGACGTTCAGGCAACATATGTACATCCTTTCAGACTCACAGCCATGTCTTTTCTTCTCATAGTGAAAGGATGGACAGACACACCTGTGGATATTTTCAGATCTGAAGCGAAAGAGGAGTCTGATGTTATCCTATCTCTCAAAGATGAAAGCTTTAGATTGGTAAGAAAAAGGTAAAAAAAAGCTTGTTTTACTAACAGTAAAAGCATGTTTTCTCAAAGATGGCAAAAAGCATAACAGACATTTTATTTCTTAGAAATACTGCATTTCACTATTTTTACAGTTTTCCTAGTTCAACCAATTTGATATACAGTAAATTACCATAATAAAAAAAGTAATAGCCATTAAAATAAATGCAAATGTCTGGGAAATAAACGTGATCATTTTGGGATTTTAGGAATCTTTATCATGGTAGAATTATATTAGTGATGAGGTAATTCATGGTAGAATTATATTAGTGATCAATGCTATGACTATATCATTCTGAAGAAACTGGCACAAGACTTACTTCTTTCCACAAGCCATTTCCGCATAATCTATATTATTAATTTATAATGGTAATGTATTAATCACACCATGGAGAGTGGTTCACAAACCCCATATCCATTGTAATATCCATAAGCATAGATTCACATTTGTTTTAGTATTTTTAGTTCATGCTCTCACTGTCCTTCTCTTTTCCTCTCTCAGCTGAGGTGAAGTGTCCTGGTATATTTGAGTAAAGCTTTTGTGTAGATTAGTTGCCCTTTGTCTTGCTTTATCTGGAAATTCAGAATACATTACAATTGGCTTCAGGTTCCTTGTTTCATGCAGCAGTAGGTTGGAGTCTTTGTCTAGTTCTTTTTGGTTCTTTGTAAAATAGTTACTAAAATATCTAGATAATTATGGGCAAATTAAGATCAAAAACCATCATAATTCATTTTTACATAGTTATCTTCCAGCCTCACTATTGTCCTTGGAATTAAACAGGCTGTTTTTGTTACTGTACCTTTAAGACTGATAAGTAAATGAGCTCTAATGTGATTAGTTGCTCCTTATAACTTCTTATAGCATGAATGGACAGTCCTACATTGATTTGTGCTGAATAATCATATGAATGCAAATGTGTCACAAATTTTGTGACATCACAAAAACAGCTAATTCTAAATAGGCCAAATAGCCAAACTGATTGGTTCATGTACCAAAACCACTCACAATTCACATTTATATACCCATTTTCCTACTTCTCTTTACCCCTCAGAATTATAAAAACTGCTTTTGTAACTGTGCCTTTAAGAGTGATATGTAAATGAGCTCTAATGTGATTGGTTACCTCAGATTTGTGCCTCATTGCAAAAGTGGCTAAAGATGAAACACTCCTTATAACTTCTTATAGCATGAATTGGCGGAACTACATTTCTGTGTGCCAATCAACATCACAAAAACAGCAACTTCAAATTGGGAATTATACAGGCTGTTTTTGTTGCCGTACCTTTAAGACTGATGTATACAATGGACCTTTGTTCTGACTGGCTGCCATGTATCATGACAAAAACACGCCTTATAACTTCTTAGGATATGAATGGGTGCTGTTGCCTGAATAAGCAGATGGATGTATATGTTTTGGCTTTTGTGACATGACAAAAACAAATATATCCTATATACAGAATGCACAAGACATTTTAAGACACTGAAACAATGTTAGCATACGTTCCTTTTAACGATCTGTGGGTCTTTTAACAGAATTCCATGAAAAGAATGAAGCGAGGATAAAAGGAGGTACACATCTTGTTTCACAGGCGTTTGTTTTTCAAGTCAATACATTACAAAGACCCTAATAAAGCTGCTCCATCACTATACAAGTTCTGACTGAGATCATCACATTTGGGACCTCTCAAAACAATCTGGTTGTAAATGCCTAAAGGATATTCAAACCCTCATGGTGTTTAAAATTCATTTTTGAAAATGAATCACCCTTTCACCCTTTAAACATGTTACATGGAGGGATTTGAGCACTTTAAATATGAATAAAAAAGGTTGGACCAAACAGATTAGTTCACTGGCTCAATTTGACACAATCTGTCTTTCAGAACCAATCACCTCTCCATTAAAAGGACAAAAACTTTCACCTCTTGTGATTTTTCTCATCAATCTTTTTCCCCATTGCTTTCTCTTCATTTGGTTCCACTTTAACAGCCCTGCTCACATCAAATTGCTCTTGAGAAACATCCAGTCCTGAGGTCCGATTTGTTATATTTTTGTATTAAAGTGACAATTTTTGCATTTTTTTTTTACTTGTGTGCTTAACCACTGTTCACTAATCTCAATAGTAGTGCTGCCACTATTGAGTATATTAGTAAAATAATGTAGACAATATGTTCAAGACAATAGTATTGTGCAAATGTCAGAGACCGCAATTCATTTATTTCGTTTCCAATTAAAAATGGCCTCTTTTTAGAAGATAACAGATTAGGTTAGATTAGACATAACCAAATATATGAATTTCGATACACAAAGTTGAACAGGACTATAGACAGAAAGGGAAAAAAAAAAGAAAACTCAGGACAACAAACTGACCACCCCAGCGTCCAAATCAAATCAAATCAAATTTATTTGTATAGCGCTTTTTACAATGGATGTTGTCACAAAGCAGCTTCACAGAATTCCAGAAAAGACAAAGTTTTAACAAGAATGTAAAAACCCCCAGGGGGAAGGCCAGGAGAAACAGTGGCAAGGAAAAACTCCCTCAGAACTGAGGGAGAAACCTTGGGAGGAACCAGGCAAGACCTCACCATCATGAATGTGTTATCCATTACATGGATTATGAAAAGCAGAAAATGCAAACTTCTAAGACTGAACTTTGAAAGTGAAACTTTGAAAAATATTCCTGAAAAACTACAAGCAAATCTTTCAAAAAGAATGGAACCTGTAATAAAGGCAAAGCATAGACACAGTAAATACTGGAAGATGGATACTATATTTAACACTGGAGGCTTTTCTTTAAATTTCTGTTAAATGTATGTTTCTTTTTTTTTCTTAAAAGCTGATGTCTAAGTATTATTGTGAGAGTCTGTTATCAATTGAGTGATCTACCCATTATCAAGTAATCTGACCATTTTTAAAGGCCAAACCAATAATAAACAGACTTCATTAAAGTTGTATTATGTAAACTATTTTGTTAAAATTGAAAGAGCCAGCATTACTGAGTCAGGGGGAAAAAACATGCTAAAATATAGTGCACATGTGCTGCTGTGAGTTGTCCTCTAAAACCTGAAAAAAGAATTTCAAAGCCAGACTGATCAGATGGATTTTGAGTTGTTAGATCACGTCATATGTCTTTATTAATTAATGATAAAAGCATAGCCTCAAAAAGAAGATCTTGTTCAATGTTTAGGTCTCAAAACTGATAAAAAGACAAAACTGATAAAAAGACATAACACAGTGTCTTATAATTAATGGATAATTTACCTTCCACAAGTTTTGACTGAGTTCTCTTTGAATACTCTTTCAACACTCTTGTAATCATCAGATTCATCTGCAAGGGAAGGGGGTCCAAAGAACAACTCACATTACAAAATGTTCTGCAGTTACACATTTCCACCAGAGGTGTCTCCAAATTCCCAAATCTTACACAGTGCGGATTTAAATAGTAAAAAAAATGTCTTTCATGGATTTCAGTAGGATTCCAAACTATTTTGTTGGAAAGCTTATAATACAATAATCTAATCATGAAATGCATATAGTTTAATGCAACTTGTGCCTCACATGGTACACAGGAATATGTGTAAATCATATGCGCTTGGCAGAAGATGTGGTGATCAGTCTCAGGGCTCAAACCATTGTCATATTTTTCTCATGTAACATCATGTTTTGCTTTAGTTCTGTTTTTATAGGTTGATTTCAATGGTGTCGCCAAGCCAACTCAGAAATATTTTCATGGACAACCAAAAAAAGCAAGTGAATAATCGAGTAGCTTTCAATGAACAACTTATTCAGTTTTACTGAACGTCCTTTTTTTACTATTTTTACTACAGTTTTTTGAGTATTAGAGTTTAAAGAATCCACATAATAGGAAACTGAAATATCCTTATTTTTAAATATGCGAGTTTGACATTTTACATAAATATTGTTAATGTTTCAAAGCGTACCATTCACTCCCCAGCCCATACAGTTCATATATAGAAACTAAGCTGCCTAATTGGAATTCACTGTTTCTAAGAAGTCACAAAACCAACACATTTACATTTTTCTGCCTATTCAGCCTGCAGCAGTTTAGCTCTCATAAGGAGCGTTTCAAATTCAACTACGCTGGAAATAAGGCACCCAATCAAAACAGAGGCCACTGACATATTTCAGTCTTAAAGTCAGAGTAATAGAAACAGCCTGTTTAATACTAAGAGATAAAGTGATGTTGGAAAATGCTTATGTACAAATGAATTATGAATGCTTTTGGTTCCCACACAAATATATATGTGGACTTTTTAAGGAGAAAAAGAAATACAGAAAAACGTAGGATATGGATCCATTAATAATCAAGGCATGGTGACAGCCCTACAATAGAATTATATTTAATTCACAAAAGTCTCAAGTTCAACAAAAGTGAAAAGTAATTTAAACAGCGACTAATTAACCAATGCATTCTTTAGCCAACTAGGCTACCTATTAAAGGTAAAGGGTGATCGGTATCCAGGTACCTAATTAAATACTGTGAAATGAGCAGCACACTCCTCCATTCTGCATGCTTAATATAGGTACATTTTCTGCTAACCTGTCTAAAACCTATGATTGTGTATATTTTACAGCAATGTTCTTCTTCTCTGTTGGGGCTTCTGCTTGTCAGAAGCAGAGTTCAGTTCAGTAGATGACCCATTCAAGCTTCTCTCTTAAAAGAACTTTAGATGAATCTAAATTAACTCATTCCTTTCCCCCACGGTTTATTTTTCAGCACGCAGGTGCCATAATTGCCTTCTTCCACTAACATTCCACTCTCAGTTGACTGTAGAAGAAACCAGCGCAATTAACTTCTCCTGAAAGTAGACTAAAATTGAGCCTGACTCCCTTCGCTGTCATTAGCGTTCCTCCTCCCTTTGCTAGTGTTGGCGAGGTTCTGAACACACTACTATAAATACACTTTATAAAAACACTCCTACGAGGCACTGGCACCTCGTCTTCCTGTTTGCGGGAGCAGCAGGATCAACGCCAATTTTTGCCTTTCTTATTTCGCTCACACGTTGAATGGCAATCCTTCAAGTCAATCAACACCTGTATGCTGGACCCTTGAGGAAGTAAGAGAGAGGGAGGAACTAAGAGAGAGATAGAGAGAAGGAGGAAAAATCATACAGTTCTGATCTTAGTTCCAATGAAAGAGAAACAGAGACGACTTAGAAAAGAGTTTTTTTTTTCTCTCGAATGGAGCAGAAAATGAGCAAAAACGCATACAGCCAACATTCTAGGAATCAATGGCCCACTTTCAAATACAAATCACAGCTGTGACAGAAACAATAACCTATAATAACAGGTAGAGTACTGGGCAAAAGTCACGACTATCCTTCATTATTTAATTTCCAGTCAAAACATATCAAATCATTTTTCAGTGCCAGTACAAAACATATAACAGACCATTTCCATAAATGTCTCAATACCTAAATATGATCTCAGATTTTAAGTACTTAATCTTAATAATAATAATAATAATAATCTAGACATTTAATGTAGGACAGTATTTAATGTCGCAACCTATTTACCATTATTACAGCTTCCATTCTTCAGGATACTTTCAGTTTTTCAAAGAAATCTGCATGAATAGTTTCCTCCAAAGTTCAGTCTTAGAAACAGGTTGCATTTTCTGCTTCTCATCATCCAAGTAATCGCAAACACATTCAATGATACTGAAGTTTGGGTGCTGTGGTAGCCAGTTCATTGTTTTGAGAAAGAAAATTACACTGTCTGCATAATTAAATCATAAAGATAAACAGAGACATTCAGAGTGGCTTCATGTAAACTGCGCCGTTCACAGTGGTGGTGAAAGGAACCAGATGTTCAAAGAGTTTAACTGCTCTAAAGAAAAACTTTGCAGAAAGTTATTATATGTATACAATATGAGACATTGTTTTCCGATAGTTCTGAACAGGTTTATGCCTAAAATGCATTTTGTAAAATCCTTGTAAAACCATTTTGCATCAATCCACCCTGAATGACTTTGTTTACATCTCAAAGACTGAATTATGTAGAAACTTCCAAAGTCTATAGATTTTTAATTTCTGCACTACTGATACTGATCAGTATATCAGATATGTCAGTCACAAAATGTTCTCATCAGTCGTGCCCATTGCTGCACTTGATTTGCAGAGACTGAACCCATTCAACTGTAACAACAATCCATTAGTTGTATTTATGATGATACAACTAGTGGAATAATGATAAAGCAATGGCTCCCCAGCTGTTAGTGAAAGACCATTCAATAGCAAAAGGCTTTCTACAACTAAATGTCTATTCAAAGCCTACTTCAAAGTGAATACAACAGCTACATATAAAAAAAGTACCTTAACTACAGCTTCCAAATCAGAATCTTCCTAACTTGCTATCTTACAGTAGTCTGTTATAGTGTAGAATGTGTGTGTAGATGCCAGATCTGTCCGGTGAGAAAAAGTAAAGCAATTGAGAACACTGAAAAACACATTTTACTTTAACTGCCTTCTAAAGGCATTAACTTAACTTACCAGAAAATGTTCTCTTCTGAGGTAGCAATGCATAAATACAGTCTTTCAGTTTTACCTATCTAAGGAAATTGGCAGGGGAGCTGATTTTATACTTTCTTGGCTTTAAGAGCACAAAATTCACAGATTGAGCAAAAAGACCAGACCGCAGACCACACTCCAATATTGCACCACGCCTTCTGGGCCCACGTCCAGCTTCTTCGTCTCGTGTCAGGTCAGAGTGGAGGGGCAGAACTAGATTTGCAATTCTGCTTCATCACAAAGAACTTGTCTCTGTCATATTGGCAGCCTTAATCTGGCTGGAAATCTATTAAAGAGATTAAATTGTTTCCATAGCGAAGCACACTATCAAAGCGCAGGAAAGCTGTGAGCTGACAGAGCCCATCGCTTGTAGGGGCTTCTCTTAAGTCACTTATTTGGCCATTTCATCTTGGTAATGGCCGAGCCATTCTATTAGACTGCAAAAGCCCAATGGCCTCAAATAAATCCAGTTTGCTTGAGGTCACAGGTTTTGTATTCTGAGGAGCTCAGAGGCCACCATCACCATCACCGCTGTTTTACACTAAGCAACCCTCAAGAATGGATTTTATAGTTTTCTACTGTGGAAGGCATATCAAAGGACCTATATTTTTTTGGCAACACTCCAAGAACTGCCCACAAACATTAATTGGGTGAACAGTAAGGATAATTTGCAGATGTATCAGATGTTCAGCCTTAGTTTTTCCAGCTTTTCTTACATCAACATGTCAAGTTTTATAACTAATAGCTCAAGTGAATGAAACCTGAAGCAATAATCAGCATCATTACTTATTGATGTCAATACATGAGTGATTGTAGCAGCAGATTAACAAAAAATATATATTTTCACTTTATTTGTATTGTGTAAACTGACAGAAATCTAATTTTCAAAAAAGTACAAGCTACTTGGCCTGTCTTTGGATTGGAAGTATATTTTAATATATCAGGTATTGGTTATATTAAGCCTTTAAGCTTATATAGGAGTGTACACAACTGTGCATATCTGAAGCGAAAATGAAGATGAAGCGATTTATCTGTAGAATATTACAATATCTACTTGCCAAATCATCAAGGAAATCAATCTAAACAGTGCAAATAAACAATAAATGTGGAGCAGTTTTTATAATCTAAAAAACAGTATTGTTTTATTCATGTGTTATTGGTGATTTAATTAGAGTAGCAATAAAAAAGTCTAAGAGTTTCAAAAGGGCCACTTAACTGTAACCACAATTATGTGTTTGACAATTAATTGCAGACAACAATTTTCATGATCAGCACAGCCTTTTTGCCCTGAGGGTGAGCTTTCATGCTCAAATGTTCAGTCATATATTTAGCTTGTGTTATCAACGACAAGGGCACTTTTTGGACAGACTCTGAGAGAAAAGGCCTCATTACTTGGCTAGTTGTGCATGTCTCCCTTTTACTACAATTTCAGCTGTGTTGGGGAGGGAAAATGACAATAATAAACCACAAACAATGTTATGAAACCCAAAATGAATAATACTTGGTGTATCCAAGGCAACCGGTGCACTTCTTTTTTCCTTATTCTTCCTCATCCCTTCTCCCTCTCTGGCAAATCATGATTACACCGAGCAGATAAGTGGGGTATCCTATCAGTGTAGATCACTGTAGAGCTCTCCAGAGAATGTCAACCTGCTAAGGCAAAGGCTAACCTTCATATACTGATGCAGCCAACAGGAGAATCATGTGACATACACAGTACTGTGCAAAAATCAGAGACCTTCATTTATTCGATTTCAAGAAAAACAGTCACTAAAATTAAGTTAATGATTTTTTTTAACATCAGAAAAAAACTATATATTTAACAGACAATTACATAACAGTCTCAATATCTAACTATAATATCTCGTTTTTAAGTATTTAGTGTGTCTATCCTTTGCTTCTACCATTCTTTTTGGCCGATTTGCTTTGAGTTTTTCAAAAATGTCTGCAGGGATTTTTTTCCTCTTTTACCAAAGATTCTGTATTGGAAGCTGATTGCACTTTCTGCTTCTTACAATCCAAAATAATCAATGATGTTGGGGTCTGGGCTCAGAGTTGGCTCATTCATTGTTCAGAGAACACCAGCAGCTTCCTTGGCCTCAAGCTTGAATGACCTTCAAGCTTGAATAGTTTTACCAAAAGTGGTCCAGCAAGGCCATTTTAAGTGACTTGACTGGCTGAAGGATATGCGATAAAGTATCTGTGTAATTTATCCAACTGACTTTGGATCAAACATTATTGCCTAGGTGTTCCCTTCAGCATTAAGATCGGAATTACATGGATCCAAACAAATAAACAACAACATCAAACTTCCAGTAAATACCACATACAGTGGCATCAGGCTAGTAGTGGGCTCAACTTAACAAGTACATGTCGCTCAATAGGACAGAAATCGCTCTGCATTGTGAGAAGTACCTTCAGGTATTTTTTTTTCATTCTTCTTCTAATTTTGCCATCACTAAACTATTTTAGATTACAGCAGAACTGTGATGAACTTGAGGATAAAGAAAATGAAGGATAGTGACTTTTTTTTTTTTTTTTAGAGTAGAGCTTGATTTTCTTTTAAAGATGAAAGCTTTAAGTACTGTTTATCTGATGGTGACAGTTTTGGTGGTCTATCAGGTCTTTCACAGTTGTTCTTTGGAAACTCCTATATCTCTTGAAAACTGAATAACTTGTTCTTAAGAAGAAACATCTACACTGTTCTTTACTATGTTGGATACTTGAAGTCACCAATACTATTCACTTCTTCTGTAAAGGCAATGCAGTGTGAATGATTTATGCGACTGTCATGTACCGTAGAATGAGTGCTCTGAAACGTGCTTTTATGCAGCCCTTCTTGGGCATGATTATGCAATATGACCCTGGAGCACTTGTGCGAGAGCTTTTTTTTATAAAAAAAAAAAGTGTTTTTGGGAAATATCTCTAGAAATGTGCAGACGTGAAGACTGGGTTGGTCTGGTGACAGCTAAAATGGAATCAGTGAATTCAGCCAAGCGACAATACCACACAAATACAATTTGATTCTAGCAGCTTCAGGCTATTATATTCCTACAATTAAACAATGCTTCCAAATATGATCTGAGACCTTTTTGATATTTTTAAAAAGAAAAACTCCTTATGCAACCATCTAATGTGTAACGACACATTAAATCCCAGTCCAAGTTGCAAAATAGCACACACATTCTATTCTACATTTCAATTTAAATAACACTTCTACATTTCATTAATGTGCTGCTCAAGCTCGCAAGTGTTTTATAATTATGGACTGCTAATTAAAGTTCAAAAAACACTGCGCTTTAATTTATTGCATAAGGGGCTCCGACTTTAAAGGGCTCTTTTGTGAAGGAAAAAAAAAGAAAAAATTCAAAATCTCCATGGAAAAGGCACACAAACAAGCGGCGAGCTAAACCGTTACAATTGAACAAAGACGAGCAAGGTTTGAATAGGCATGAATATGCAGAGACTCGGTGCCTCGTTTTCAGAACACTTGAACCTACTTTTCAGCGAAAGAAAATCCAATTGTGTCCAACACTCATCGGTATTACTGGAAGGCATAACTGACATTTCCAATTGAGGAGTGCATTAAGTCTTTTCCAAAGAGGGAAAATTGCCCTCTACCAAGCCAGATGACCTTCTTCATAATAGTGCATGGTTTTTAGATTCCATCTATCTGGAGCAGTCATTGCCCATTATCAGCATGCTCCGAAGGGCCATTATGAAAAATGTTGCCACGGCAGACATGTAACCAAGCACCTCATAAGAATTTCTGCTAGGGCATACACTTTTCTGGCCTCCTGGTGCAGATGGCTTTTTGGAGCAGGCTTTAGCAATCGCTTACATCATCTAAAGAACCGGTAATCAGCTGCCAAAACATGGAACATTGAAATGAAAGACTGGTACTCCGAAAAGTAGGTTAAAAAAGGAACTGAGCAAACACTTCAAGCAAGAAGAATGGTTTCAGGATCCTAAAAGAAATGCCACTTGCTTGGGCTTCCAAATCAGTGAGCATTTCCCAGTAGATATAATGAACATTTTAGATAGTACAATAGCATAGTATAATATGACATTTCTTTATATAATATGACATATTACTTTGTGGCACGTTATGGTCACTGCTGGTTATGACTATGTGAGAAAAAACAGAAAACCCTCTACACTGAATTTAAATGATGGTTGTAATGGTTTGGGGTTGCC
Source organism: Pygocentrus nattereri (assembly GCF_015220715.1). Taxonomy (NCBI): domain Eukaryota; kingdom Metazoa; phylum Chordata; class Actinopteri; order Characiformes; family Serrasalmidae; genus Pygocentrus; species Pygocentrus nattereri. The sequence continues at coordinate 10,711,864 of NC_051215.1, forward strand.
ATGCAAACTCTGTGCCATTCACAACAGACATCTGAAACTGTACTGTCATTCTATAGTTGCTGGCATGCCTGTGTCAGAAACTCCAGGTCTAAGCTGATTTTCTCTATAGAAACGAATGTCATTTTCAAAAATGACCACTGTTGTGTTTTAAAGCTGATCTTGCCATGCAAACATTTATCCTGAATCTCATCAGAATCTCTAAACAACAATCTGATTGCATTAAGCAGGCAAAATAGAACTATTGCTACATGAAAGCTAAACTGCGTGCTGTTAAAGAGCCTGCTTGTTGATAAGGAGCTGAAACACTACTATTTCTACACGCACGCCAACACAGCTGCACACTGGACTGACATCATAAGACTGACAAACTCTCCAAAATACCCCACACAAGCCAGCAAGCTTTGTCATTGAGGTAGTTTAGGGGTTTTGGCACTTTTAGGCCACAGTATGACTCGCTGGTGCTGGTATGTATTTTTGAAGTAGTTTATAAGTTTCATGCATTGTTGTTTTAAAGCGCAGGAGTGTTAGCTTGCATGTATGTAGCATTATTCATAATTTAACTGCTAAACAAACTTTTAGGAGAAAAACTGTCCACAGGACAAAACACATTGGCCTTGGGGCATTTTGGTATACCACAGGGCAATTTCTCTCAGAGAAATACAGCTTAGACAGAGTTCCTAATATGGGCATGAAATTGACTATAGAATGACCCAGCACTTCAGAAGTCTATGTGTTATTTATCTTTAAAAAGTGACTACTTGTGATTTCTAGTGATTTTTGGACATGGCATAGCCAGTGTTCCAGATTAGAGAAGGCCATGCTATTTGCCTAAACACTATTTAATGAGGAACTAAACCTGATTAAGATTCAGAAAACTGGCTCAAAGCTTTTTATCTGGTGCATTTCAGAGTGTAAAACCCTTCCAAAAAATATTAACTTATTACTGTTCCTTAGTTTGCCTGTTTACTGTGACAATTTCTTGTAAGTTTAGCACTCAAAAAACATTCTTTTCCAATGTTACTAATAAATCAAACTACTAAATCAGGCTGCTATGCTGTGGTAGTCCTGAAGTAGTAAAAATATCCAGAATCTTATCTGACATTGTTAAAACTAGCTTGTGTCATCCTTTTCTTGACTGATGGCATTCCAGATCATTTATAGGTTACAGTACCAATGAGTGAAAGAGCATGCAAATATACTTGGATTAGTTAAGCATTGTTACATTTTCTGTAACATAATTTAAAAACTTTTCACTGAAATTGTAGTTACTCATTAGCAATCTGCATGGTATAATGCATATTTTACTCTCTTTCTCCAAGAAACCTGAATTACATGTATTTTTGCCATTCTGTATATTAAAGGTGTTTTTCTATGCTTTCTAGATGTTCTTTTTCCAAATAATCATTTTGGACAACTTGGAAAAAATATGCATGTTTTTCTTATTGTTCACGTATGCCTATTTTTCATACTCTGGTCTTTATTAAAAGCTTGATTACTTAATTCATTGTCAAAATAATCAGTATATAAATCAATTACTACTATAACTGTGCGAGATTATCTCCTAACATTCTCTCCTCTTTTCACATATTCTCCATTCTTCTCCTTCTCCTTTGTCTGTCAAAACTTGGCTCCAAACTGCAAACATTCTCTCCCGCAAAAGCATCTCACTATTTACAAAGATGAACATGTAGGCTACTCAAGCTAAATCGAGCAAAACAGCCCAAACAGCTTTGTTCTCAAAGCCTACAACTAGAACCAAATGAGAGACAAGTAATACAACCAGTACATCATGGGAATTTCCAGTAGCAATCCAAACAACGAACAAGTATCATCTTGAGTAAAGAAAAAAAGAAGAAGAAAATATGACAGGCACCACTGCTGGCTTTAATGCCCCTAACAGCTTGCAGCAAAGACTGCAAAGTTTCTGTCTGTATGCAAGTGGGCTGGCTTTTCCGTGGATGCACATTGCCCCCTTCAGGCCAAAAGGCAATCCTGGACATTTGCAGCAATGAGTGTGTTTCTCAAGCTTGGCATCCCTATGAGAGAAAAGGAGACTTTAATTCATCAGTGGGTGACATATTCAGATAATTGCAGAGGAGATGTACACACATATAATCCCACACACACACACGCACACACACACACACACATGCACTCACACTCGCGCACAGCCCTGGGCTTTCAGAACCTAAATGTGACTCATTGTGTTTTTGCACCTACTCATCCATTTCAGACAGCACCACGCTTTATGCTTTCCTCTCTATCCTTCTCAAAATGTCTCACAGCTGAAGTTCACAGAAAGAATAAGATATGGAGAACAGAGTCCAGCCAAATTGCACCAGTCTTTCTCAGATTAAAGTTATGAATGACACGCAGCAGATGTAACTTCTAGCAGCTTTGGTATAAAATTATCGCGCTATAATATTATGCTAGATTCTACGTTCACAATTGAACACATTAGTAAAATGTTAATGCGGTGTGGTTAAAGACTGGCCGGCATTATTTTTGACCAGCATGACTGTTTGACCTACTCCAGAATCTGTGATTGGTCAGGATGCTCAAAGAATGTAATAAAACATTCAGCGACTGGTTCAAGGTTTATTTATATACCGCATATCAGTACTGTGAAGGTTGATGTTGCGGTAATGGGTGTCTGTCAGCTGGTGTAACAGAATTTGCAGTTAGAGTTCCTTTCCAAGTGTTGAGCTGTCCAATGAGATCGCACTAATGGTGGTTTGAAAAGATGTGGTGGAGGTTTCCGTGTCTTGGAGGAAGCAAGAACTAGCCTCAACCCTCCGAGTCTGGTAGCATTGTGTGATAAGGGGAGATATGTGGGGGGGCACTGGGAAAAAAAACAATGTGCTGTGGACCCTTAGTAATACTTGCTGTTAAGCTGATTATATCATTTAATCATGACTTTCTCCAAACCTTCATATTAAAACATGGATAGTTCAACAGCCAACACTTATCCACTTCAGTAAAGTGGGTCATTATAGCCAAAGAGTTGTTAGGAAATTAGTAAATACATAAAGAATAATGTTAGTTTTTGAACTCAATGCATTTCATAACAAGCAATAACAATTTTTTCACAATGACCTGGCAAACTTTACTGCATCTAACATCGAACTGTGTTCAAAACATTTCAGTTTTTAAATTTAATTTGGCCCATATGTTCTTCAAGCTTATGTGAGAATAAGAAGGATTTTTCAAATCAATCAAACAATGTGGCCGTGTCTACCATTTATGTAGCTCTTTATATTTAGTCTTAAATGTTAATCTGAGGTATAACAATACAAAATCACATTAGACCAATCAGAGAACATGTTTTGTGGCATTTTTCCTAATCACACTACATTTAGTTGCTGGACATGAATGGAATTAGTGATGTGAAGACCATCTTGATACGAAGGCCAACATGAACATTTTCTTTTTGTGGATTTTGTTACACGTTTCTTTTGTCTATCATAGTTATCTGTGGTGGTCACTGGCAAACCATTCTGTCTGGCATGACAACATCAAGCTTGGTCCTCCTTTACATTTTAGTGAGAACGTCCTAGTTGATATAATGCATGATCATTTTCATGGTGCAGGAGGTAAAATAATATTTTTTTTATTTTTCTCTAAAGTTGGACTAAGGTTTTAATTATGGCTATGCTGAAACCTAAAATTAAATGTGAATGACTGTTCTAATGATTTGAAATTTAATTTGAGACTTCCTGCTGTCTACAATATGTTATTTATCTTTGCTAATTGGACGGCCACAAGTGATGAACACTAGTGTCTGATATAGATCACTAATATTGTATTTTTTTTTTTTTCCAGTGTTATCAAAAGGCATATTATCTTTGTAAAGCCCATGATTATACTGATCCTGGTTAGACCCGGCCAATACTACAGCTGTGTTTCAAAGAATTTTAAGAACAAAAGAAGTCCGGGCAGAATATGACAGCATGCAGCAATCAGCATTTCTACCTTGCCAGATATTGGATAATGTCCAACAAAAACGATGAGTTAATATACTTGAGGTAACCTCTTGCACTTTAAAGTCCTGAGTGTTTGACTGGTTAACAAGAAAGGGATCTAAAATCATAATGAAAGGGCAGCATTTGGTCTGTTTCAGAAAAAGAAGGCAGTATTACTGAGAATGTGTGCTCTAGAGACAATGTGACCAGTGACACAGACCAGAAAAAGCTATTATGTTCTCAATGTTCAATATCATCCCTAATAAAAACCATTTGTCATGGAGATGTCTTAAGGCAGTAATGACTCATGTCTCTATACTATCTCCTGCTTTGAGTAACTTCACATGTACTGTCAAGTACAGCTGCAGGCTATGTTGAGTATTTCGCTTCTTTCCTTTGCAAGACCATGCTTTAAAGGAAATATAAAAGAGCAAATTAAAAAATAACGTGTTTTAGCCTAATACGGTAATGACACACTATGCACACAGATTATAACTGGTATTTGGCAATAAAAATGGTGTCAAATAACCATATGGCAACATGTTTGCAAGCTGATTAGGCTTACCAATATGTAAGCAAGAGTCAGATGTACACATGCTGGTCATTTTAGCCAATGATCTTGGTATTCACACATAGTCTTTCTATACATAGTCTCTAGACTTTCACACCAAGTCTGATGCACTTTTTCTCTGAAAATATGCGAAGACGATTCAAGAGGAAGAAAAAATGGATTCTTTAAGTAGCAGGTGATGAATGAATTCATTTTTCTTTTAAGCACTGCAGCTAAATGATAAACACGCTGGATTTAAACCATCCTACAGAAATCACACCAGCATAGGGAGTTCCAGCACATCATACAAGAGCTGAAGCTGTATAACGAACAATTCCAAAGGTATTTTCATATGCCAGTGGAGAAATGTGAGGCTCTGCTTCTGCTTGTTGCTCACCTAATTAAAAAGGAGAGTTAATTGGCAAAGGAAGCTAATAGTTTGAGTTTCTTCATGTGCATGAACAGATCAGGATGCCCCTACATACAGTAATAAAATTATTATAAACAGTCAACATACTAACTGTCATTTCCAGCCTTTCAGCTCTGGTCCGCCAGATATTGTCTTTAGCCTCTGCATTTTTATAGTCAGTGCGGTGTTTGTTGATAAGCTCTTATGATCTGCTACAAGAGCTGCTGTTGCTGTTCTGCCACCATCTTGATGCACATTTGTTTGACAATGGAGCTCTGATGGGTCAGCCTGATTTTTAGCACATCTATACAACACAAAAACTCCCAGACTCCTATTTTAAAAAATGTACACATCTCTGACTCAGCCACTCAGCAAATGGGCTAATGGCATTGTGTTTTGCACTGTTTGCATGGCAGGTTAACTGCGCTTATTATACGCGCTTATACCAGTGATATACTGGTATACAGGTCATAACAAAATTCATACCTGAGAAAGAATTTCAGTGGGTATACTGGATGAAACAATACCGTCTACGACAAGGTTTGAGATTTACTTTCAGTATTTATTTTACTAACAATTATTACTGAATTAGACACTGTTTTTTTTTGTTCATGGATTACAGGTAATAACTCCATTCTTTACCAACAAAACAAATACAAATAAGATTATTTTAGCTTTTACATGCACCACTTCACACTGTTGACTGTTGAACATACATTGAACATCTTCCTTCAGCACTTAAAAAATTCAGTGCCAGATGTTCAGTCCTGCTGTTCTAAACTTTGACTGTGTAGCTCACTGTATATCAAAGGACTTGATAAAACCAGGGCAACACAGTGGAATAAAATATGTAACTGGACAGATGTTTACATTGTAAATTAATCATTTTTATAAAATGAATGTTTAATTTACTTTAATATCACTCTTTATTGTAGACTCTAAGCAAAAAGCATTCTATATACAGTTGTTTGTGAATTTTTGGCCACCCCAGTCAAACTACATGTGTGAAAATAAGTACACATCCTCTACAGAGAACACACTTCTACACATTTTAATTCACAACTACTGTTCATTTGTTAAAATATGGTCTGTAAAAAAGTATATATATTATAATATATTGTTATATATAGTACTCCCAGTGAATAAATTTAAACTGTGCACTATAGATCCCTGTAGAGGATGTGCTATTTTCACAAGTCAATAAAACACACAAATTGACTGGGGTGTTCAAACTTTTTAGCAGATGCCATTAAAATGCTACCTTCTGAAATGCATAGTGCCAAGAATAAAGTTTGGCAGAGGAGGGATAATGTATTTTTAGGTTATGGGCTTGGTTTCACTGAAGGGTAATGTTAATGCTATGGCATACAAAGACACTTTAGACAATTATACACTTTCAGTTTGTGGCAACAGTTTGGAACCCCTTTCCTGATCCAGCATGACTATGCCCTGTACATACAGCAAGGTCCATAAACACACAGATTGATGATTTTGGTGTGAATTAACTCCAGTGGTCTGCATACAGCCTGAGCCCAACCCCACTGAATTCCTCTGTAATGAACTGGAATGTCAATTCTAAGCCAGGACTTTTCACTCCAACATCAGTACCTGACTTCACTCATGATCTTCTAACCTAATGGGCACAAATTCCTACAGACACATGCTAAAATCTTGTAAAAGCCTTCCCAGAAAAGTGGAGGCTGTCTCAGCCGCATAGAGGGGCAAGTCCATTTTAATCCTTGCAGTTTTGAAAAATGATGCCAAACAAGACCTATTACATTCAGTACATTTGAACAGATGTATACATATGCTTATTCTATTTATTTTTAAAGAAAATGTTAAATTCAAAGACTGTCAACATCAATTCTCTCAACTCTGTAAAACACCAAATCAAAGATAATGCTTTTCCTATATGGAGTACTGTAAGAGATCTGCAAGGTCTCAGATGTATGAGAATAAGGCTTTATATTTCCCAGTGGCAAGGCCAAGGCAAGAAGAAGCTGGAGTACAAAAAAAGAGGATGTTTCATAATAGAGGTCATTTTGTTCTCCATTCTAACTCAGCGACTGAAAATTCAAGTTGCTGATATGGAAAAATTAATACCATTTATGTCGTATTGTAGACTGTTCTCTGAAGGTCTGGCTGAGGTAACATCCCACTGCAAAGGTCCTGTCAGGCCCACATTATTAACCAAGGTTTTAAGAAGATGATTCAGTGCACATACACCAGTCATTTCACTGTTCAACAGAGCAGCGACTTCTCAGGGCCACAAGCATTGATTTTCATTTCATGATGTAACAGTGCAACAATCATAAGCTGCACTGGGACGGAGTAACAATCCCTACAGTGGCATGTCTAAACATCGGGAAAAGCAAAGTCAAAATTGTAAATCAATTATCAATGGGTCATCAACAGGGTTGTGAGAAAAACTGACAGAAAAACGTATTTTGGGTGAAAATTTAGGTGAAAATTTTAGCTATAAAGAGGCTCAAGTATTGATGTTTTAGTCTTTAATTAGAAATATTCAAAGGTATTTAGCAGGACCTGATCTCAAAATTGGCTGACCGATAATATTGACCAATATTGAGGTTCCTCCAGCTTATAAGGTAAGATATTTTAAATTCCTGTTGAAAAAGTATCAATCATTAATGGGTCATCTTATTTTGCAAAATACTTCTGACACAAGCCTGTCTCACAATATAAGCCCAATGGGAAATACAGGGACAACACTAAAAAATTTATGATATAAGAGATTTAAAAAATACCTTCAATAAAATAGGATAACATGATAAAAATGTCTGAAAATTCTGAGAAGCACTACCTCTGTGTTACAAGTTATATTTTATAAAAGAGTTTGTTATTTAGGTTTAAGAAATGTGTCAACTGACAGCCGATTTAAAACTGTAAGAATAAGACCAGTCAATATCAACTAACAGACATTTTAGCCTTTCAACCCCACATTAACTGCATTCATTATGAAATTTACTTATACTTTCATTATTTTTTTACTGAAAATTTCATTATTGAAAATGACATAATTAAAACAATATTTTAGGTAGTACTTTGCACTTTGCTGCCATATGGCCACAGCAATTCCACATGTCCTATGGAAATGCAATCTGCAATGCATAGCACTGGAGTAAATGAACACAGTGCCATAGGACAAAGCCACATTCATCATCCAAGCATGCATGTGCAAAACAGCTAAACATGCAAAAAGTGGATCTACTCCCATTGTATGCATTACAGGCTATATTTACAACTATATTTTTTCATTTTATATAAAACCTACAACATCTAAACTATTTATGAAAAGGAAACTGTAACCTCACACAGATTGCATTTAGATGTTGTTTGATGTTATAATATTACTGTTACATATTGTGATAATGCAGAATTATACACATTCTTTGAGAGGGCTTCAGAGGTGTGGCTTCATCATTTGAGAGGGCTTCAGAGGTGTGACTTCATCATGTGATCAGTGTGAAAAAAGATGTACAAACTGCATCAGGAAGGCTTGTTATCAGATTAAAGCATACCATGTCAGTCACGAGCCCTCTGGTTTCATGAAAGAAAAGAAAAGCAGATGTTTATATTGCAGTCAGGAAAAACATTAAAAACAGTCACTGTTCCCATAAGGCAACACCATGCAGTAAAGAGTTTAAAAGAAAAAGTTTCAGTCATGCAGTGTATATATAGATTTGGCCCTAGTGTTAAGCCATTTGACAGACTAATACAGTACTCAATAGAAAATCAATCATTTCCTTGGTCCACAAAATGGGACTGAATGTTACAAAAATGTCCAGAATGTTGTCTACTTTACCATTCAGTTAAACAAATATGTTTTCTGCTTTTTTTCATTGATAATGAAAAATGAAAAACTTGAGGCCTTATGTTACAGTTTCATGCGGTAAAACTGTGACAATATCCTGATAACGTATGACCTCTTGTGGTTTACTGCTTTATCCTAGAAACAAACTGGCCTGTACTGTTCTGACTTTTATACGCCACTGAGACAGTGATATGTTCAAGTTATGCATGCAGTTTCAAACTCCAAGAAAGACTGCTGTCAGAATCTGCATCTTTTTCAGAGTACTGCTGGGACTACATGTCCCTACAATTCATCATGACAGCTAAAAGGAACAGAAGGAAAGAGAAAGGCAGGCCAGGTTAGAGTTCTCAAGTCATGACTTTGACAGTATTTTCCCAAACTAAGCACCATTTCATAGATGTCTAGATATCAAGACGTCTCTGATTCAGCATGTTAATCTTTCCTCCCTCCCAATTCCACTGGGTTTTTACTGTCATCCTCCTCATGAGCTCCTGAAGAGTGAAAAGTCTAAAAACACACACCTTTTGTTTTATTCAAAATCATTAACCTCTAAACTTCTGATAAAAAAAATTTTTTAAAACATAGCACCCGTCATGAATTAAGCCTAGTTTTGGACTACATTTCCAATGTCAAAGATGAACTGATAGATCACTAATTAACATCTTCTTTGAGTGTAGCTTTAGGCTTCAAGGCCAACGATTTCAAAAGTCAGAACACTTTTTGTAATATTTGGCAATATTCTTCTCACATTCTGGCAACTATGAATAAAATACATGCTCAAGGGAGGAAAAAATTTAGTCTCTGTGGCTGCCCCAGGCTCTGTAAACAAAAGAAAAACAAAGTGGGCAACCCAATATTTTATCAATCAGGGCAACGAGGCAAATCTACTTGCCTGTCAATCATGTTGCATGTCCACAGCACACACTACTTGGCAAAAATCAGAGACCACCCTTCACTTATTGAATTTCCACTTTTATTAAAAAGGAGTTACATTTTCTAGTGTTAAGGAAAAAATGAAAAAACATAAAATTTAACAGAACATTACACAGACACCTCAATAACTAAATATAATACAAGATTTTTTAGCATTCACTGAGTCCCTGACTTTGCTTTCATTATAGCTTCCATTCTTTTCAGTAGACTTGTTTTCATCTTTTTAAAGAAATCTGCAAGGACATTTTTTCACACCTCCAAAGTTCAGTCTTAGAAGCTGATTGCATTTCCTGTTGTGTTCCAAGTAATCTCAAACATATTCAGTCTGGACACTGGGGTGGTCACTATATTGTTCTGAGGACAACAGCAGCTTCTTTGATTGATCTGTAAACATTTGCAGTTTTTTTGTCCATTTCCTTTTGTCTGCAAGGACTTCTGGTCAACTCAACAAGCAAATCTGAGACCTTCCCAGAGTTTGCCTAATTTGTGAACCATGGGAAGCTACTTGCTAGTCAGATCTGGCAATATATAATAACGCCTTAAAATCCTAGGCTTTATTATTCAGTAAGTACATGGACACTAATACAAACTTGCTGAGTTATTTTTAGGTTATAGAAGTGTGCAGTGAAACTTTGGACCTGCCAGTGGGTCCTGGCCATTTAAGAGTTGAGAGAGGCAGTTACAATTCAGGAAAAAGCAAAGAAAGTAAACAGAAAAAGAAAATTAATTCAACTGTTTGGACACAGTCCAGGCCTTGTATGCCAGTTAGAAGTCCAATTTTCTCTGTATCTTATAATCATTTTTGGAACTTTTGGAAGTTTTGTAAACTTTCCTCTTCCTTATGCAAGTGGATTATCTTCTATCTAATCTCCCGAGAAGTCCTTCCTGAAAGTGAGTAACTTGTATTTAACGGCTGCTTTTACTGGACATTAAATAAATGAAGGGTGTTCCTTGAATTTTGCACAATGTAGAAATTTCCACTTTGTTAGAAGTTTTTTATCCATGTAACCACACTACACACTTGCTAATTTTCACTAGCACTTTAATGGGATTTTCAATATTATATAAGCTCCATGCTAATGCCTTAACTTACCCAGACTGGTTTTAATAGCACTTGAATCCTAGTAGTAATAATAGTTTGGGTAACAAATGTCCTTTCTTTGTATGTGTGAATATTACTGGATTAGCCTGTTAGTCTGTCATCAATTGATCCAAGGTATTGTTAAGAAAAGCCACATTCTTTTGAAAATTGTGACAAATTTGTGACTGTTATTTGTGCAGTAGTGAGATGCTACATGTTTTCTCACCTCCAAGCTGAGCTGTTGTAATGATTCACACCTTGTAATGTCTCTGGGTGCATAAGTTTAGTGTACAGCATGGGAAACACAGAGCGTGTATAAAAATCTGGTTGATATGTTTTGTGAATCAATTCAGAAGCTTTTAGGAGAGAATAGTTTATCTAAGAATGGATTAGCAAATTTCCAGAACTAATGGCCCCACTTTTAATCAGGGTTGGGGAAATCAGCCCTCTGTTAAAGGAGGAATTCCAATTTTTCAAAATGGCTGCATTACTTAGTCACTGAGATGCAAACAACGCCACTCTAGAGTGTTCTGATGTGAAATGCACTACAGATAAACTTACTGACTCAGATGTTTTTACAATGGTGATGTTGGGAAGCAGGGGTCACAGTGTCTACAATGCAAACAGCCATTTTATTCACTATCCAAATGTTTTATTCTTTGTTATGAGTAATGTTTATAGTTATAAATAGTGGTAATTTGTGTGTGGGGTGGGGTTCTTTGGGGGGTTATTTTGCTTTACTACGTACAAAATGCAGCTTTCTGCCAGTAATGAAGCTTTAAAAATAGGTTAAAGGCCAAAATTATATCATAAAATATCTCCGTTATTAGGCAACATATTCATAACCATTTCAATTGTTCAATTCTGGCTTTGTAAATTTCTCTGTAAAGGAGCATTTCGAACTAAACTACTGTGAATTATTTTATTTACATCTTAACAACTGAATCATGCAGAAATGTCGGTGTAATTTTCCTGTAAACTCTCCTTCCATTTGAGCAACATAAGAAGCCTTTAAGTATTCGGAATGTCTGAGGACTTTTACACATTAACAGCAAGCAAGATAAGAATACTGTTGGTTAAATATGGATCTAAAGCTTTGCATATCACTAAGCATCACCACTTTTAGAATCCTAAGTGCCAATTTATCTGTCAATCGTTTCTAGATTAAGACGCGGTGAGATCTTTTTTTTCCTATGCCAACACAAGTTTTGCAGAAGAAGAGTGCCCTTTCATTTTTTCCGTCCCATGACAATTACAGAAGCCCATCATCAGTTAAGGCTGTAAGCTAAGTGCTTTCCATTATGTCTTGTGCATTTAAATGTGGTGGGTATATTAGTCACCATTACAGCATCTGGCTGCTGATCTGCGGCTGTACATCTTTGAAAGAAGACAAAAGAAGTTCTCTATTTCCCCCAATTATCAAGCAGTCTGCTGCTGAACTAGGCAAATTACATAACGCAGGTTTACCAAGGCAAAAGGGCATGGAAGAATGTGTAATTCTTTTATGTTTGGGCTGCCAGGTTTTAACACTGAGAAGCTGTGAAATGCCACAATTCAAAAGTATCCTACTAAACAGACCTACTGTGCAAGACCACTAAATATTTTTCTGTCTGTTTTATTTACTTTCCACAGTGGCAACCTTGTGTGAAAACAAGCGGGAGAGAGCAATTAAAATTTCCACACCTAGGACGGCTCCAACGTCAGTTGCTATTTCAATTAGCGCTGCTGACAAGAAATTTATTTCCATGAAAAAAATAATTGGCCATCCAGAGAGTGATTTAAAACCCTATTCTACATGCTCACAGCCTAACCTCTCCCAGCATGTGTAGAGAAGCTGCCCAGAATTAATTACCATTGCCATTTAATTTCATGCTGCCTGGTATTTCTTGAGCAAAAAGCACCACACCTGGTGCAAAAAAAATCCGTCTGCACTGCTGCTGTATGTAGAATAAAACAGTTCACCACCAGATGTTGTGGGACTGGAAAAGTTGTGGGTGATACAATACTGTTAAAACAGAGTGCGGATACAGGAACATAGAATGTTACCCTTTAATCACACAAGCACATGTCAAGGCACACCTTTCTTGGCAGTCTTTTCCTCAGCTCTAGGCAGTGATAAACTGAATAAGATAACAGGGAGACTGGCTGACAGTAACACAGTTATTGATCAATTGATCTGTAACAACAAAAATTTACAATAAGAATCTACATAAAAGACTGAAGAATAAGCTACTTTAGCCTGGCTCTGGTATCAAAGAACAAAGAAATACAACTAACTTCTCCATTCCGTAAGAAACAAAAAATGATTAATGTCCACTGTTTTGCAAGGTTTCAGTCTAACGAAAGCAGCTACATCAGACAGTGGAAAGTCATTTTTCTAAGGAAATTCAACTGACAAATTAATGGAAACACTAAATTAGGAATGCTATTTACATTCGTTTGAACATGGTACCAGTCAAATTACATGTTTTATTGATTTCCTGGGTGAAAATAAGTTCACACATCCTCTACAGAGAACACATCTAGCAGAATTAGAACAGCTGCTGTTTAATTGCTAAACTGAACATACTGGGGGAAAAATATAAAATGTGCCATAACATTTGCACAGGCCAGTTTTTTTTTCCCCTAGTATGTTATGTCAGGAAATAATCAGTGTTTGTGCACTAAAGTGTGCCGAATAGTGTTCTCTGTAGAGAATGTGTCTGTAGAGAATGTGCCTATTTTATCAGCTCCACTTACCACATAGGTGCAGTTCTACAATTACACACTGTACATCTGTTTTTGTAGTTTCTCTAATGGAAATACCTACATTTTAAGGGTTATAAAGGTCTCTCATCATTATGATAGCAAAATATTACACCTTGTAGTGCGATATTGTCCAAATACTGGCCGGAGGGTTTAGTCTGGTCCCAGGGCTTTTATATACACAGAGGGTTTATAAGTGATGAACAAAGGTTAGTTCACCTGTAGCAATTGTATGCATGAACTTTCTATGCTTAGTTTACTTCCATTGCTGCAGAACATGTGTAGGTTGTTAACTATTGACTTGTTTTCTTTTTATAACTCTAAAATTGACATTATTTTTCAACTTTCAGTTTACTGTTAATTATTTCTAACTTCTGGCAGTTTACCGCTTACCTTTGTACAATTTTAAGTTAGTCAAGTTAAACTGAATAAATGTCAGTGAAAAATAGAAAAGGTGGACATGGAGATTGTTGGTGTGAAAGTAGAGGAGGCAATGGATAGGGCAAGATGGAGGCAGATGATCCGCTGTGGCGACCCCTAAAGGGAGCAGCCGAAAGAAAAGAAAGAAAAAATAGAAAAAAAACTTTGCATATACCTGTATTGATATACTATGAACAAGGCATTATCATTAATGTATGTTGATTATTATTAATATAAGTTAGATTGGTGCATCCCTAAATCTAAACATGTCATCCACATGAGCTGAGAATTGTCCAGTGATGTGCAGAGCTCCATAAAGTGGGTAAAAGAAGGAGCAGATTAACTGCTTTCTTCATCAATAAGCTCGGCAACTGTTTCAAGTGCTGCATTCAAACACCTGCTCTCACGCAGTGTAATATAGAACATAATAATAGTATAATATACAGAGAGGGTCTCTTGATGCTAGCCCCAAGGATTCTTTGTTCATTACTGCATTAATATCCCCTACACCAAACAAGCAATAAATTGCCAAGAGGTGGTTTGAGAAAGAGAAGGGGTGGGGAGAACACTATTATATGCAGAAAGGAAGGAAAGGTTGGTTGAATGAAAACCTCTCCACATAATTGTCAGCATAATCATGATAATCATTGGGCTCCACTTCAGTCTTGGAGTTTTTAATGCCCTCCTCTATCTCTGCAGGCTGCCTGAGAGAGCAAAAACAGATTTGTAAGGACGGACGTGGCGGAAAATGAGGTGCATCGAATTTCTAAGGGCAGAGAAAACAACAAGGATTATCTGCAAATCCCTAAAGACAGAAAGATGGAGTGAGAAAGAGAGGGGGGGAGAGAAAATAAAGCAAATTAATATCATTAAAGGACTTCTGTGAGCTGAAGCCGAGAAACAACTGCTGTTTTTCATGCCTTTTCTTCCACAAAAAAACAGGCAAAAGCCACGTAAATCCAGCAGATGATGTAATCCTTCAAGAGCAACAGATTATCAATCAGGGAAATTGCCATAGAGGTCTTTAAAACCTCAGGTGGATTGGAGGACAACACCTGTTCTTTACTGAGCCCAGGCTTTCACCTGAGAAACTTTCAAATAACTAAGTAAGACACAACAACCTATAATGAAGCCATGGCCTTCGTACATTTGTCTTACACATTGCACTCTTTTTCCCTGGGACTACAACTTCTCTGTCGCTTAATGGACCATAAACTGACATAATTAATATTTAAATGTCCATTTTCCAACTTCTTTTTTATGCTGTCTTTAAGATGGACACCGTCATGTGTAAAAGTCACAAGAAATTACGTTTGTTAATTTTCTATGTGAAAAGACATTAAAACATCTACAAGAAACTTAAAAACAGCATTTTCTGCTAATTCTAGTGCAGTTTCTATTTATAGGAGTTTAACATATTGGAAAACTAAAGCATAACATTTAAAATGTGCCATGCATTTGCATTTTATCACGTTTTGCCTCCTGAATGAGGTAAAGAAAATATGAATAATAATCAGATGCTCCTGAAGGTCTTCATTAACTGGATCAGGTGTGTTAGATCAGGGTTGAAGCTAAAATCTGCAGGCGTGGTGCAACTCCAGGATCAGGACTGGGCAGCCCTGGTGTAAACATGCCATTCAGACAAGCTTGGAACTGCCCATTGCCCTTTATACTGACCACAAAAGGAAGTGGATTAACTGCTTTCCTCATTGATAATCTCACCACCTGCTTCAACAGTGGTTTTAGCAACCCCTCGTCCACTTGGTCTCATGAATTCCCCTCTACGGAATTCATCGGGGCATCTTAAATATCGTTACATTACTGTATTCACTAAAGTGAAGTTGCCAGTTTACATTATTTGAACTTCTTTTCATTTTTTGATTATGAACTTCTCCATCTCTTATACATGGCTGCTGAAACAACTGCATCATTTTCCTCTGCTAGCTTGCTAGTAAACATGCTAAAGGCTACATGGCTAGCAACAACAAAAGGAAAGGTAATACAGCACAGCTCTACACCAAGACAGCCCAACAAAGCATTGCTCATAAAATTTTATTCACATCATGTTCAATTGTCTCAAAAAAGTGTTCTGCATTGTAAAGTTTGCATGACTAGCTGATTAGCTCATTGAGGATAACCTGCTGAAGACGAGTGCATTGTATTTGAATAATCTGCTCTTTACTGTACTCTACACCTCTTCTGCTGCAAGTGGCCTCTTAAGTAACATGAGACTGATACACATCTAAGGCATGAGTAGAAGTGGGCAAGGGCATTTAAGAAAAGTACTGAAATAGGACCTCACTAACTCTTTCTAGCAGTGTCTTCAAACGCCTGCCTTCACACAGGGCTGTGGAATACAAAAGTGGCATAATATATAAAGAGGGTCTCTTTGTGGCTGCCTCAAGGAGTTTATTATTGCATTAATATTTCAAACATTCTTTCAGTATGTGATCAAGCCCTAATCCAGTTTCTTATTTTTACCCCTATCCTTTGTTTTCGAGTGTCACTTTGCCCACGTTCCAAGGGGTAGTGGTTGAAATCTTCCCTAATGAAATGGGACCCTCAATTAAAAAAGAACATTATTTCATTAACAGAAGGGGGGATGTGACAATTTTTTATTATTGCCCACCCCTAATGCTTCTGTGATATGAAGCTGAAGTCACCGGCTTCTTGTGCAAATTTTCCTGCTCCACCTTAAAGGCTTAAAGCCTTTAAGGCATCAACCTTCAGGCATCAAAACTGCTGCACCATATAAGGTGGAATGCGAAATCAAGACATCAGCACTACTACTACAGATTTTTTTGCTTGTTATGAAGAAAAATACCATAATACATTGAAAGAATGCTAAACTAAGATAACTAACACAATAGTTTTTATCATTTTTTAACAGAACAAACACATTTGTGTGTTTCCTTGGTCGCTTGCACAGTCATCTTGCTAGTTTTTGCTTTTCTCTCATAACATTCCATTTGGAGTCACATAGTCATACAGCCCTAACACCTCACCCTACCTCTCTATCTCAACAAAAACTGGGACACCCGATTCCTAGTCGCAATAAAATGAAGGGGTAGGGATATATGATAGGGATAAACAATGAAGTGGGATCGGGTCCAAGGCTTGTGCCTCAACCTAATCATTGTGTCTGCTGCCCATTTTAAAGAAGTCTCCAATAGTTTACAATATGTCTTTTAAGACCCTAACTCAAATTTACACCTGGTTTTGAAAGGCAGAGGAACATCAAACACTGTAAGCATTGCTGGCTCTTCTTAACAGACAAAATAAGCAGCTGCTTAAGGCCCTGCAGCCTCGAAAGCCCCCTAACAACTTCTGGGTTATTATTGTCTCGTTACCTTTTCTACAGCACTATTCAGATGAAATTATTTTTCCATGGGAAGGTGGGTAATGGCAATTTACCACAGAACCAAAGGATGTTGAAGACCAATTCACACAGGATAAGAAATCTTGACATAAATGACACAGATAAGAGTGGCTGTTTGAATTATTATTGTTCTATTCTCCCAAAGCCTCTGCTTTGTTGTCTTAAGTGTCATTAGCATTATCATTAGCCGGGGAATTCACAACCAACAGTCAACATCACTGTATAAAATCAAACTATTTCTCTGTAAATTCGACATGTTTTAATGTTTATGAGTCATACACATGAGGTGGACAGTACATACTGGCTTGATTTTCACAAGAAAGAACAAGTAAGTAGTCTTCTAGTGTCTCCCTACTTAAGGTACTCCTGATATGATATGATTTATCGATGTTGATTCACAGCCTGGGGTTATTTCTACGTTCATTTTAAAAAAGGTGAAAGGTGCTGGGATCTTCACTGATGTGGGTGTGAGCAGTTGGTAAAAAACAGGACTGAAATCACTGAGCATCACTAGTAAAAATCACATTATCCCACCTCCTCATGTAAAACTAATCCTGTGCAAATAGGGCTTACAATGCTTTAGTGAAGAAAAAAAAAGAAAATGAAGAGCAAATAGCAAGTAAAGCATTTCTAACAGTATAACACACTGTCACTGCGAGGGTTATCTGTAATTTAAATTACAGTAACTATTAAAGTAACTATTAGAACCCCAAACAAGCATCCAATCACCAGCAATAATAAAAAACCACCAGCTTTTTTTCTCAGTCCTGTGCTGTTTGGGAGTGTAGAACTTTTCAAAATGGTTCTACATATCCCCAAAAAGGGTTCTCACCTTACACCCTCTGCATTACTGTTACAGCTGGCTGTGTTAAAAAGTGACCTGTGAGAACTTTCTTACCCACTGCTATAAAGCTCTACCACGAATGTCCTTGCTACAGAGATGGTACTGATCCTCTGCTGTCTAAACTGTGCTGAACCACATCACTGAATCTATCTATCTATCTATCTATCTATCTATCTATCTATCTATCTATATACTTACTGTTACAGGCTTGACACTGTAAAACCACAGAACCCTATTTGGTGCTATACACAACAATTTTCAAAAGGTTCATATACAACTTATCTTACAATCTGAAGAACCATCTCACTATGCAAAGAACCCTTTCTTTCAGTGTTCATAGTTCTGCATAGTGCCATTGTCTGTACTAAAGAACCCTTGAAAAACCTTTTTTAAGACTGTACAACAAACCACCAACATATATCAACGCTCTTTTTATGACAGATGCTGAAATGTCAAAGCATTGTGAAAGCAGGCTTAACTTTTATCCTTTCAGGCTGGTAGCAATCTCGATGTAATAGGGCAAAAAAAAACTAAATATTTTATTGTAGCCAGGCTAGATGCTCTTCATTTTCTTTTCATTTTACGATTGTTCACAATTGTCTCCTGGGAGAAAACAAGAATTCCAAAAAGCCAATTAAAACACAGAAGAAGGATAGGTGAGGGTCAGTCCACCGTCGTGCTACTTTTAATGTGATTACTGCACTGATCCGAGCCACCAGCCTTTCACAAACAAACCAGTCATCTGTGGGATGCCACTCATTCTTTCCAATCTCTAAGCCAATTACACTTCTAACTGAATCTAGAAACACAGACCTTTGTCCATTTACATAGAGGAAATTTTTGTGTCTAGGGGTGCTATGATTTTACACTTTCACAACATGATAACCAACTTGTAAACATAAGTGTTTTGGAGAATCAAAGTAAACAAAACAAAAATGCTTCCATATTAATCAATGAAGCTGTCTACACCAGCTGCGATGGGCACGATGCAGAGCAACGTGATGCGCTGTTTTTGACAGACACCCTGTTTATGACACTGTTCTGCCATTGCACCTTAAAGTGCAAGAGGGCAAACTCATCCCTGAAGTGGAGGAAACCCTACCAGTAAACAATTTGGAGAGCTGGAAGTTATTTACTTATTTATTTACTGTTTATTTTGCATCAGGTAGGTAAGCAGACTCAGCAGATACAAGTTAGCAGGAACACCAGAGTTGCCCAACACGAGGGTGCAGTATAATGTTACTGTTACTCTGTAATTTAGACTACTGATGTCAAGTGTTGGGATAAAACATTATACACTCTATTAAATCAATGTCCCAAAACCACAGCAGCACAGCTCAATTAGAAAAGCAGCTATTTTCAAATAGTTCTGTGGTTTCTTTATGTTTTGACTTGACACACACACTTAGCTTTTCCAGAGTACATTTTCTGCAGATATTTGACATCAGGTACAAAAAATATGAAGTGTTAATGTGTTCAATGCCCAACTTAATGTTTCCGAAATAACTCTCATCTTCAACTTCAAAGACAAGAAAAGGTTAAGCGCATTCCGCTGTCTCAGTTATATGCAGATAAATGGCAATTTCCACCTTTAAGTGTTTTTTAGAATTATTTTCAACTTTTATAATATTTTCATCTTCATCTTCTCTGTACTGGAGTAGAAGAATTAGGAATAGTCAATGCCATGTGCACGAGCCAATCTGACATAATCAACATTATCTGTGACATCAGAAACAAGAAAAGTTTAATGCATGAACAAAAAAAGTGATGGTTATCATTCTTAATTACCTTGTCGTTTAATGCATAATATCATCTTGCTTTATATGACTAACTGGGACATATGAAAGAATAAAAAACATTGAAAAGGAGTTGAAATAATGCACGCAATAACCCCAAAACTTTTTTAACTTGTGTCTGCTAACCTGTTGCAATCTCAGGGCTTTGTTTGTTTTAGCCAGCTTATTCAAACAAGGTATAGCACCTCCTTGGGTGTGTGCTACAGGTGGGTCTTTGGAGGGCAGCTGTACAGCAGGATATGATTTAAGTCTTCACCTGTTGGGTTGGGTAGCAAGCATATCATTGTTACTGCCCTAAAACAGGCTTGGCGGTGGCTCGGCCGGCTTATAATACCTTACTCATCTCCAATAGCTGTTTTTGCGGATGTCTCAGGCTGGGGCCTTATCAGCTTTAAGCTGGCGCCAAAGAGTAGCCGGTGTAATGTGGGGGTATTTCATTTTCATAGCATTAGCATCAAAGTTTTAAATACAGCATTAGCTTTAAAGTTTTAAATACAGCAATAGCATCAAAGTATTAAATACAGAGTGCTGAAGTGACAAATATGAAAGTAAGTATGTGGCCTTTAATGTCAGCCACACACCAAGCACAGCAACAGCATTCACACACTCACAATGAACAAGTTAAAAAATTAAAGTAACAAAAAAGTAGCCTATTTGTTCTGTTATTGATATCATGTTTAATGACACGCATACATTTTCATAATACATGACACACGTCATGCTACTTCTTTTTTCTGAATTGGACAAGCTAAAAAAAACAGTAGTGGCAAGAAACAGGGATGATAACAATTGAACCAATTGCTCCATCAGTGCTATTCGACCGATGCAATGTTGCGTTAATTTCATTTTATTTAATAAACAAACAGCAGTTTGTGTTCATCGTTCAAATCGAAAAATATTTCTGAATTGTACACGTGAGAGTAGAATAGGCAATTGGTTCCACTAGACAGGCCTATTAAAAATACAGCACGCACTTAAAATGATGGTGTTTAGAACCACATTTTAAGAGAACTACAGTGACATACTATACCGCAAGCAAACATAACGATAAGTTAATGAAATAAAAAGCATTCAGTAGCAAATGATTACTGCTAAAAGTGAGTTCACCCCTGTTCAATATCACCAAAATCTACTAAAACATAAAAATAACAGTGTTTTATTAAAATGACAACATCCATTTTAATTTGAAAATCAGGATACTTTACTCTGTTATGTTTAATTCAAAAGGCTAGGCAAACCTCACTGAAATGACTCCACTGTAGAAAGTGAGTTCACCTGTGATGCAACTTCAAATGAAGGGTAATTAATTATTTACACCTTTAGACCAAAGTATGTATGGCTGCCAGACTAAACCAGCATTTCCAGTGTTGGTCTCTTTTCGGCTGGGTGGAACCCATCTTAGCTCCACCACTATTTACGCAATCTTGCACTGAAAATCTAGATAGGTCACAGCTACAGCTTAGCACTAGATTCACCTTCAGAAACTGTGCACCGAACCTCTCTGTACAACATCCAAAAAGCAAACCGTTACTAACAGGCATAATCAGCATAAAACTACAAGACTAATGCCATGTTTGCACTGCCAGGGGTGTTGTGAGTTCCCTGTGAAATGCAATTGAAATTGAGTCTTGCTTGGTTGATATTTATGTAATTAATGCTTCTATTTTTTTTAATAATCAGATAGTGTGCACCATAAGGCAATTTAAAAAAAATATTTAATAAGTTTAAACTTATTATCATCCATCCAATTACTTTTCCACTTGGATTTAAACTTTGGAGGCGAACAGTTGTGCTTGAATATATTAGCTTTCACTGTCGGTCTTCCATGTCACATGGGAATGTTTGATGAGTAATGTTTTATACCTTAAACTGCAGACATAAATCACACAAATGCCAGCTGTCTTCTGATTTAGTAGACACATCGTGTTGCTCTGCTGTGCTTTCAGCTGCACCACATCCCCCAGACTTGTCACAATGGACCCATCAGGCACCGTGTGGTCACATTTGATGTTTCACATTGAAAACAAATAGGACATGTTGCGGTGTCTTGACGTACCAGAGCAGCATAAATGCAGCATTAGGTTTGCAAAAGATTATAAAAACTAGCCTGATTGTTGGTCATACATTCTCTGGTCAGATGAAAGTCAGATTAACTTGTTTGGATTAAATGGGATTCAGTGTGTTTTCTGTGGACCTGAACAAGACATCACAGTGACTGCACAGTGCTAACTGTAAAACATGTTATATAATGTTATATCAGTCCTCAAAATGCTTGAAAAAAAAGGTTCCAACACGACAGTGATACACCAAGCACCTGGCCAAGTACTTCACCTTACATGAATCCTTTAGAACCTGTAGAATCCTACAGAACCCAGAATCTTAAAGCGGAAAATCCTTCTGTAAAGAAGAGCTGAAAACAATCATGTGTGAAGAATAGCAGAATATCTCTTTACAGGTTTCTGCTGCATTAGTATCATCTATGCCAACAAGGCTTGAATCACAAAGGCGGACATACAAAATATTAGAAAAACTAACATAATTTGACTAGTGAGTGAACAGATTTTCCTGCAGCCAAACCCTTATTACAGTATGACTGGTCTAACAGTTATGTTTTTTTTTTATTATATTATTTTGCTTTAGGTCTAATCATTTCATTTATATACTGAAAATACCCATTTTATGCCCAGAAAAACAGACTGTGGCATGATTATCGTGGCAACAATACTGGCCCCCTCTGCAAAATTAGCCTAATGAAAAAATATCCTTTTTAATCCTTAATACTTAAATGTATTAAAGAAATCTAATTAAAATACTGAATGTAGGCAAATGAAACAAAAAAAAACCTAACTGCCTTTAGAGAGTTCAAATACATAGATTCTATAAAATGAAAAACTGAAGGTACCAAAAGGGTTCTGGAGCCTTTCCTTCCCTTCCTTGGAAACCAAGTGTCAACAGATGTCTTCTCTATTAGTGCTTCAGTAGTTAAAGCTGGATGTGGGTATTCAGTCTTTTTACTTTTACTGTTACATAATGTGACATAAAGGTGCCTAGGCCTTGCACATAAATGCAAAATGTTGTAAATTAGAAATTAGAACTCTGCACAGGAAGATGTTCTCATGATGGAAAGGCCTGAGTCATCCAGGAAGCTGTTGATTGCCAGAGTGTAGAGGAAGCAGCCAGAAACATTCACTCAAGGTCTGAGACATTGTCTCCTTCAGCTAATATGACCCACGGGGGTGGGAAAGTGGTCTGCCGTGTGTGAGCAAGGGCAAGCTTGATTCAAGCTCGAGAGTTGGCGTAGGTCCAAACAAAATGACTGGTGGGGACTGACTGACATGTTGGTATCTGTTTTTCAAAGCCTGCTTAGGCAACAAGAGCTAAATATGAAGGTCAATTGATTTTCTGCCTGACTTTTAAAGTAAAAGCCAAAAAATGCCATGAGTCATCTTAAATAACAAGTAAGGACCACAAAAGCCTGTTTTTGTGCAATTAGAGTGGTCTTACATGTTTACTGCATTTTGCACTGCACAAGATGCTAAAAATAAAAATCTTGTCCGAGCTCCAGGTCAGACTGTGCAAATTCAGTTATGCTTCAAGTCACATTATACAGTAAAGATTCTGTAGTGATATTTACAATGCAAGAAAACAATGACATACTGCATGCGCTTTCTTTTTTGCTGAAAGGTACATTCTTAAAAATGATGGTTCTTTAGTAATGAAAATGATTCTATATTTGCATGAGTAAATGTTTCTTGCCATAGTGAAAAGGTTCTTCAGACTGATGGAGAATGTGTTGTGTATGGTTCTATACAGCACCAAAAAGGGTTGTTACAGACTTGACATTGTGACAATAGCAGAACCATTTTTTGTGCTATCCAAAAGGTTCTATATAGAGAACCCTAAAGAACCCTTTCATAATGCAAAAAACCTAACCATGTAAAGGGTTCTTTGAGTGTTTATGGTTCCATATGGAACTATTTTCTTTACTAAAGAACCCTTGAAGAGCCATGCATACAAAAAAGCATGCAAGCAAAAAAAGCGGGGACAGCTTAATAACATAAATTAATATTATTAAACTTTTGAGGCAGTAAATCAGTCGTTGTGACATGTCAATACATGACAATACACATTCAAAGATCAATTAAAAGATCAAAGAATTCTTTCACAATGTGTAATTTATATCTACTACAGTATCATCATAATGATTACCGCTTAGTCCCCCAAACTTGCCTTAAGGGTGAGAGAAAAATTATACATTACAATACTACGCATGAAAAGAACAGTATTAATAATTAGAGACTCAGGTATCAATACATTATTACTCATTCATTATTATTCTTTTAAATGCATGAAACATTACATAATGTGTCTACAAAATGGCGCGGAGAAGTCTTTTTTGTCTTCCTTAAATATTTGTAAAGGCACCATTAATTCTGAGGGGTAAAATATTCATTTTGGAGCAACACATGCTGCCATCTAGATGACGTCTTTTTCAGGGACGCCCTTGATTCCTTGCAAGACAACATCAACATCAAACTACCTTCTGCGTGTGTTATGAAAGCGTGGCATGTAGTAAGAGCACGCAGGTGCTAGATTGGCCTGTCTGCAGTCTTGGCCTGTCTGCAGTCTAGGCCTGTCTTCCATTGAAAACATGTAGCAAATTATGAAAAATTGGGGGGGGGGGGGTCCACAAGTGATATGCTATTTCTAAACGATTACTGAACAATGTTAAAAGGATAAGTGATGTAACACATAGGTAAACGTGCCCCTGTCCCTAATATTTGGAACATGTTCTAGGCATCAAATTTGGTTAATTAATTAAGCAATATGGACAAAAACAATAAAGTTGATTAGTTCAAACCTTAGATAGATATTGTCTTTGTACTGTACTTCAATTGAATACGGGTCATAAAGGATTTGCAAATGATCACTGTCCATTTTATTTAGATGTTGCCTACAGTCCCAGCTTTCGGAATTGGATTTGTAAGTTTTCATTGTATTTTGGAGTTTTGCAAGCCACATTGCTCCCATCTCAACACGACTGACACTGCCATGGCAGAGCTTCACAATAAATCCCATGACCACCTGTGTGATTGCTTCATAGATGAGACTGCAATCAACTTTACTATTGACATTTAGAGTTCGGATATTTGTCCAGTATCATAGCTTAGCCTTACTGCACAATGGATCAACTCCAGTTTTAATTAATGACATTCTGTATTGCACGCTAAACAGTTCTGCAGATCTAGCCAAGCATTTAAGAACATGCAAAGAAGTCATTTGCTTAAATTGGATTGATTTTTCAAACTTAAAATTGGAAGACTTGAAGAGTGCGCTGTGTAACTGCACAATCTTCGTATATAAAAGTACTGAATCAGTATCAGTCAATATTTAATATTTTAGTACTTAATACTTAATATTTTAATATTTAATACTTAATATTTTATATTAAGTATCTGGGATCTGTTGTTCTGTCATGGAACATCGAGAGGGCCATCCACTGACTATAAAGCGTAGTGCCAAAAATAGAAACACTACAACTTATAATGCTAGTGTTACTGCGCTTCTACTTTAAATAAGGCAAATTAAATTATTACCGATCACAATTTTGATGCTCTGTGCCTCACAGAAACGTTGATTAGACCTGATGAATACCTCAGTCTAAATGAAGCCACCCCCACAGGCTACAGCTATGTGCATAGCCCTCATTTAAGCAGCCGTGGTGGAGGTATAGCAACCATCCATACGAAAGCTTTAGGCCAGAAAGTAGGCTATAAATTCTCATCTCAAAGGTCTTTTACTTAATATACTTGATCGAGGAACAAATAAAAAATCCTTTTAACTAATTACAATTTACAGGCTGCCCATGCCACATTCTCACTTCTTACAGGAATTCTCTGAGTTTCTATCAAGTTTAAATAATAATAATAATGTAATAATAAAATAATAACTGTCCAAAAATTTTATTAAAATTGGATTTTAATATCCACTTTGACAATCCTCACAATGCACTAAGTAAGGCATTTATATCTATCATAGACTCGGTAGGTTTCACCCAAATTATAAAGGGGCCCATACACTACCTCAACCACACTCTAGACTTAATACTGATCTTGGGTGTAGACATAGATAACTTTGCCGTTCTCCCCCAGAGCACAGCAGTCTCAGATCATTACTTAAGCTCATATGAAATTCACTTTAGTGGTAATGAGCGTTCATCACCATGTTATCATGTTAAGAGGACTATAACTTCCTCCACAGCTGGCAGCTTTATCAGAAACCTTCCGCAATTATCAGCTTCTGTCAGCTTTCCACCTAATCCTATTGAGTTAGATATTATGACTAAGTTCTTAGAGGATACTTTTTTTTATCTACTCTAGAGTGGCTCCATTAAAAAGTAAAATAGTAAGCCTCAGTGCTGCAACCAGAGTCCTCACAAGAACCAGAAAGTTTGACCATATCAGCCTAGTTTTATCAACCCTAAAATTTTATTACTGACTTATAAAGCTCTAAATGGACTCGCCCCTCAGTGCCTGAGTTAACTTATCTCCTATTATGAACCATCACGCCTACTTAGATCTCAAGTTGCTGGCTTACTTTATTTATGAATTAATAAAGTTACATTAGGGGGAGAGCCTTCTCATACAAAGCCTCCCAGCTTTGGAATAATCTACCTGTTAATGTTCAGGACAGTTTTTAAGTCTAGGCTAAAAACTTACTTGTATAGTCAAGCCTTTGGTAATTAGTTTTCCCTGTCAAATCTAGACCTTCCGGAGTCTCTGCTGCTCTGTTAACACTGTAAACTGTGATCAGTCACTCATTACAGAACTGACAGCATTTTTTTCCTTTCTTTGCCAAGTTGAATAGCTGCCCATCCTGTGCGTCTGATGCTGTTGCCTCTTCTGCCTTGATCGGGTGTCACTGCTTACCAGCCTTCTGGACCGGCTTGACCATCATTGAGCTTCTTGCTGTACAATGCTGTGCAATCCTTACCCTCAGATGCTGCTGCTGCTGCATAATCATAAACTAATCCAATTAACCACTGCCCACCTGTTTTTTCCGCCTTTGTACTATAATACTTTATACTAACAATGTTTGCTATCCGGTGTCGACCAGAGGAGGATGAGTTCCCTTTCTGAGTCTTGGTTCCTCTCAAGGTTTCTTCCTCATTTAGGGAGCTTCTCCTTGCCACCTTCACCACTGGCTTGCTCATGGGGGCTCGAACCCGGATTTTATTTTCTTTTTCTTTCTGTAGTACTGATTGTTCTGTAAAGCTGCTTTGTGACAACACCTGTTGTAAAAAGCGCTACACAAATAAATTTTGCTGCTTGCTTGCTTAAATTGGAAACAGAAGCAGAAAATATTTGATTAGGACATGCCTACTTTTATTATTAGGAGCCATAACAATGCATGTAACCCCACATGTAATATATAGATCTTGCACATTTCTTTATATATTTTTTTATGTATTTTATGTCAACTAAGACAATTAATTGTGCCAGTTACCTATTCAAGAAGCACTATTGTTTTTTTAAAAACATGTTTGTGAATTACCAAAAAATAGATAAATGCAAAAGTTATGCTAGCATTTCTTTTCGAATTCTGTATTAAAAATGCATTGCGCTGTGATGCAGAAACAACTAAGTATTTTATCATGAAATTTGAGTTCGTAACACCCCTATGTTCTGATGTAAACATAGAACTGTGAAAACTAACAATTATGGAAAATAATTGTGATCAAATGGAATCATTATGACAGGCCTAATTGTGCAATCACTGTGACAGGCCTAATTGTGGAGCATCTAGTGATTCATACCCCTAAGGCCCACCAACCATAGAACAATCTTCAAACAAACAAAAGGGGCTGGCTTGGTTAAGCAAACTGATGCCAATCGTTTAAAATGACCAAATCCACAACTGATTAGTACTAATCCTAAATATTTCAGAGACTCTTAACTGCATTAACCTGAACACATTTACCAACACAGAGACTCACAATACGTATGGAACAAGGATGAGTCATCAAAGTTAATTAAAACATGGTCAGCTGAGCTTGGATTTGCAGTAAATGTTGTGGTCTGCATTATTTTTAAGCCCCCTGCTGCTTGTGTTGCTTGCATGAGTTCAATCAACAATATTAGTGACATCAACATTAGGAATAAGAAAAAGGTTCCAGAAATAAAAATGAACACAGATAACGCACACTTTGCAGATCATAAACAAAAATAAAAATGTAGTATTTTAGATTTAAAATGAGGTAAAGCATTTCATAAACATGATCTCTCATTCCAACTTAGCCTCCAAGAAAAAGGCTCTGAATTTCCTTTCATTTCCGACAACAAAGATGACAGTGATCATATCCTGCTAGAAAAGTTAGTGTGGCTCTCCACAGTGCAACACTTAGGTATCCAGTCTGCCAACTGCTTATCCCAAAGACACTCAGTTTAAGCAGTGACAGCACTTCGCTTGTGATAAACCCCAATTTGCATAAACTGGCTATAAGCATGACTCCGCTACCTGTCACTGAAGTGCCTTCTCCAATTTCTAATGTGCTCTGTCCTCTTTAAAGCACAAAGTTGGAGGAAACAATATGATTAAGGTTGAGCTTGTTTTATTATTTTATAATTCTTTGACAGACATGGCTGAAATTCCTTAAGTCTCTTAAGCGAGCCTAGAAAGTAACTGTCATCATTTTGGACTTTTTACCTCATACACCTAACCAAAACGCATTTATAATTGAAGAAAAATACATTATTCATGAATAAACAATGGTAGTGAAACCTAAGCATAAAGTTATCAAGCTTTTTCTGCACCTTTGACACAATTTTTCTGCTTTTTTTAAATGAGCTACAAGTGAGAATTTATTCATATCAAAATACAACACACTGCTGTTATTGCTGCTGATAACTGACACTTCTACAGGGTAAAAAACTTAAATCCTTAACGGTGACTTAATTCAGCATCTTTACATCAAATGTTCTCAGCTGCCGATGACTGTAACCATATATGTCGACAGTCAGTATCATAAGTTGACCCAGATGTTCAGTGGAAGAACTTCCTTCAACACAGATCTGGCACATCAAAAAGCTGCATTGGTAGAACTTTTGACAAGTGCACAGCTACTTTGCTCATGTTATCCCTTTTGATGATCATGCAGCCCTGCTATCATAACAAGAACAATGGTACAGAGGAAACACACTCACAGAAGGGATAAACACTCTCAGAAAGGCCAAACACACACACACACACACACACACACACACCTTCTAAACCGCTTATCCTTCTAGGTCACAATGGTGGGGGGGTGTGGCTGGAGTATCCCAGCAGTCATTGGGTGGAAGGCAGGACACACCCTGGACAGATCACTATTTCTTTGGACTGCAGGAGGAAATCCACACAGACACATGGAGAACATGCAACAGCAAGGACCCTGGTTGCCCAGCTGGGGAATCGACCCCAGACCCCTCTAGTTGTGAGGCAACAGCTCTACCCACTGCACCTCCATGCCACCCTGACCCCAAACAAAGCCTTTTATTTGAGAAACCTACCCAGTAGAGGTGGGAAACATGGCAAAAACTTAATGTCACTGTAATTCTCCCCATGTGCAGAGCATTAGGTGGAGACAAAAGCCACAATATAATTGGTAGAGAAACTTTATGAGAAAATATGTACTTTTTTGGCCATCCCTCAACCCCCAAAGTTTCTAATGTATTCACATCTTATGGGATTGTTTTTATTGTAATCATGTAATCATAAGTCTATTGGTTGTTTATTAAATGGAGTGAAGCTTCTGCTTGGTTGATTTAATGGCACATGCATGATTTGATTACACTTGGGTAGGCTTGGGGGGCCTACAAGAATTTTGTTTTAAGGAGGCAGGTGTTACTGGTTTGTGGGGCAGATAGCAAGAGAAGTATGTCCCATCGACACTGTTACACAGAGGTTGACAACAACCAACCAGCCAACTTCACTGTAGCTTCCAAACCAAACAGAAAAAAAAGATTGACATTTTTAAACACAACACATGACTGCTGACCCCACACTCACCTGCTTGGTGACAACATACCACAGTGGATATTGGTTCATTTTGGCAGCACTAGGTGCAAATGTCTATACTGAATGGTTGAAGTCTGTCATTTTATCCACAATCAATAGTAGCCTGTGCTACTATGTATAATTTTGATCAAGGTACAAACAGTTTGGCAGTCAAAAAAGGGTTGTGTTCTCTCTCCCTCCATTATATGTGACAACAAACAATCAGAACAGCACGCATCTAGACATACAGGCTGATAAATCCCTGTTTTATATTCAGGTTCTGTCAACAATCATTTTGCTTGCGGTAAGCTTAGGTCTCCCTCTTTATTAAATCTTCTCTTCTGGTAGAAAGCAATTCACATGTGGATTCTTGAGGAGTGTAAAGAGCACTGATGCAGCTGAATAGGCTAGATAAAGCATACACACCAGTTTTGGGGCAGAAAGAAAAAGAAAATCTTGTGTGCTTCAGAAAATAGGATTTCACACCTTATGATTTCAAGTGCAAGTACTAGTGAGATCTGTATGGCAGGCAAGCTCAGAAAGTCATGCAAAGGGAAAAAAACATGACAGAAAAACAATGTCAGCCCTCCTATTTCCACTGAGCATGTCCAGACAAAGTCCTCCCTGACCTCACTTTTTCTCCCTGACATACCTTAGAATGAAATCTTCCATGTCTGTGACCCACATTTTTAGCAATGAAGCTGTCAAAGGGGTTCTTTGGAGCAATGCCATAGAAGGACCACCTGAGCCTTTTAACTGAGGATTTTTTTTAAGAAATATTGTTTACAGCATTTTAAACTTAATCTCTATCTACTGCATCAGTATTGTAAGGTCGGTGACCACAGACAGTAATTTCAATGTTTTATGTTATGCATACAGAAGAACAACTGTTGATTTAGTCACTGATAATAAAATCCAATGAACAGGTGCTTGTGCAAGTGTTTTGGATCAACGTCTTTTTATTATTTTAATTGTAATCATTTAATGAATGTTATAGACAGGAAGGCGGGATGTGAGGGGGTGCTGAGGGGGCTGGAGAACCTCCAGATTTTTTCAATTGTTTAAATTTATCTGCTAAAATTAATTAAACATAATCTGAGCATAGTAAAGGCCTAGACTATATGGACAAAGGTATTGGGGCACACTCCTTAATCAATGAATTCAGGTGTTTCATTCAGTCCCGTTGCCATAGGTGTATAAAATCAAGTACTCAGTCATGCATTCTGCCATTTCAAACATTTGTGAAGCAATGGGTTTTTCTAAGCAATGGGTTTTTCTTGCTCACTAAATTTGAGTGTGGTACTGTAATAGGATGCTACTATTGCACCAAGAAAGATCAAGAAATGTATTCCCTCCTAGATATTCCATGATCAACTGTGATTGATATTACTGAAAAGTGGAAGCATTTAGGAACCACAGCAACTCAGCGACGATGTGGCAGACCACATAAAAGTTACAGAGTGGGGTCTCCGAGTGCTGAAGAGCATAGTGCATAGTCACCAATGCTCTGCTGACTTGATAATTGCAAACCTCCAGTTCCAAATCTCCTATAGCATTAACATCAGCACAAACACTGTGTGCTAGGAGCTTCATGGCAAGGGTTTCCACGGTCGAGCACCTGCACTTAATCTTTACATCACCAGCACAATGGCAAGCGTCAGATGGAGTGGTGTAAGGCATGCCACCACTGGACTCTGAAGCAAAGGAAACATGTTCTGTGGATTGATGAATTAAGCTTCTTTATCAGGCAGTCTGATAGATGAGTCTGGGTTCAGCAAATGCCAGAAGAACATTACCTGCCTGACTTCACTGTGCCAACTGTAAAGTTTGGTGGAGGAGGGATGATGCTATGGTGTTGTTTTTCAGGGATTGGCCTTGACCCCTTAGTTCCAGTGAAGGGAAATCTTAGTGCTTAAGCATAACAGGACATTTTGGACAACGGTATGCTTCTATCTTTGTGGGAACAGTATAGGGGAGACCCTTTTCTGTTCCAGCATGACTGAGCTCCAGTGCACAAAGCAAGGTCCATACAGGCATGGCTGGGTGAGTTTGGTGTGGAAGAACTTGACGGGCCTCCAGAGAGCCCTGACCTCAACCCAATAGAACACCTTTGGAATGAACTAGAATGGAGATTGTGAGACAGTATCTCTCAGCCAATATCAGTGCCTGACCTCACAAATGCTGTTCTGGATGAATGGGCAAAATTCCCACAGACACACTAGAAAACCTTGTAGAAAGCTTCCCAGAAGAGAGGAAGCTGTTATAGCTGCAAAGAGGGACCAACTCCATATTAATGCCTTAGAATGTGATGTCATAAAAGCTCCTGTAGGTGTAATGTGTAAGTGTCCCAATGTTTTTGTCCATAAAGTGTATGTAAGCTTGTTTTATGGTTGAGTGTATTTTTATTGTCTATTGTTTCCTGTATCTGCAGTTGCCATGCGCTAAGTCAGCTCTGCATTTTCATTACAGTGAGCCAAATTACTTCAATCACCAACTGTTTGCCACTTTGATGCCAAAACACAAGCAGGGGCAATAGAGGGAAAGTGGATGCAGATTGTTGACTAGTTTTAAGCCCCAAAGTGGTCTGTTATTTTTTTAATTTAAAAATGCATCCAGGGGAATAACATCCCATGTTTTGAATACGTTGATAGATTTTTAAAACTATTAAATGGCCCTTTGGTGTGTGTTAGAATACTGAATCTTAAGCATGTACCATTTCAGAACCCCTAATTTAAACACCTTCCTGTGTCTCTGGCTACAAATGCTTTAAAAAAAAGCATCCAAGGAAAGGTGGTTCCTCTATGTTGGCATTTTGACTATAAAGCATGCAAGACATTCAGTCCTTTTCTGACTTCACCACAACATCCGGTCAGAGATTTATCAACTCCTTGCACAGCATAAACCTCAGCATTTGTCCAGATAAAAAGCATAAACACATTTAAACACTAGAGGTCAGCCAAGCACAATAAGTACCACCTCACCAGAATCAAACCGCATAGCCTGCTAAAGCAAGGTGACATCCAGAAGCTCAGATTTAGATTAAAGAGTGAAGACTTACCGGCATTCACGATGGCATCCACCTCCAGGATGGTGATGTCACCTTTGTACAAAGAGACTTTGTCACACAATGAGGCGGGATGGGCCTCCTCTTCCTCTGGTGCTGAAAAAAGCAAAGTAACAGTGGTTATTCCTTCAGTTTGCTCTGTCAAGGTTGTTCTATTTCCAGTGACTAAACAGTAAAATCACTAATCACTTAGCAAAACAGGCTTTTGTTAAGGGTATTTTAATTAAGGGTAATTTATGCTCCAGGGTATATTTGGTTTGTCCATCTGAATTTACGTGACCTAATCTTGAGGCAAATTATTTGAGGAACTGCATGAATTTTTGTAAAAGCTCCTCAAATTAACAGAAATTGTGTTCTATGACCATGCATTGCTATATACTTACAATTTACTATTGAAAGCCAAAAATCTTAGACGCTCTTTGTGTTATTTTATAAAAATCATTTTTACAGAGCAGATCACTGAAGAGACGGCATCTGTTTATACAACCCCAATTCCAATGAAGCTGGGATGTTGTGTAAAACATAAATAAAAACAGAATGCAATGATTTGCAAATTCTTTTCAACCTATATTCAATTGAATACACTACAAAGACAAGATATTTAATGTTCGAACGGATAAACTTTATTGTTTTTTGCAAATATTCACTCATTTTGAATTTCCAAAGAAGTTGGGACAGGGGCGTGTTTACCACTGTGTTACATCACCTTTCCTTTTAACAACACTCAATAAGCGTTTGGGAACTGAGGACACTAATTGTTGAAGCTTTGTAGGTGGAATTCTTTCCCATTCTTGTTTGATGTACAACTTCAGTTGCTCAACAGTCTCTGTTGTTGTACTTTGTACTTCATAATGCGCCACACATTTTTTTATTTTTTGTAAATAATAATTTCTTGTTGGGTTTTGTCTTTCTTTTTTCTGTGCTAGTTAGAGTATTTAGTTTTTGGTTTGGTTTCTTGAGGCATGTTTGTCTGTATTTGACAGTTAACCTTGGGGTTTTGATTGTCATTTTGTCCTGAGCCAAGCCTGAAGTGAAATAATGTAAGCATAAGTCATAACTCTGTGGACATCTCATTATTATATACATAAAAAATAAGCACATATGGCATATACATTCTGTTACAGCCTTACCCTAGTGGTAAAGAAAAACGTACCCCAGTTAATTGTGCATCAAGTTTATAAATATGATACTGATGTGCAAGATACTGGTTTCAATATTCCACATCCCCCTTTTTATAAAATTGTTTATTTTTTTATTGTGAAGTACTACAGATAAAAGATGGATAAATGTCACTAGTGGGTCACAGGCTTAATCTGATTATTGTTTGTAGGGCAATTTTTTTCTTTTGTCTAAGGCTGTCACTATTGATCTATCAGTAATCGTGTAACCTACATGGTGTTATGATTAATTGAGGACAGCTTCATTAAAAGGCCAAACACTAAAAACTGAGTTAAATCAACAGTAACAAACCATGCATAGCTGTTCAAGGAGTGGAAAGAAAAGCATTAATTGGTAAAAAGCTAAACAAGGAGGACAAAAAAACCATGCAAAATACGCTTCTTACTTAAAAAACATGGCAAAAACTGTGGAAAAATGTACATAAATGTATATAAATATCTGTCTAACAAGTTTTGTTTTCTAAGACAGACAAGCACCAGCTATTAATACATGAAGAAAAAGGACAGGACAGGATGGGCTGGATCCCTATTTCTCGTGTCTTGCGACACTGGTTAATGTAGAATATATTACCTACGTTTTCAGTCTTCCAATTTTATTATGCAGAATTACCAAAGTCTGGAAAACACTTCAACATTTCTTTATAAAAAATTCTGTTCTGTTAAACCACCAGTCTGGCTTTACAAAAAACATATCACCATTACTGCTACCACACTTGTTTAAATGATCTTTTAACAGCCATAGAGAGAAAGAAGCGCTGTGCTGCCCTTTTTATTTATTTGATACTGTTGACCACTTGCTTCTTTTAAGTACCTTACAAACAACAACTTTTGATAAACATGTAATAAACTAGGCCTAAAACTACCTCTCAGATAAGCAACAGTGTGCAAATATCAGTTTCCATGCCTTTCACTAAAGGGGTCCTGCAAGACTCAGTAATTGGCCCGGTCTTATTTCATCTATAGATTAATGATTTTGCTGCCTCTGACTACAAAGTGCACCTGTATGCAGACAACATTACTCTGTATTGTTCAGCTGGCTCTGAAAGAAAGTAAATTCATGCTGTTTTTCAGTATCCAGTGTTGAGAGGGTCACTGAATATAAATATCTTGGCATATAACAGGATGATATCACATCAATTATCACATTATCAAGCTAGGCAGTAAATGTAGGCAATAGCTTGGACACTTGAAAGACCTGTTTCTCAACGCACACTACACTGTTAGAAATAAAGATACTGCGCAGGTACTTTTTCGTTTATCAAGGTACAACGTAAATGAATCCGCAATAGTAAAACAGTGGTTTTAATTGTGTACTTTAAATAAGCTTTTCCAGGTTAAAAGTATGTATTTTTACCTGTTCATAACCTAATGTTTTAAAAAGGAATAATAAAATAACAAACCTGGAGATGAGACAGGGTGTGTGGAGTCAGTACAGCTCAGAAAATATAATTTCAGTATATTATGGTACAATTATGTTCCCTGACTAAAGGTACTGTACCCTTGAGCGAAAAACCCCAGTGACAAGAGGGGTTCTACCCCAGTGACAGTTTCATATCCTAATGTGTAGAAAAAGGATCGTGGAGACAATCCATCCTGTTTACAGTGATGTAATCTACAGACATGCACAGTACAGTCTGTCAGGTTCCAACAGTTTTTACTGAATTGGAAAAATCTGCTTTCAGCTACAGAGCACCAGCGAACTAGAAAGCATTACAGGAGACTCTAAAGCTCTGTTTGCTGGTGTCACTCGATCATTTTGAAGTTCTAATCTCTAATCTCCACTCCACCTTCACTTAGCTTCCAAGTGTTTCATTTGATGTTAGTTCTTTTACTGTTCTGTTTTCCTGAATAATTTTTTTGCAAAGATTTTTTTAGTTTTTATTGTCTTCTATGTTTTTTTTGTTCTGTGTTCGTTACAAATTGTATTGTGCTTTTGTCTCTATTTATTTATTTATTTATTTATTTATTTATAATTAATAAAAATTATAATTTTTATTTTCTTTGTTCATCTAGTTGTTGTTAGTCTGCGTTGTTCATCTTCATTTGTTTTAATTGATTTAATATAATTTGAACTTTTTTCAATCCCTTTCTAAACTTGCTCAGCTACACTGCAAATGAAGGTCACCCTCGACATACTTCCAAGTCGAAATAAAGGCTGATTGACTGATTATTTGATTGAAAGCATTTAAAATACACAATGTCTTCAAGACTGCCAACTAGTCAAACTTAAAGACTAACAAACTAACCTCTGCTGTGTCTTCAAGGTGAAAGAAATAAAAAAAAGTACTTGTCGTGGTTACATGGGTGTGTTTACCTGTGTTATAGCTGGATTGCTAATTCAGAATTATTTCTTTAATAAATAAAAACTTTGAGATTCATACAAAATACATAATGCAACGTAGCACCAAAGATGTATTTGATACCCTCTAGATCAGTGGCAAGCAGTCAGGATTCGTTGAGTATTGTAGGGATCTTGAATGTTTGTATAATATTTGAGTAATGCTTGCTGGCAGTGCTTCAGTCCAACTGCAGTCTGGTCTTTAAACACTGTCACATATTACAAGAGTTTCAAAGGTGAATGGTAATGGTGAGTAAACTGTTTTGATTTTGAGTCATGCAGAGGGTCCAATATAAATAAAGAGGTCCCAGGTCTGTCAGGCCCCCTTTATTTGGCACCTTAGTTCTATATCAACTTAAACAAAAATAACGGGTAACTGTTTGTCTTGCTTATACTTCTTATTGTTGTACAACCTTTTAAAAGCTAATGTGGAAAGAATCATAAAATAAAATCAACAATCAAAAAACTTTTTAACGTGTCACGTGTGTAAAACTACTATATGTCTATACCATGTACTATAGACCATAACCTGCTAAAGGAGAAGCTGATTCATCTTCAGAATTCTACTTGTTGACAGCATGGACCAAAATTTAAAAATCTACCGATCTACACCATTCACACACATGGCATGTTCAGCATTCAATCTGTAACAATGGCATGCTTGTGGGTGGTGAGCAACAGCTGAAAGGCCAGGAGAGCCAGTCACTCTTTTTCTTCCCCTATGGCCCAAGCACTGGAAACACTAATGCATGCTGGGTTTTGTAGCGACAGAACACTGAATAATGAAAATACGAAAACAATACAAAGTCGTGAATTCTCTCTAACCAATGAGGCTGAAGGATGCAATGTTGAACAATGCTGAACCACAAAACATGACAAATAACATGTTAAACACTAGTCTCAGGCTAGAAAGCCCATTAAATCCATGCATAGCAGCCCTAAGATTGTCTATTAATGCAAAAAATATAAACATAAAGATACTATACTTCCAAAATGATCACATAGACACAAAAAATCAATAACTATCAACATGGATTCATCTTTCATCAAAGAAACAAAAAAATACTATACGATTCTTTTGAAATCAGTGCCTCAACAGTTAAAGCACATCCGAAAGGTGTTAAAACAGAATTCAACAAGTCTTTTAATTCTTTGAACTGAAATGAACTGCAAAGACAGAGATTAATCTGACAGCTGTTCTGGGACTCCAGTGTGACAGAACCAGCTTCTCACTTGAAGCACAGTTGCTGGCAGGATGCAGGTAGTATATTGTCAGTAAAAAGCACTAATGAAAATGGGTAGGTAAAGATTATCTTGCGGCCTGTCAGACAGGGCAGCACTGAAGTCATTACTACCACCTACTGTGCTTCAACAGTACTGCCAGCAAAACCAACTGCAGAAGTAGATCCGACTGCAGTCTGGTTTTAAATACTGGGAAACACTGTTACATATTACAACAGTTTCAACGGTGAATGGGAACGGTAAGTAAATGGTACGTTTCAAAACATATATAATTCACTGTCCACTACATACAGTGCACATATGAAAAGTTTTGAATTTACTGTTTTTATGATGATACTCATTCTTCTTCTTCTTTCGGCTGCTCCCTTTAGGGGTCGCCACAGCGGATCATCTGCCTCCATCTTGCCCTATCCATTGCCTCCTCTACTTTCACACCAACCATCTCCATGTCCACCTTCACTACATCCATAAAGCTTCTCTGAGGTCTACCTCTTCTCCTTCTACCCGGCAGCTCCATCTCCAACATTTTTTGCCCAATATATCAACTATTCCTCCTCAACACATGTCCAAACCATCTCAACCTGGCCTCTCTGGCTTTATCTCCAAACTGCTCCACCTGCACTGTCCCTCTGATCTGCTCATTTCTAATCTTGTCCAGCCTTGTACACTCCCAATGAAAATCTCAGCATCTTCATCTCCGCCACCTCCAGCTCAGCCTCCTGTCTTTTAGACAGAGCCACAGTCTCCAAACCATACATCATAGCAGGACGCACTACTGTCTTGTAAACCTTCCCTTTCGCTCTTGCTGCTATCCTTCTGTCACACATCAGCCCTGACACCCGTCTCCACCCACTCCATCCTGCCTGCACCCTGTTCTTCACCTCTTTTCTACACTGTCCATTGCTCTGGATGGTTGACCCAAGATATTTGAAGTCATTTACATAATCCACCTATTCTTTTAAGTTATAAGAAGTGTTTCAACCCAGACTGCTTTTTGAATGAGGCACCATACAAGTCTGCCAATAAAAAGAAGGCTTGTTTATATATACACTAGTCTTAAATGCACAGTAACAAAAACAGTCTGTTTCATGCTAAGAGAGTGGTTGGATAATGGTTGTGTAAAATGTTTTTGGGACATAAATCCCCACAAACAGCATAAGTGGCATTCAGGGAATAAATAAAATACAAGAAAAATACAGGTTATGCCATATATTAGTGGTCCCCAACCCTGGTCTGGTAGAACCCCATGCCCTTCACATTTTAGAGTTTGCCCTGCTCCCAACACACCTAATCCAACTAATATGCTAATTAACAAGCCCTTCCTGAGGATTTGCCTGAAATTACATAAATATGCTACATAAATGTTTTCTGGCCCAACCACCACTTGAATGGTACAGTTCCTTAATTCCTCGATCTTATTATGTCTACAACTGCTTAGTTGTCTAAATTTTTCTTTGTCAGATGTTTCTTTAAAATCCTGACCTTCTCACATCTTAACTTCAGAAAATAGATAGGAAACTTGCCCTGATATCTCATCGTTATCTGTTCAGTCACCCTGACAACTTTAGTTAGACTAAATTTAGGACAGTAGCTATTACAGAACAAAGCTCCTAAGTTCATAATTATATCCTATCTCTAAATATAGTTTTCTAGTTTTGCACTGGAGTTATGAGGCTTATGTAGCTAACAAGTAATGGCTTTGTGCAACCTGACTACACAGACTACACATCATCACACCATCGCCTCAAACCACGTCTAGTTGTTAAGTAATATCAAAAAGACTTGCTTATGTAGTTTCTGGCACTGTATGCATGCTTTTGTCTACAAAAATAGTAAAGATTGCATAGCTAAAATCAGTTGTAACATTTCTTCATGAATACTGTTTTTTGCAATAGACATTTTTGTCACAAAGCAAAGTACAGTAGATTTATATATTTTTTAAAAAAGTGAGACCAGGGGCCATATTTCTCTCTTAAGACCTCAGAGAGGATCTGAGAGAGTCAAGGTAAAGTTTTCTAGAAATTTTATGTAATTAGGATGCTTCAGCACAAATAATTTCTTATTTACAGTTAGGGGAAAATTGTATACATTTATTTTTAGGCCTGACCACCAGCTGTCTATTTCTTAATTCTTAGTCTTATTAGGTCTGCAACTGTTTAGAATAAACCAAATCTGAGCAAACAATAGAACACTGGAATCTACAACTGTGCATATGGGTGTGTTAAACAGTACAAATGCATAGCTGCACATACAACCTTTCAGGTTCTCTGTCAAATCATCATGAACACATTAATATTCTACACCACTAAGGAAGGAAAACGTACTTCACACTGTACAATTACATAATTTCCTTTTCCTTCTCCAAATATTCTGATTTCATTCTCTCTCCAGCGCATTCAGCAGCAAGCATGTGACATCAGGCAAAGCCACATGGTGGGCGTTTCTGGGAAGAATCCTCTTCCAAGCCCAAATACATCCTCTCTGTTATGTCCGGCTTGTGAAAATTTCAAAGACAGCGTATAAATGAATTGGGTAACTGATTAGGGGGTAGAATTATACCAACCGAATAAAACTGATCAGTTGAGTCAGGTCTCCTTCAGTGTGTTCACAGGTAGCATCATTTCATCACAGCAACTAGAGTGGACTAGACTACCTTGGGTAATTACTGAGAATTTAACAATAATCACATGCTAAAAAAATAAAAATTAAGTTTTGGTTACTTGGACTGCATGATATGGACAAAATACCATATTAGCATATTATTATATTGCAGCATAGTGTGATATGCTTTGCGATATATTAAAACTATTGGTGATCAATTAATGTGATATGGATAAAGATTAGGCTGCGTTATTTTAACCAAAATTATTGACATTTGTCGGTGAGAATGTCTTGATTCATCCGAACACTCACAAAAGCCTATAACACAGTCAGGAAACTTACATTTAACAGTAAGAAAATCAGGGGTTTGTTCAAGGGCTTTATAAATTGCAAGCCTTGGTGATAAAACTATTGTAACAATAATTAACAATCATTAACAAGGCTAACAACTCAAGCTAACGTTACCTAAAACCAGAAAAGATGAAAACACTGTCTTCAATGCCACCCTGAGAAACTAGTGTCATCCACTGATTAGAAAAAACCTGTTAAGAAGACAAAGCATCCCCACCATTTATCTTTAATGTTAGTGTTAGCTCTGTTACTCAAGCCCTTCATCTGACATGAAAAACTACATTGACCAAGGGACCTTGGGTAAATTTGAAAAACCAAACATGTTTTCAAATGTACAACTTTGTGCTGATAAAGTTTTTCCCTTGTGCTACTGAATTATTTAGCCTGCTAACACCAGGGCAACCTGCAAGAGTTAGCCTACAGCTATGCCTGAAATCTTAATAAAATATGCACTACTCTTATTAGTAAGAACTCTTTTCATATCAACTTTCATCTGTTCATTAACTGCTATGGATTCTCAAATATCATATTAGCCTATATCATAACCCTGAAGGCATTTCATTAAATTATTACTATCACAACTGTGAATAAAATGATTGTGCAGCCTGGGATAAACCTACTGGGCATTTTATAAGAGATGTGGAAGCATGGCAAGAGAACAGTCGCATACCCAGGTGGGCAGCATTTGCAATTCCAGATAGAGGCATGCAAAATTATTCATTTACTTCAGTGCCCTTAGAGCCACCTTAGTTTCTTTAAATTCTTTAAATTAAAAAGACTAGTGGCCTAACAAATTAGCAACCCAAACCAGCTGCTCTGCACTGAGGGGACAAAAGGGCAACACCATCATTAACAGCTGACACCAAATCACTGCCATGGCCTTCTATTGGCATTCCCCAACAGCAAAATCCTCTGCTCTGCATGACTTTTGCTCCATCACCAAATGTTTTGGGAAAATAGACTAAACATCACATTCCTCTAGCAAAGTTGACCCGAAGGGCCTGTATAATTGTCGGCTGTGCACTCACTAGAAATATAGCTGCCAAGGTGGTTCCTCTGGAGCAATACCATAAAAGAAGCACTTTCGGTTCCCTAAAAAAAAACTTTCAACAGATGGTTCTTTAAATAATTATTTTTTTGTAAATGAGGCAATAAAAGAAGAACCTTTAAAGTTTATAAACTTCCATATTATGTAAATGTTCCATATCAAATACAGGCTTTAGAACTGTATGTTCCAGTCAAGAACCATTCTGAAATCTTTATTTTTAGAATGTGTATTAGGCAGCAATCCTGCCTCCCGAGCAGGGCTGAAAAATTCAGCATTTATATTGAAATCTGGATTTAGAAGACTTTCAGAATTTCAAATCACAAAGCCATAATTTTATAAAAATGGACTATTCAGTGGTGTCTGGAACATTACATTCAGCATTAAAGTCAAGCTGAAATCAAAACAGGACTTTTTTATCTCATTCATTCAGATGTGATCATATTAAACAATACATAACAAAAAATAATAATTTGTCATTTCTAAAGGCAGTATGATACTTTAAATGAGCTTAATATAGCATCCAGTGCCATATTTTAGGAAAACATTTACAGTAGAAGCAGATTATACTGTTTCACACATCTTGTTTTATAGCTACTGTAATGTTATTGTGACAATACTGTTAAAACAAGCACAGTAAACAGCTTTACTGTAAACACCAAAAGTAATGGACGACTGTCTTCAATTCAATTTCTCCATTTTCCTTTCTTTAAACATGAGAAGAACTGGCTGAGATCCATTAACATCTGACAATTTTTGTACCACTTAGTAAACTTTAGCCTAGCTAGCTAAGATAGCTATCTGACAACATGCTAGTTTACCTAGCATGATGTGTACCAACATAAAATTTAGCTTTGCATGTTCATGTGAGCTCATGAAGTTATTTTTTCTGGTCAAATATATCATTATACAGCAGACTTTAACATTGTAAATATGCTTTTTCTTAGTATCTGTATCTGATTATTACTGCTGTCAATGCTAATTTCAGCTAGCTATAAGACTTGGTCTTTGAGATTTGTAATATCATGAGAGCACCATGCTAACGGTGATGTACATTCACTTTCCTTGAGTAAGTTTTATACTATACAGCTATATATATAGAGGGAGATTTGTAATGTCATGTTAGCACCAAGCTAGCAGTGATGTACATTCACTTTCCCATAGTGAATTTAATACAGCTATAATATTTATATAGAGAGAGTACTGAGAATAGACTATATTGGTGATTGCAGTAACAAACTACTGCCAGCATGCAGTCTTGTAAAACTACAGCTTTTGCACTGCATTTAAAAATACAGTACAATGTCATTACTGCAAACAAACATTATAGTGCTGTAAATATCAACTCCAGTAATACCTGGCAACTCTGCTACCAGTATGTTAACTTTATTTTACAGTGCATATCACACCATTTAAAAAACTAAATTTGTGTTTCACCATAATCATCCATCAAAATGTAAGGAATTTTATCCACTTCTAAAACAACTTTTGAGTTGTCCCACCAGTGGGCAGGGAAAAAAACAATAATATCCAACAACCAAAAACTTCATATTAAGTAAGTAAGTGATACTTTTTTGATCCCACAACTGGGGAAATTCCACCTCCGCATTTAAGCCATCCGTGAAGTGAAACACCACTTTCACTACACACTAGTGAATACACACACTAGGGGGCAGTGAGCACACACTTGTCCGGAGCGGTGGGCAGCCCTATCCACGGCGCCCAGGGAGCAGTTGGGGGTTAGGTGTCTTGCTCAAGGACACCTCAGTCATGGACTGTCAGCCCTGGGGATCAAACCGGCAACCTTCCGGTCACAGGGCCAGATCCCTAACCTCCAGCCCACGACTGCCCCAGAGGCATGTCCGAGGGTGCACGCGGGTGCCGGTGAGGCACCTAACCCC
This sequence comes from Pygocentrus nattereri, assembly GCF_015220715.1. NCBI lineage: Eukaryota > Metazoa > Chordata > Actinopteri > Characiformes > Serrasalmidae > Pygocentrus > Pygocentrus nattereri. The sequence goes on from NC_051215.1 coordinate 10,755,570, forward strand.
TCTCACCACCTCCACATATCATTACTCAAAAAAGCTTAGCTAGCTCAAATTCCCTCCCTGATACTGTGTTTCACTCGGAAATATGTCACAGAGCGTAAAGACATCACGATTACTGGTTTATGTTGACTTCAAGCCTCAAGACCGAAGTACTGTTGTGCTAAACTTGGAGGCCTGGAGCTTATTTAATTTATAGAAAATAATTACATGCAAATTCAGATATTTCCCCCAAAATGGCCAACACAACTTCAGAGGCTCCTGTTTAGCCTTTAGTGAAGCATCCATCATATGTCTAATGAAAACTGTTTGGTCAGTAATATGCTCTGAGCTCATATCTGGGCTTATAAACCAACACTAGGTTGTTTTCACTAAAACAGTAGCTATGTAGACGCTGCGAAAAACTAACAAGAGCCTTTTGGAGAACTGTAGTTCTTAAATACCTGAAAACAAAGTTGCGGGTCTTATATCTGGAAGTGTTCATTCTACACACATAAAAATGAAGGTGCCAAAAAGAGTCTTTTGGAGTGGCGGCACAGAAGAACCACTTTCGTTTCCCCAAAGAACCTTTCAATGGATTGTAAACTGAATGTGATCCTTTTTAAAGTTCAAAGAACTTCCACATCATGTAAATATTCCAAACCAAATACAGTTTTTTCCCCCCTAAGTAATGTGTTCATGTTAAGAATGCTGCACCATAAAAAGTGGCTCACCAGATCTACCTAAAAAAAATTACTTCATGTGGTCATGTGATAATGACAATAAGTTCATAACCAAGCAATAACGATGCTGCCATGGAAACAAGGATGGCAGCTTGTGCTAATTTTTGCATTCCATTGAAAAATGTATCCAGAACAAAGAACTGAAATGAATAAAATGCAACATGTACACCCAATTTTTATATATATTTCCTCACAATATTCAAATGTGTAGCTTTTTAATGACATCTGTCAAACTGACCCAACACCAGAATTTATTTACCAGTAAATTTATCTTGATAAAAATTAACTTAGCCATTAGCCAAATTAGCCATTTTTATTTGCATGATGTGTTTGTCTTCTCTGTGAAACAATCGCATACAAAAAATGTGAAAAGACCCTGGTGAAGTTATATTTTCTTCATTTTTAAGTGAAATTAAGTCACACATCCTTAACAGAGAAAACACTTAAATGTCATTTTTCTGCAAAGTAAGTTTGTTAGCGGCACTATTTATTGCCCAGTGTTAAATGTGTCATAACTTGGTGTGCTTTACTTTTTCCAAACATGTTAAATTCAGCAAATAAATAGTAATTATGCAATTATAAATAATATAATAACATCCTCTGTAGTTTTATAACAGATTTTTCACTTAGAAAATCAGTAAAAACACATAATTCGCCCAAAAATTTGCATATGATTGTATCTATGTGGTTCCATAGCTCATGTCTGAACCTAAGTATAGCTGGTACAACTGCCCCTTGCTATGAAAATAAATGAGTGGAATTGCTAGTTTACGTTACATATCAATACGATTGAATTCAATTCAGTTCAAAACTTTATTTCATCTCTGCATGCATTGATGGAGAACCCTAATTTACAGCATGAGTAAATAAAAGGTCATGAAACAAAGGCATGAAATGGAAATAAGGAAATTATTAAAAACAATAAGAAAATAATAATAATGTACAAATAAAAAAACAATGAATGAACAAAAACAAATTAACAAACAAGCAAGACAAGAAAAAAGTCAATCAAAACTAAAACATTAAAAAAAAAAAGCATATTCCACCACACTACAACACAATAACCAATTCCTGAAAACAAATACAATAAATACAATACTCTTTTGGTCCATTATAAATCTCTGAAAACTGTGCATCAAAAAATCATAATGAAAACAAAACGCTTTCATAAGCATTACAGACAAAAAACTGAAAATGGCCAATATTTAAAAGAACCTATTTTTCAGATAAGGGTTAGGGGCACAGATTCCTGCACAGTGTGGTGAATTTCCTGCTCAGACACGATTCCCCTAATTAGTTTATTGCCAGGTTTTCTTGAAGGCGTGAAAAAGAAACACTAACTGTCCTGGATTCTGGCCTTTAGTTCCCCACTAAAAATTAAATGAAGGCAAGTTCCAGTGTTTTATAAACAGAAACTCAGCACAACAACAGATTGCAGCATCTTCACAAATATGCCTGACGCACTCATACAAACGTATAAAACAACCAACTCAGGGGTTTGAAGGTCACATACACATGTTCTTGATAGTTACAAAACTTCCCCCATCTGGCATAATATCATCTAATAGTAATTTAGCAAGGTGATTTTTGAGGATTCGCATTCCCCACCTCTTCCTCATTACCTTCAATTTAGTTAAACTTTGTTCATGCACAGTCAAAAAGTGCTTTAGTTCAAGCAGCCTCAGAGCACTGAGACCAGAATACAGTCCTTAGAGAAGCGTCCGCTTTTAGCTTTAAGAATCTTGGCACCTTTGGGCAAAAATAAGCATAAGGGTCATTCTCACAAAACAGCCATATCCATAATTGCTTGAATTATGTCCAAAAACATTTACAGTAACTTAATCATCATGCTGATGAACAATATTCAACTAAATTGGATGTCAGTTACAATCAGCTGGAACTCTGTATATGACACACAAGTTTTAATTTTCTTTATGTGTACACATATACGTTTCTCATCACCAATTTCTATGCTACTTTGACTTTTTTGTTAAATTCCTGAACATCTTTCTTGTAAACTCTACAAAAATGACCCAAAACAATAAAATTAAAAACCCTCAATGACTGTCAATGTCTTGCAATGTGATAATAGTGTATACTATATTTTACTATATATAAGGGGGTTTTGCTTTGCCTTACTGGCCACCATATAATGAGTTCTATCTGACAGTTTACTTGGTCTTCTAGACAAAAGCATTCTGGTTATGAAACTAAAAAAGGGGAAAAGTTCAATAAAATAAGATAAAGGAAAATTACAGTTTGTTATTTTCATATATATTACACAGTTTACATTAGTTTTTTCTTATTGCGTTGCAGTAATGGCAATTTGGTGCATTACACTGGAAAAATGAAAATATTACAAAAAAATCAATTTAATAAATACATCAATTTAATAAAAACATCAATTAAATAAATTCAGGGTTTTAGGAGGACCATGTACCCTCTGTTCATTTGATTTTCATTTAGAAAAATTATAGAAAAATTCTGATTCTGGTATGGTCCGTGGGAAAATTGAAAGTTTTGTTTTACAATTTCACAAAATCAAAATAACAAACAAACGGCGATGGAATAAAGGGTCATATTCTAATGATCCAAATGTTACAATTTCCATCATAAGCAGAAAAAAACATGCAGAGAGCACATATGGAAGCTCAGAAATCACAGCAATCAGGCCTGTGGTTCTGATGTCAGCTATATTAATTTTTGTATAAGCGATTGTATATTTGACATGCAACAGCGCCACCACCACATTCTCATGAGAACACTATGAACAAAGATGAACACAGGAAATTACATATGGCGGAAGTCGTGTTGCATATCAGTGCAGTTTTTATGCTAACAGAAAGTAAAAGATATAAAATGTTATAAATCCTTGAATAATGCCAGATCTAGGCTGACTTTTTCAACACTAATGCTCAAACTTCCCTGTCCTCATAATTTTTAACCACAACAGCCTGACTTCTGAGCTCCTGAGACCATGGGTGCACTCTGCAGTTTATTGTTGGTTAATTCAAATCAGTTAAAATCAACCCCTTATTCTACTGATGTTTGTGACTGGATTTTATGATAAGTCTGTGAAACTGTAAAATGTTTAAAACTTTCTATTTCTTGTAAATTTTACAAAAAATAGAAAGCTATTTCTTGTTTTTTCAACTGACAATAACAGAATCAATAACCAACATTGACCTATTTGCCATTTTTCAATACTGGAGAACAGAAGGTACACGGACCTTAGGCTTAGTTTTTTTTAGTCATTTTAATTTTATACAGTCCCAGCATTTATCATGAAGTGAGAATAACCCATAAGACAATATAAACTGAGGTCAAAGTCACTGATTAAACACTTTCCAGGAAAATGTTCACTGGCTCTTTTTCCCCTTTGTAATAGTCTAAGTAATTTTGTGTATGAAGCCCTTCTTCAAGTCTAATGAGACCTGAAATTAGTTCAGTTAAAACAGTTAATCCTGAGGTTTAGTTAAAAGGTCAGAAAAATGTTTTTAAAAATCAGTAGCAGCAGTAATTCTGCAACAAAGTCATAATTTTAAAAACCTGGATGTCTTAGCTGCAATATCCATTGATGTGAGATAAATGAAGCATTGTTGTAAAAGTCTTCATGCTTATCCATGTGAACAAGGTCAACCTTGTTCTATTTCTTGTTCATTCTGTAAGTGACTGGCTCTATACAGGTGTATGCAAAGTTTGGGCGACAAACAACCTTTGCAGCAAACTGTTTTGTTTAAATATTTTTCTGTGAACGCTAATGCACAGTTACTTGTATTTCAGTAACTTAAAAAATAGCTGTGGCATGTGCCACAAAGTCTCAGAAATGAATTGACGCCTCAAGCCCTAAATGAGTGGTTAGGACCAATTAGTCGGTTCAAGAATTATCATTAGGAACTGTCAGGTAATGAAAGTTCAGAATCTAATAAATTCTCTAAATCTTCTAATTCTCTAATCAACTTTGCGCTAACACTTAGCAACCATTAGGCACCTATAAGGAGCTGTCTGAAGTTCTGAAAATGAAGCTAATTAATGCCTACAAAGCAGGAGTAGGCTATAAAGATATCAAAGCGCTTGCAGTTTGTGGTCTCTATTGTCTGAAATGTCACTACAAAATGGCAGTTAAGGGGAGCTGTGGAAGTCAAGACAAGATCTAGAAGACCAAGAAAACTGTCAGACATAACTCCTTATAAGGTGGCCAGTAAGGCAAAGCAAAACCCCCATATGACAGCAAAAGACACACAGGAAGATTAAGCTTGCATGGTAGTGGGGGTGAACCATTCTACTGTGCAGCATTTCTGCACTATATGATTTACATGAAAGAGTCAACAGAAGGAAATATTATGTGCGACCTCATCAGAAACGTTAACATCTGAAGCATGCAAAACAACATCTAGACAAACCAGAGGCATTTTGGAAACAGGTGCTGTGGATCTATTAGGCCTTGGGGTTGTGTAGTAGCGAGTGGAACAGGAAACACCGTATAGGTAAATAGAGTATGGCTTACACTAAATACTAGCAAATTCTGGAAGCAAATGTGACAGTCAGTCAGAAAAGTGCAGGTAAAAAGACACTGCCTTCTGTAACAGGACAATAATTCGAGCATATTTTAAAGTCCAAGAACTATTTCAAGAAATGCAAGCTAAAGTGTTTGGAGTGGGTCTTACAGAGTCTTGATCATTTAAAAGTGTCAGATCTTAAACATGCTGTGCATGCAAGATAGTCCAAGAATATTACAGAACTAGAAGTGCTCTGAAAGGAAGAATGGGCCAAAGTCCCAAAACAAGAATAGAAAGAGTCTTAGACAGTTAAAAAAAGCGTTTGCAAGCTGTGATATCCTGTGATGGCATGACTAAGTACTCACAGTGTACTTAAAGTGACCAAACTTTTGCATCGCCCACAATTTCAAATTTTATTAAGTTTTAAGTTATCCCAACATAAAGCCACTGTGCATTAACATCTGCAGATACATGTTATTTCTAAAATAGTTAGCCGCAGAGGTCATGTTGACTTCCTAAATCAACAAAATATATTATTTGGCCAGCTGTGCACAAACTTTTACACACTGGTAAGGTAATAATCACAATATTTAGCTTAAGCAGGGTTTACCTGTACTCTTGCCATGTCGTCTCCAGGTGGCTATCTTCTCCAAAGTCACATAGTTCCCTCCGTACTCTTTACGTCTTTCCTCCAGTCCAAGACTGAGTAAGCGCTCTGTGGAGTTAAAACCAAAAAAAAAAAAAAAACAATTAAAAATTCCATGTAATCAGTAGTAAAATGCATTTTCAGCCTTTATTCATTGTGGATGCAGCCACAACCCACATAAAGCTTTCTTTTAGACAGTTTACCAATCAAAGTTTACAAAAGTGGGAGCTGAGTCACTTTTTGCACACACTACAAATGTTCATGATTGCTCCAGAAGTGTTCATCATCATCAAAACAGTCTGTATTCATGCTGGTATTCATTATCATGCTTGAAGATACTGCTAGCTAACCAAGCAGTTAAGCACACAGAGACAACAGGGCACGAATACCAATGTGGATTACTGCAATCATTTGAAATAAATAGTTTTTCCGGCTTGACTGCAAATAAGCATTTCCCTGTTATGACACATATAGTTCAATGATATTAGCCGAGTTTAGCGCACTGTAATACACGGACATGTGACTCTATTAAATATTTACCCTTTGTTTCATTTTATCAGAAGCAGTTTACACAGACACACCTCAAAGTTCAACCCACACACAAAAAAAAATCTTCCATGATACACTTGTATGCCCAACAGGTGGAATCATCAGAAAGTTTCTGGTTATTTCTAAAAGCCAAAAGCAGAACCGTGTACAGTACTGCAGAGAAAATGTCATCAACTCGAGCCCATCACTCATTAAGTTAACTTGAAGAATTCAACATAGTGTTCTTTGTTTTCTTCTTCTTCTATGGTCAAAGAGTTGCAGTGCTGCTCATCCTACAGCTTACGAGCTACAACTTTGAAACTCTGCACCCTAAAAGTTACTTCAGATTTGGCTTAGAGTTCCAGGGTTTTTGGGTCACTCCTCTTATGTCACCATCATACCTGTATACAAGTAACACTTTAACAACCACCTGGGATACCACAGCAACACACACACCCACCCACACATATACACACACACACACACAGTTCCTAAAAGTAGTTTGAGTTTTTAAAATTAAGAATAAACATAAAGCACACCCTAATCCACGTACATATTTTGTTAAGGAGCCAATGAAACTGCAGCATTCAGCAGCTCCTGAGCAAACGGCTGTTCTCCTAGCCTGAGTGTGAGATGAAGCAGTGCACTGCTCCCTTTACTGATTAAACTTTATAGTGTTAAAATTAGGACTCAAAAGAATAAAATGCAAAATTTTTAAAATGTCTTTGATGTTCTTTTGGGTGATAGAGTGATTTATTTGTGTAGTGTGATTATTATTTAAAATAACATTTATATACTGTATTATTCCAGTGTATGAGATGCTTTTCCACCAACTGTGTTTTGTATTATATATTTTTAGCCATAGTAGTAATACAAAACAAATCTGTCATATGTATAAAACAAAAATACAGTGTAAGATCTCTTTGAATAGAACACTAAATACTAAATGTGTTCAGAGTTAGTGACTGTCTGCATGTATTATTTTACCCCCACAGTGGAGAACAGTGAATATAACAAACTCATCTCCCACACGCCATACATTTCTACATCTGACCATGCAGTTTAACTTACATGCAGGCCCTCCCTGTAGTTCCTCTTTGTTTGCCCTTTTCTAAACTTCTTAAACTGCTGTTAATCCTTAAAATAGACATGCTCCTTGGTGTCCACATCCCCATGGTCTACTTGTAATGCAGATTACCCCAACATCTAATGCTTTTCCACCATACCTGTACCCTCTGTTGTTTCTAGATTACCCAGACTTTCGTTCTATGCGACCTGCTGTAGAAGAAACAATCAGATGATCGGATCTAAACAGACAAACAGACCAATTAAAAAACTCAATTTCAGGTGAGGGGATGTGGGAGTCCTGGGGCAGAAAAACAGTGAAACCTGCACAACTTGCTCTGGTAAACATGGGGACATGACGACAGATTTTAAACGCACAAACTTCTTTAAATCTTGTCCCACCACTTTTGAAGGTGTGGCTCCACTTTCCAATTTCTTTGGTGAGGATGAGGTCCAACAGGCTGTTCTAGCTGATACAGAATATGTTCGATATAAAGGTTAACTCTTCAAGATTTATGCATAATTCAACCGGAAGGTTGCTGGTTCAATCCTCAGCTGGCTCCTCTCAATGCGGAGGAGTAGCGGCTCTATTCTGAGCTCCTCACCCTATCAAATAGAGTGTACCCACCCTGCGAAGAAAGCTAATTTCCGTTGCTTGTATTCGTGATCTCATTCTTTCGGTCATTACCCACAGCTCCAGTGAGCACTGGAGACATCCATGTGATTCAGCCAAAAGAACAATATTGTCTGCAAATAGCAGAGACGCCACCCTCCGGCCTCCACACATAATGCCCTCCTGACCTTGGCTACGCCTTGACACCCTGTGCATGAATATCAAGAACAGGAATGGAGAGAGGGCACAACCCTGCCCGAGCCCAACGCTAACACTGAAAGGTTCCGACTTAATACTGAGTATACAAACACAGCTCTCACTCTGGGAGTACAGAGATCAAATGGCCTGGAGTAGTAGCCCCGGTACCCCATACTCCCAGAGGACCTCCCACAAGATCCATCCATACATCCATCCTCAACTGCTTATTCGAGTCTGGGTCACAGGGGCAGCAGCCTAAGCAAAGAGGCCCAGGCCTCCCTCTCCTCCGTCACCTCCTCCTCTGGAGGGATACTGAGGCGTTCTCAAGACAGTCGAGAGGTCTATGCAATATTGCAGAGGCGTGTCAGCCACGACAGCCCCACAATATCCAGAGCCTTAAGCATCTCCAGACAAATCCCATCCACCCCCAGTGCCTTGCCACTGAAGAGTTTGCCAACTACCTCAGTGACCTCCACCAGGGAAATGGAGCTTGACACACCAGAGGCCTCCGGCCCTGACTCCTGTGAGGGAGACATTTCTCCTGGATTAAGGAGTTCTTCAAAGTGCTCCTTCCACCAACCAACAATATCCTCATTTGAAGTCAGAGTTTCTCCACCCTTGCCGAATACAGCTGGGGCGCAGCCACCCCGACCACTCCGGAGTCGCTGGACAGTTGTCCAGAACCTCCTTGAAGCCGACAAATAATCTTTTACCATGGCTTCGCCAAACTCCTCCCACGCCCTGGATTTTGCTTCTGCCACCGTTGTGGCTGCCACCTTTTTCACCTGTTGGTACCTCTATGCTGAGTCAGGAGTCCTTCGGGCCATCCAGCTTGATGGCCTCCCTCACCACTGGTGTCCACCTGGGGGTTCTCGAGTTACCACCCCAACAGGCACCTACAAGCTATGGCCTGGCAGCTTCCACAATGGAGATTTTGAACAGGGTTCATTCAGACTCCATGTCCCCTATCTCCCCTGGGACATGAGAACCCACTAGGCCGGGCTCAGCCCGAAGAGGCAACGTGGGGGGACCATGTGGGCCCACAACCCGCAAGGTGCAGCATGGGGGAGTGGTGCAGTGCTGCACAGACAGTGGGAGATTGTAAGGGGGCCCTTGGCAGCCAAGGCCCTTGCAGCAGAAACTGGCTCTTGGCAAAAACAGCCCTTTGTTTACTATTCATAATGACCAGTGAACCCACACATACCTTCTGAGTATTAATATGTAGTGTTGATAATAAAGCAGCAGCACATCTGAAAAAATGTGTTCTTTTCCTTTGGAATGATTTTGCATTGCAGTACATCACAACTTTTAAAGGCATTCAGACGTCTGGTTACCATCAATACCACTGTGAGCAATTCTCAATTAGAAAAGTTTCTCTAAAACAGAGTTCACATCATAATGATTTTAGTTATCATCACAGTCCGTACAAAACCTCATATCTCCAAAAGTTTTAACTTTGCAGGAGAAGGAAGAAACATTCTCATCTCATAATGGAAGTCAATGTAAACGAATTTAATTTCCAAGCAATTTTGAGTTTTGGAGCATTTCTATTGGTTCGTGGTTTCGTCCCAACAGCAAGGTTTTCCAGAGATTTTGGAATTCCCCTTTAAAAAAAACACCTATATTTTCACAAATGGGCACTCTGAGATATTCAGTCTCACTGACCAATACCTTACAAAGCTATAAGGAACCAAGTTCCTCAGAGTGTGGCCCAACACCGTGATCTTGCAATGGGAGACACTTATGAAGTTCGTCGTGTTCAATTAAGGTGGTTATGAGCGGTGCTGCCTCTTAGCACATCAGAGTAGCAGATAGCAGCACCTGAAAGCTAATGTGGCAAACATTACAGCGCTGTCAGTCTTCGTATGTCACTCCGTCAGTCGTCATTAGCAGTAAGGTGGACGAAAACAAAGTTCTGAGCATGAGCAGCAGCAGCCAAACAACTCTTTCGCTTTCCTCTTCATCAACCGACAGTTTGCCTACGGAGCCCTGCACGCTGCTAGCGTAATTAATCGAATCACAAACAGAAGCAAGTGAAAGCAGCCGTTCCCTTAAATTACACAAGCCAGCACAGACTTCTCCACACACACAGAGAAAGAGAGAAGTCTAGAAAAGCAGCTAGCAGCAACGAAGCTGAAGTCAGCTCCTTATTCGAATTTCCCCGTTCCACCTTAAAAGGTGCAGCAGTTACATTCTGGCGCCTCTGCCGCTGCACCATTTAAGGTGGAACGGGAAAATTCGAGCAAGAAGGCAGGCGAATAGGAAGCCAACTGTCAACATTCATCTGTTAACATTCTCGCAACTTCGCTAACACGGTGTAAACACGACGTTCACAGCCCCGAGTCTGTGACTCTGGAGCTCTGAGCTCAGTGTTATGTCGGTTGTGAAGACAGACAGCTGTCAGGGGCTTATTTCTGATTTAATTCCGCCACAGGCAGAGGCTCGGAAGGGGCAGTAACGGCACTGACAGTAGTAGAGGGGGCTAGCTAGCTCAAAGCGTGCGGCGTCCAGCAGAAGAAGATGCCTTTACCTTTCTCCGCCTTCCACTCCTTTTTCTTTTTGCTCATGGTGCCGTGCTGCGGGGGCTTCGGGTTGTTGTGTTTGGCGTTGAGCAACCCCAGGCTCACAGCGAGTGCGTTCCCCGACACTCAGGAGAAAGTGAAACCGCTGGTGAGCGCGACGCCTCACCTGAGGAGCCTGCTGGGGGGATCCGGCGGAGGCTGCCGTGCGGCCCGCGCAACCTACCCTGACACACGGAGCGAGTGCGGCGGGGGAGCGGCCACGCCATTGGGCCGCTGCGCCGCGGCGCTCCACACGGCAGCCAATCGCTGTCTAGGAGGGGCGGGACGAGCGACGAGAGCGTCGTGACGTGGTTGGCTAGCAACGGCAGGAGAGGAGCGCGCGCCGCTGGGACCACGTTTAAACCGGCCTGTCAAATGCTTTTCTGTCAGCTTTTGGCGAACCGATTCTTCTGGACCGGGATTTTTTAAACGAATCGACTCTGTCTATGTGAGTAGAACAGATGAAATGTGTCTCCCTATGTGATTCGAGCCTCACTATACGGGTGGGAATTTCGATTCACTTTGGTGAACCGATTCTGCCGACCTGTCCTTTTAAATGAATCGATTCTGTTGAAGTAGAACTATAGAGATATGATTCACTATCTGAATCGAGTGCCACTACATATGAAGCAGGAATGGGAAGTGCGATTCAGTTTAGCGAACCGATTCCCTCGAACTGTCCTTTTAAACTAATCATTCGATTCCGCTCGACTCTTAGAGAGTGGAGCGGTGGAAATATGCTAATCAGATGTCAGTCTAATGCGTTTTGGGAAGGTTTACTTTAAATATGCATTACATTACTATATTAATTACTATTTTACCGTATTGATCATTATATTAAAGTAACAATATAATTACTTTTCAAAGTCATTCAATTAAATAAAGAACAATTTCAACAGCATGGGGCGGCACGGTGGCGTGGTGGGTAGCGCTGTCGCCTCACAGCGAGGAGGGCCTGGGTTCGATTCCCCGGCCAGGCGGCCAGGGTCCTCTCTGTGTGGAGTTTGCATGTTCTCCCCATGTCTGCGTGGGTTTCCTCCGGGTTCTCCGGTTTCCTCCCACAGTCCAAAGATGTGCAGTCAGGCCAATTGGACATGCTAAATTACCCCTGGGTGTGAGTGTCTGTCTGTCTGCCCTGCGATGGACTGGCGACCTGTCCAGGGTGTATCCTGCCTTCCGCCCGAAGACTGCTGGCTCCAGCATCCCCCCGCGACCCTGACGGAGAAGCGGCTTAGAAAATGGATGGATTCAACAGCATGACTTTGACAGAACTGTGTTGTTTTAAATATATAGGTAACATCTTATCCAGAGCGACTTACAATTTGATCATTTTACTTAGGTAGGCCAAGGCGGTGTTAGGAGTCTTGCCCAAGGATTCTATTTGGTATAGTGTAGGGTGTTTGCCCAGGTGGGGTTTGAACCCCAGTCTACAGTGTAGAAGTGCAGAGGTGTTAACCACTACACTATCCCAAACAAATGACGATCACATCGATTCGTCATGAAGCATTTTTCCAGAGCACTCAAAGGAGGAATGGAAAGTTTGGAAATTAAAAAATGAAATGAATCCAGGCAATTGATCGCACATTTAGCAAAATGACCAAATCTAAGTCAAACAATTTTATACAACAGTTAGTTCCGGCCAGGCAAGCTGATTGGTTGAGAGGCGTTCTAACCGTGCTGTTATTTCGCCATAACATCACTGGGACTTTCACAAGCACGGTATCATTCCGCTGAGACACCGTTGCTATGCAACAGCTTTGCTAAGAGGCGCTCAAGCTATTTTAACGTTTTTACTTATTTTTTTGCCACAAACAGAAAATGGATACTTTTAAGATCACATTTGATTTGGTCAGACTCTGAAGATGAGACCACACTAAATTCCCAAAGTTGGTCTGTGTGTGGAGCCGACTGTGCAGCGAGTGGGCAGAGCTTGTTACTCTGACGTGGCAACAAGCTGCTTGTTAAGGAACTATAATTTGGCGGAAGGAACTGCGAACATCAAAACATGTTAAACGCCGCGTTCACGGCCCAGTTTATTAATTGCTTACTTTATTTATTTAACTGTTGTATAAAAGCAATAGAACACTCGAGGTCGTGTGTTATCGATAAAATGTGATGTTATGTCGCAATAACACACCCTCTCGTGTTCTATTGCTTAAAAATACGGAAATATTACAGCCATATAGATGACCAGTTTGTACAACTGAGCAACTGGTAGTATGTTAACAAATATGCCTATAGTGCCTATGCCCAAAGCTTTCCACTAGGAGGAGCTACTTTACTCGAGAATGTATTGGTGCACCATATAAACAGAGAAAACAGAGATCTTTTATTTGCTTGTCTTTGAACTGTGTGAAGAAACCCACACAGACAAGGGGGGACCATACAAATGCCACACAGAAAGGACCCTGGTTGCCCGCCCGAGGACTCGAACAATATTTACTGAAATATTCACCCTAAAGCTGCAACAATACAAAGTAAAGAACTGGCAACTTTTATGTCTTACAACCTTCAGATGTATGTATTTCAGCCACAGCTGCCATTTGTGTTAGTAACCATAGTGTGAGAAAGTGAATTTATGGCAGTAATAAAGTTGCAAATCCCAATACCGAGAGAAATTAGGGCTATTTTAAGAGTAGTAGTCAGATGAGTAAAGGCTTCATACCAAGTGAGGATTTAGCTTGTGTAGATGACCTCAGATGACCTCCATCACCAGGAGTGTTACTGAAAATCTTTTAATGCGATTTTGCTAGTAATAACACAATTTTTATATATTTTTATATATTTGTATCGGCAATCTGATTGCAGTCTCTGTAACTGTAACACAATAGAAATGGGAATATTTTATTATGGTGGGTTTTAATAAAACAGCTTCAAAAGCTCTATTGGTCTGTTTCTAAAGCTTTTAATCCATCTTCATCAGTACAATCTGATGATATTGATTCCACAGCAGCTTGGACAAAATGTGGGGTGGTTGTGTCACTGTTTGACTACTGCAGTGGTAGCCTGTCAGGGTAACAGTAGCTTACTTGACCTTATGTCTCACACACGCACACACACACGTTATCTATGCCACTTATCCTCCTGGGTCACGTGTGCTGGAGCCTGGAGCGCTGATTGGGTGGAAGGCAGGGAACACCCTGAACAGGTCACCAGTCTTTAACAGGCCAGACGCACAGACATACGCATTCACACACACTCACATCTAGAAACAGTTTAGCATCTTTTATTTGCTTGTCTTTGAACTGTGTGAAGAAACCCACACAGACAAGGGGGGACCATACAAATGCCACACAGAAAGGACCCTGGTTGCCCGCCCGAGGACTCGAACGCAGGCCCTTTGTTCAGTATTTGATTTAATTTCTAACAGCTAACATACTATTTATAATAGCTAACATACTACCAAGAGAGAACCTTGTTGTTATGCTGGATATCTTATTTAATGACATTGTCATAAGTCTCCAGCCTGCAGTTAAATATCACTATATAGACACAAACTATATATTTAGCCAACTTTTTCTTTAACTATGCTTTGCCCAAAATCTCCACCCTTGAAACAAATTAGGCTCTGGACTGTCTTTCATGTCAGTCATGACTCATTACTGGCATTATTTCTGTATTGCCAGGAAAACTACTAAGATATTTAGTAGTGTAGCTTCAGTACAGGAGGAGACCCAAAATCTGCCATTTCCTGTCAGAAAAATGCTCTTTACTGAAACAACAAACAGAGATGGGTGCTAAACACATGAGGGGAAATGAGGGCCAGATCATCCAAAGGCAAACGTAACCTGACAAAGACAAAACACTTCCAGCATGCTAATAGATGAAAAGGTTACTTTCACACATCTCAACTGTAAAAGAACAACATTTAATTTAACTAAACGAAGGCAGCGGAGAGGAGCACAGTATTCTGGATGTCCTCTATGTGCTCCTCTCTGCTGTCTCATTTGGGCCAGACCTCAAGTCCAGTGGCGGTGCCAGAGTAAGTCTGCAAACAAGCTGTTTGTGTGAACCATCTGTGCCTTGCCAAAATGGTTCCCCTTGTAGCTTAAACAAGCTACCCAGAATAACTTTGGCAAGCAAGCACTTTCTTTGTAATGATTTAAGTTTTTTCAGTTCATTTGATCTGAAAGGAGTGTAAGCAACTGAAGTAACCACATGGGTGATCTCAGCCTCTATGACGACAGGCAGACCAGTTCAGGAGGGGCCACAGCCAACACACTGGCAAATGTCATTGTGCCGTTTCATGCAAACTTGTAATGGCAATCAACAGGCAACCTCACGTGAACGGCGAAAGCCAACATACAAATTACATATTGTAGTGCTACCGCACTCGCACTTTCAACACTTGTAAACAGGCTAGTTATATAGTATAACTGAGCTGTAGGTAGTGGCATGGGTCAATATACAAATAACACTCTAAACAAGTCTGCATCTGAATCACAATACAATAATTTACACCAATGACACAGACAGGATTAACCCTTCACTATGTCCTACTTATATCTGACAAGCTTTCAAGCCTGGCATGTGAACAATAGGAGTTGGGAATAAGATATCATTACAAAGTGTGTTATGGGTCATCCTCCATTGTGGCAGGGTTATTTAGTTAGGACGGTTTTGACTGTTTGAACAAATATTTCTTTCTTACCTGCTTTCTCTGGTCTTGGCAGCGCATGGACTGATTAGATTTTGTTGCACAACTAACTAGCATGTGGAGCCAAATAACTACCTGATCAAAGTTTAAGGCAAAAAGCAGGTAAGAAATAACGACATATTCAACTATTCAAATGAAACCCTAGTCAAATAGCATTTAGGAAACACTGCAGCAAAAGTGGCAACTAATAATAACAACTGAATATGATAATAACTGTGTGACATTGACAGTGAAACACCACATACACACTAGTGAACACGCACACTAGGGGACAGTGAGCACACTTCCCCAGAGCATAAGCCTATCCCCAGCACCCAGGGAGCAGTTGGGGGTTAGGTGCTTTGCTCAACGGCACTTCAGTCATGTCCCGTCAGCTCAGGGGATCAAACCAGCAACCTTCCAGTCACAAGGCTGGTTCCCTAACCTCCAGGCCACAACGGATGTTGTCGCAAAGCAGCTTTACAGAATTTCGGAAAGGACAAAGACATATATATATATATGTATGTGTATATATATATATATATATATATATATATATATATGTACTGTGAGAAAGTTTTAGGCATCTAAGCAAATTTTAAAAATTAAACAATCTACCTCAGCAGTGAGTTTATCACAATGTACATTAGAATAAATTAGAATAATATCATATTCATAATTCAAATAAACATGAAAACAATAAAAAGTAACAAGAATTTCTTGGGTCCATATTTTTCCTTGACACCTTCACAGTCGCCACAGAGACTTGTTAATATCATCAATTATATCATGAGCACAATTTACTGAAGCACTGATTGGTCAAACCAGGAGCTGCTTTTTAACTACATATAATACTGCCTAATTTTTTCGATTTTATCACTAAAGAAATTCATAAAATCATTGCTGCTATACGCTAATGGCATCTGGGGTTCAGTGACTGTTTTGTTCTCTGTTACTTTAGAAATTGTGCTAAATAGTAGTCGGATTGTTCTTATTGTTTTCTATGAGAGAGGAGAAAGAGGCTGAGCGTGCTTCAGTAAGAGCTCTTCTATAGTCTATTAGGCTCTCCTTCCAGACGGACTGGAACACTTCTAGTTTAGTCAGACGCCATTTTCGCATTAGTTGTCTGGCGGTCTGTTTTAAAGCTCGAGTGTGATCGTTATACCAAGGGGCAAGATTTCTCTGCCATACTATTTTACTTTTTAATGGAGCCTCATTATCTAGAGTAGATTGAAAAGTATCCTCTAAGAACTTAGTCATAATATCTTACTCAATAGGATTAGATGGAAAGCTGACAGAAGCTGATAATTGCGGAAGGTTTCTGATAAAGCTGCCAGCTGTGGAGGAAGTTATAGTCCGCTTAACATGATAACATGGTGATGAACGCACATTACCACTAAAGTGAATTTCATATGAGATTAAGTAATGATCTGAGACTGCTGTGCTCTGGGGGAGAACAGCTAAGTTATCTATGTCTACACCCAAGATCAGTATTAAGTCTAGAGTGTGGTTGAGGTAGTGTATGGGCCCCTTTATAATTTGGGTGAAACCTACCGAGTCTCTGATGGATATGAATGCCTTACTTGGTGCGTCTTGAGGATTGTTAAAGTGGATATTAAAATCTCTGACAATTATCATAAAAACACAGCTGGCTTCACCAAAAATGTTAACATGTTATAAAAATTGGCAGTGGAAGGTAACAAATGATATAATTAAAAATCTGTAGGAGTGAACAATGTTCAGTATGGAGGTACTATTTATTGCACTGTACTGTATTAAAAAATTACACATATGAGGAATAGCTGGTTAAAATTTTTTAAAGGGATGATACTGCATGCATATAGTGTGTGGCTTGCCTCACTCTTATTATTATTATTATTATCATCATCATCATTGTTATTAATTTTTAAAAAAACTGTTGTACTAATGCAATTGCAGGAACTGTAGTTTATTAGGAATGCTTTCAGCCACTTTAACTGCAGTTTCCATAGCACTTACTACAATACCCACAAGCCTCGTCACCTTCCCACCAATCATAGACGCGGGAACTTTATCAGTGACGGTGCATTTTGTCACAGCACGACTCAAAAGTCTCAAACTCAAAATTTACTTGATTTAGTGCTCTAAAGTAAATTAACTTGCATAGGTTGTATCTTTCTTACAATGCAACTAGCAGCCTGAGGCGGACGTAGTGCACTCTGGGATTTGTAGTTCTTTGTAGAATCATGTCTTTCACATCCACAGGTTTTTTCTGTGACTTGTTGGGTTTATCTTTTTATTTAAACATCTCATCTCACAGAGGACTAATTAAGTAGGCATTACCGCACAGAATCCAAGTAAAATCTGCAATAGAAATTTACGGCCAAGCTTCCGGATCGTGACGTTAATCTTTTGATCACGTGACTTGCACGCTTTAAGTAATTCTTTTGATTAAAAATGTAATTTACAAAAATAAATGTTAGTATATAAACCTTTATTTTTATCTATACCCTAGGCGTGTATGAGAAGCAGGGAGTGGTTTGAAATAAAATCTAAAGAAAAAAAATCTTCTTCGTTTCCCATGATGCACCGCCGAGGGAAATTCAATTCAAACTGCGAGACATGGAGGCAGGTTTGAGGAAAGAGAGGAAAGCGAGTAAAAGTATGACTCTTAACAAAAACGGCGAGCTGGCCGGTGGCTGTAGTGCACGGTTGGTCCAGTGTAGTGATCCGAGCAAAGAGATCGCAGCTGCGAGCGAACAGGACAGTTTGTGCTGCGTCCATCCGGAAAGTCCAGCAGATTTAAGGGCAGAAGTGTGTCCGCGTTCACCCGAGAGCTCCGCCGGGGTTGCAGGGATCAGTGATGAGATCCAGCTGCCCGTCGCAGATGGAGATGAAGAGTTAGTGCGAGTGGAGGGCGCGGAGAAGGAGAACCGCAGCAGCTCTGCAGGAGTTTCTGGGTCATCAGCGAGGAGTCGACTGGAAACAAGTGAGGCTTCTAGGTGATGTAGTTATGTGGAAAGCCGCGCTAGGCCAGCCGCTTTGGCCACAATTAAGAGCTATTGTATAATATATATATATATATTAATATATATATATATATATATATATATATATATATATATATATATATATATATATATATAATATTTCATAAGCCTCTCCTGAAATTTTCTGGCTTTGTTTGTATAATAGAGATCATACTGAACTGTAAACGGGGCAGTTGTATCCAAGGAAAAGGAATAAGGACTAATTGACACAATTCAGTGTTGCCATCAGTTGTTTCCTACGGAAGCCCAGAGAGGCCATGAGATGCTTATCATTTTCTGGATTGTTGTCTTGATCACAGCTTATTTATCTTGTAATGACATCCAGTAAATGACAGCACATGGCCTCTCTGGACCTATGTAGTTCTTTTCTTGCTCTTATGAGATTTGTGTTACATGCGCTTAAAGGGGAATTCCACTGAGTTTTCAAAATTTCTAAATAATTATGTTCTTGAGCTCATTGAGATCAGTCATTCAGAATGGTTTAATGTGAGATCCGTCATTGTAGAGGGACAACCAGACTCTTTCGTTACAGGGGTGGTAAGAGGAACCAGGGGTCACAATGTCTACAACACAAATATAGCCGTTTTACCTACCATCCAAAACCACTAGTTACTATGTTTGTCTTCAGAGTTTTTATATGTAAGACCGATGATGGTGAAATAGTCATAAAACATAAAACTATCATAAAATAATGTCTGACATCAGGTTGCATATCTAACCATTTCATATAATGGCTTTCTTTGAGGGAGCTTTTAGAGGTGGATGTATGGTTTCTCTAGAATGGAGCATTTCACTTTAAACCACTCTGAATGACTCTTAACCATATAAATATGTAGAACTTTTGAAAAATAGGTGGTGTTCCCCTTTCATGTACACCAAGTTGTCTTTATTAAGTACACCTACCACATTAGAGCGCTTTGTATACAACAGGACTCTTCAGCTCTGGCCCTGGACGGATTTGATTGCCCTGCTCAGACACACCTGATTCATTACCAGGTTTAGTAGGTGTGTTTGACTAAAATTACCAACCTCTGCTGGACACTGAAGAGTTTAAACATTTCAGGGTCATTGTTGGATTGAGAATAGTCTGCTAAAAGTATCCAGCCAACAGTGGTCATATGGGTACAGGTTGATGAAGGGTTTGTGGTAGGCCAAGGACAAAAAAACAAACAATATACAAATAAAGGTCTCAAATTGAGTTGAAATATATTTTATAACTATGCTATATTTTGTTATCAAAATACTTTAAAAAAAAAAATACAAATTTAAAATAATGCAGAATTTGGCACATTGTTTATGGCAGGGGTGGCCCATCCTGGCCCTGGAGATCTATCACCCTGCAGAGTTTAGCTCCAGCTCTATTCTAACACATCTGATCCAGGTAATGAAGACCTTCAGGAGCCTCTGAATAATAGTCAAGCGTGCTGGATCTGAACTCTCCAGGGTGGTACATCTCTGAGGTCTATGGCAAAAACATAGGTTTGTTTGAGCATTGGATGAGGGAGAGGGGATTAGATGACTTTCTGGTGGGTCAAATCATGTGTATTCCAGAGTGACCTATGGGATGGCTGACTGCATATTCAGGTGTTCCACCAGGGTGGGTGTGTGTAATGTGGCCATTGTTTAAAAGACCCCAGTTGCCTAATACACTTGTTCCACACAACACATACTACCAAGTCAGTGTCACTACTGTGCTAAGAATGAATCCTCACCCAAATAAATACATTTCTAGTTAGCAGTGGTCCTGTAGTACCCCTTTCTATTAATAAACAGGGTTGAGGGGATTGATAGCTTATTCATAGGAACAGATAGCCTAAGGTCAGTAATGGTATAATTAAAAAAAATGCACCTACAGCTAGATGTTTCTGATCAAATAACAGCTCTGTGTAGATACTGGGTGCTCAGCTCTGATCCTGCAGGGCTGGAGTGGTGATTTCCCTGCTCTAATCAGATTCAATGTCATCATCGATTGATACTTCAAGGCTCCCTGCATACAGATGCTCCACTCCCTCCTTTGGCCAGGCAGGAGGATTCTGAATGTAGAACAACATCTGCGTGGCAGGCTACATGTGATGATGAGGAGATTGCACGAAAAGGCAGAGAAGAAGGACGCGTGGACGTGGTGTTTCCTGGGTGCGTGACGCCAGATGGCTGCTGTAGGCTCGTCTGTGAGCTTCTCAAGTGTGTCCTGTATCAGCGACAGCAGCTGCCCATGACCTATGACCAGATGGTGTTCTTCCAAAAACAGCAGCACACATCTGTACAGGTAAGAGTTCCCTCATTAGAACTTGGATCAATCAGAATAGACAGTCCAACAACTTGTCTCGCATGGCCAGACGTAATCTAATTGCAAGAACATCTTTGGAGAACCGTGAGGAATGCTGGGGTAAATGTTGTTGGTAACGTAGACTTAAGGGGGAAAAAACCAAATTAGAAATTCCTAAACAATTCAATACAGCCAGACAAAGAAGAGTGAGCCCAAAATAAGGGCAGAGGCAGTTTATGGGGAGCCTGGTCAGGTTATATTTCTGCCATTATACTAGAAAAATGACTGCAAACACTAGAGAGCCCTCAATGAATAGGAATGACTGGAGCTAAATGGTTAAAAATAAAGCCTGTTTCTAGCCATTTATGCATGTGTTTCCTTTCATTTTAGAAAGAATAATGATGTGTTCTGTCAAAAATATCGAAGATAGCCTACCAGTATCTACATTTTTTTGCATTAGTTTGAATCAGCCATAATAAGGTGTGTTTTGATTCTTGATAACCTCACTGGTCTAAAACTTCCTTTTTGTTTCTAAAAGTAATTGTATCTAGTTAGGGCATATTTTCCTGTTGGATCAATTAAATAATTAGATTACTAAGTACAAGAAAAGCTACAGATAGCTGATACAGCTGTGGTCCCAAATTGGAGCCCTACAGCTAATATAATTGGGTGCATGAGATTCTGGTATTTTGGATAGACCCACACTACAGGCTAAAAGTTTTGAAGTAATTCTCTCTTTTGTAAAAGTATATTTAAACCTTCAAATAAAAAATTTTAAAAATCAATTTGTCTGTCAATGTCTAGCTCATCATTACCCTAACACTTTGCATGCTCTATGTATTTATTCATAGAAATGACTTTCTGATCTTTCTAACTGTAACTCTGTACCTCTTTCCATAAAGTCTGAGGAAGCCATAGTCAAGAAAGCCCCCAAAACATCTGGAGGCCTGAATTGGCATCGATGCCAGCGGACACTGCAAGAGCTAGACAACGTGCTGGGTAATCTAGAGGCTCTTTTCACTCTCAGCCACGTGCCACGAGTGCTTTTCATGCTGGGCGGATCTACAATCTTTCCTTCTGAGCTGTACGAGGTCAACATGGAGGCTTTGGCTGTGGGAGGTGGCGAAAGGAGTTTGAGGACGTCTTTGTGTCTGAGGCAGCTTTTCCGCACTCTGTTTGTGGCCGACTTGTTATCTGACGTAAAACCCATACGCCTCATGGCTACTACAATCATGGCCCTTGCCCACCGGGACTGTGGCGTACCATGGTTTAAACCAAAGGTTGACTTCAAAGTTCCCACAAGGGTGAAGAAGCAAGTCATTTCATTAGTCTGCGACACTTCATTAAGTGAGCAATCAAAGGCAGCCACCAGAGACTGGGAGGATTATATATGGTTTCAGGCTCCAGTGACTGTAAAGGGCTTTTGTAAATGACAGGGAACTCAATGAAAGCCAGTCAGTTTTAATAGAAAGTGTGCTTTGGAGTGATATCATAGAGCAACAATTTTTGGTTCCCTACAGAACTTTTCAAGGGATGGTTCTTTTAAAGAAATGTTTTTATAAATGAAATGTGAGTGTGAAGAACCTTTTTTTTTTTTTTACATATGTTATGGTTCTATACCATTTGAAGGGTTTTCCCTAGAACTTGGACATTTATATGGCTATATAATGGACATTATATGTTCAGATTTTGTTACGAACCCTTTCTCACAACTCATTTAAGTGGTTCTTGTATGGAATCACACTTCTGTTTTTAAGAGTGTATGTATGGTATACAATAATATACAACTCCATCCTCAGGGATTTCATTTCAGTCAGTTTTACATGCTTCATTCAGGACCTCATTTTTTTTTTTTTATTCTTTTTTTATTAAACCATTAATTCACTCAGGCGACGGACACTATCAATGTCATACTTTCCTGTCAAGTTTCATGTTACAAGTTACAGGTTATTATAAAGAAATACATACCATGGATGCATTTTCAAAGTTTTAATCTTTCCATCAAAACAAAAATTAAATCATGTGGTAAGCAAGTCTAAATTATTTCTCAATTAATTTCATGAGTTTTGATTTTATACCTATTGGTTGACTTTTATACATGTGCCCAGTATTATCTGTCTGTCGTTTTCTATTAAGTTGTTTTCAAAAGACAAAGTACAAAAACTGAAAGTCATTTGGTTAATGTGAATGTAGTGTTATGGATTTATTAATTCTGCACAATAAGCCATATTTTTACATCATACACAATATGTCCAGATTAATTCAGTTATTTTAAACAGCCCATATCGTAGAAAAATCATTTTTACTACTTGGTTTGTATCTGGTATGTAAACACTGTCTATGCTTTTTTTTTTTTTAAAATATCTCCTTTATGTGATGTCACTAAAACCCACCATTTACATATTTTCAGTTATTCACATAGTGGTTTAGCTTGGCCTATTAATGCCGGAGTTCTAAGCAGTATTAAAGAAAAGAAACAGTCTTAAAGTAACAAAATCAACCTGTTAAATTCTAGTGAATCTAGTTAGTTATCTAGGGACAAAAACGGGCTGGACAATGGTCACCCAAAAAAACACTAACTTCATTCAAAAAAAAAAAAATAATAATAATACAAGAAACAGGAAGTGGACGCTTTAAGATGCACCTGTTAAGGTTTTTATTTGCTTACACATACCTGCTATAATCTCAATAGTAAAGCTTTGGCCAACACAAAGGGACACTCTGGAGCAGCTACACAAAAGCCTGAGGTCATCATGCTCAATGCCAAATGTTGCCTAGAGGGGTATAAAGCCCCCCAGCACTGGGCTGTGCAGCAGTGAATCTGCATTCTCTGCTCTCTGGAGCTCCATCCAACACCTTTTGAGATGAGCTAGGGTTATCCAGAAGAGTAGAGACAGCAAAATGGGACAAACTCCCTGTTTATACCTTTGATTTCACAACAAACAAGGAGGTGTCTACAAACTTATGGACATATCGTCCATCACCAAATCAGCCATGGATTATAATAGCAGTGCTCTAATATAGTGTATAAATGCAGTGTAATTATAAGGTATACTTCCCCATTTTGTTCTCAAATTAACAGCTATATTACTTATTCATTCTCAGAGTTTTTTACCCATTTCCCTTTAAAGTAGTGTATGTTTTATCTCAAAAGGCACTGGAATGCAGTAGTTATTTAGGCCTCTTGCTCTCCACTTTCTTCACAAACTGCAACAAGTCCTGGGCCAGCAGCACAGGTTCCTCAAAGGCTGCGAAGTGACCACCTCGCGGCATGTAGGTGTAGGAGCGGATGTCTGTGAACCTCGAGCGGGCCCAGACCCTGGGACAGTGTAACAGCTCATGGGGAAATGCTGCCAATCCCGTAGGGACATGGATTTTTGTTCTGTAAATACAAAATGCAGACATCTGTCAGGTGTTTCTAAAAATGAAAGATTTGCAAAGTCAGAAAAACTATAATGAAAAATCTGTTAACTTGCGTTCAGAGCCTGGAAAAATCCCAGCACAACCAAAAAGTATTTAAAATGTTCAAATTTTCAGCAATCGTCAAAGGTAGCCCAATCTCTCTTACCAAGAATTGACCCGTGTCTGGAGCTTGCTTACTTAGTTTTGTTGCTGACTTTTTAGCTAACATAGCCAAGAAGTAATGGGTGCACACTAATGCCCCACTAATTAATGTGCAAACTGCCTGAATCATCACTTGACTAACTTTAAGTAATCTAAGTTGGACAAAAGTTTGGTGCATAGCTAAAAGCAGTGCTTAAAACGCGCCTGCGCTGTTAATTACTAACGCATTTAAATAGTTTGAGTGGCAGTAAATCAACAGCGAAATATTTTAGTCCTCTAGTTCTCTTATTCTTTCCCAATTGGATGATTATCAACATTATATCACTTCAAAAGCATAAATAAAACAAATTTTATATGTCGTGAATCTCTGTTTTGGTGGGTCCATCACTAGTAAATTTCTTTATTACTTTAAGGATATAACCAACTAAAAGTATGCACAGTAAGTATAGTTAAAAAGTGAGCTTACGTATTGTCCATGGTTTTTTGAAAGTTTGCGCCCATGTTCTCTTTGTAGAAGCGCATGGACGGAATGATGGAGCCTGTAGTCCAGTAGATCATAATGTTGGTCAGGAGGTCATCCAAACTGAACTTTCTATGGCAGAACAAAGACTCACAATTACCAGGAAATTTCACCCTATTATTTTATTACACATTAATCATACGTGTTTGATCATAATGTATTTACAGCACTTAATCTTGTTTACCCACCTAGTAGTACTGAGTATTTACACATGACAGTACTATTCTTCTAGGCTTCTACTCAAGTACATTTGAATCTACTTTCACTGATTTACTTGGCTGACTAAATGTAACTACCTACTACCCACCATAAACATTAATGATTTCTTTACCTCTCTAACCCTCCATCTTCAAGGTCCCTGTTCTTATAGTCAGTCCAGGTGCTGAACTTCTCCAAGATGTATGCAGCCAGACCAACTGGAGAGTTATTTAACCCACAGCCTGTGAGGGGAGACAAACCACAGAGTTAACAGTAATTACTGTACGAACCAATTCATCTCTGTTAAAGTTGTTTAGACCCATTTTAGGCTGGCTTTATGTGGTAAAAGTTATGGAACAATTTTAGTTTCAAACCTGCATGCCACTAAATTGCACTTGAGTTGTATAAAGCATCCTTACAACAACAGTTGCTGCATCACATGCATCATGTAATCATATCAAACAACAGACTTTCAAACAATTGAATTCACTGGATCAATGGATGCAAAAATAAAACAAAATGCTTAATTTTGTGGTTGAAAATAAAATTTGTACAACTATGTAAATTTGCATCTGTCAACAAGGCTCTCTAGGGGAGTAACTGTGATGCAACTGTTTTTTTTTTAACCTTGCTGTTGAGATGCTTCTCTGCTTAGCTCTACTATCTTTCATTTCTCTTTCATTTCAGAGTTGTTTCCAGATACAGTGTGCAAGCTGAATACACAAACAAGTCAAGAGCATTACGAAGCCGAAAGTGGATATTTTTCATGTTTTGTGTACTTTTTAGAGGAATGCCTGAGACACAATAGTTGGAATAGTTCCTCCTGTTGGCTGCCACACAAGAAACTTACAAAATGCTTCTTCAGGTTTCAGAACACATGTGCTGTCAGAATTGTTACAGGTTTCTACAAAAAATGACCGTTTTGAAAACAAGTTTTCAGAGCTTGTTATCAGAGGTTCAGAGCTAGTATTCCTGCGCTGTACGATGAGTATCAGGGTGTGGGAGTGTTAGCACCAGACAGCGGGTTGGGGGCCCAACAGAGCAGCGGGCAGGAGACACACAAAGCTTTCCCATCACATGTAGCACTTTAAAGAAAGAGACAAGCTTCTCGACCACCAGAAAGGCAGCTTTGCTCTGCACCTCATAGTTAGCAAGGTGCACCACACACCAGGAGCTATTCCACTGAAAGAGAAGAAGTCACTACATATTCAAGTAATTCAGCAAATTGACACTTTATGGGTCTGTGCTGCTACAGTGACGTCAGCAGTACATGCTTTCAAAATAAGCTCAGATCCTGTGTGCCTGTAATCTCTCTCAGTCCAGTACTTATCAGAAACAGAAAGAACAGGGAGTACATGTCAGATAATGTAAATGTATCCAATAAGGTATCTGTAATATGTAAAATGTGAGTCACATTGTTTGGCACAAAGCACACAAGTTACTAAGTTAGCTCTTCTCAATATCAGATTTCTCAGAAACAATTATTTTATTATAGTCCAAAGGCTTGTTTTTATGCTTTTAACAGAAACAGGGCTAAATGAATGTAGTGAAATAGTGCTGCAACAACATTGAGTCTGCTCTACTGTGTTAATTGAGTTGGTTTATTTCCAGTGCAACAAGTTGTGATTTGGTGGCTTTACATTCTTTGAGCATCTTTGAGCAGTTTTGAAAGGGGCACCAATACTACTAGTAAGAGTCTACAGGCCTCTGATGTATAATGCTAATTTTATTGATGATTTTACGGATGTTATCTATTATTTCCACTGATTTTGTTATTGGTGGTGATTTGAACATGCACACAATCACTTATGCCAAGGATCTCTGTGCCATATTGGACTCTTTTGAACCTTGTCGACACATGTTTTATATATATATATATATATATATATATATATATATATATATATATATATATATATATATATATATATATATATATATATATATATATATATCCCCTGAATTCGTATCAAGTGAGAGATGTAATACATTCCACTTGCAGTAAATGGGAATAAAACTTTCTAAATTTAAATAAAAATGAAACAAAGATTATTTTATTTGGCACAAACTACAGAAAGAACTAGCATGTAACCTTTGTATACTAATTGACTATGATCTCAGTTTTAGCAGTCATATCAAAGCAGTAACTAAATCAGTTTTTTTATTACCTAAAGAACATTAACAAGATTAGAGATTAAACCAGACCTGGAGAAACTCTTCTACACCGTTATTTCTAGCAGGATTAATTACTGTAATGGTCTCCTAACTGCACACCCAAAAAAGACAATGAAACAGATTCAGATGATTTAACATTTACTAGGAGGAAAAGAAGGAAACACTTCAGCCCTATTCTTAAATCCCTGCACTGGCTACCAGTATGTTACGGAACAGACTAAGGTACTGTTACTGGTCTATAAACCGCTTAATGGTGTAGCACCAGTGTATTGATCTGATATACTGCAGCAATATGAGCTGAGCTGAATTCTAAGTAGTCATTTAGTCCTGCCTAAAGTAAAGACTAAACATAAAGAAGCAGCACAACCAGTTGACGGAGAGTATTTGAAAAGCCCGAACACTAGACACTTCTAAATTATTTCAGCCTATTTAAGCAGCTTTCAGCTCAGTTTAAAACACTGCTAGCTCTGCTGCACTTCTATCCTGTCACAGCGCACTATTATCCTAATGTAATTTGTAATTAGATCTTTAATGTTTCATTTCTTCTCTTTTAAATATTTTAATCTACTTTTTGATCATGTTGTAATTACTATTTTCCTACGTCTTTTTACATTTTAATTTGAATTATCTTTGTATTTTCTCACTTGTAAAGCACTTTGAATGACAGCATTCAACGAAAGATGGTACATAAACTTCATGTAACTTTCAAGTTGCATGAATAGTATGTCACAACAAAGTAACTCACAACAAGCCAGCCTCAGACCCACTCTCTGATTCTGATGTTCACAGGCTCGACCAAGTATGACACAGCATCATACCTGCAGTATCAGGTTTGGTGGCTTGGATGTGCATGTAGCCAGATTCTCGTAGTATTTTGTACACGTTCTTCTGCATGAAAGGATAAATTCTGCAAACATCTTCTCTGGTGAATCCCACCAGGAAAGGCAGATAACGGCCAACAAGGAGAGAGATGATTGATAGAGCACCTCCTGCCTTGGCGTTGACCATGTTAAGATGTAAACCCCGAATGCACCTTGTAACAAAGAAGGGGAAAAGACATGTAAAAGTAGTCCTCCTAAGGATATGCTCTGTACAAAAATAAGTTTTAATAGCTGGTAAATAAAGGTGAGTGACATGCAAAAATATAACAAAGACGATATATCATCACATGAACTATAACCCATCACTAGCCTTAACGACATTCAAAACAGACTGTAAAATCTGAGTACACTTTTTTTTTATTTAAGGTCTGCTAAAAAAAAGAAGGAGCAAGAGAAAACCAATTAAACCCAATCATGTAGCATGTATTATGAATAATGTAGTTTACTCAGGCTTCATCAGGGCCATGCTGCAGGTGATAAATGCTCCCCAGTCTCCCCCTTGAACATAATAGTCACTGAAGTCCAGTCTGTCCATCAGCTTATGGAAGATCCGTGCAGCATCCAGGCAAGTGAATCCTGCATCATCAAAAATCATGCTTTAACTGTGTGGTAAGATTTCAGTTGCAAGCCATTCTACTCACCTGATAAATGTAAATCTGCAATACATGGGGTTTATGTTTAAGTTTAAGTGCTGAATTACCAAAATATAAACAACTGATCAGCTGCCCCGTCAGAAAAGACCAAAATTTTGACCAGTGCTACATCATCAAGGACGCATACCACTGCTACTCCATCAAGGACACATACCAGGCAAGCTCCCGTGCCCCACTTGGTAACTCCTACTATCCGCTAATCCCTTCATAAGTGCTTGTAAACCATAAAACCAGAGGTGAAATCAGTGAAAATGTAGGCTCTTGTTGCCATATAGGATTTGAGGGAATGTCTGGATTCCTTCAAATCTGCAATTAACAACCTAGATGACTATGCAGGAGCAGTCACTTCTTACTTAAGATTCTGTGGAGTGACTTTCCATCAAAGCTTATCTACATGTACAGCAATAACAAACCCTGGTTCTCCAATGAGCACAGGAAACTGTGCACCAACAAGAAAGAGGCCTAAAGTGGTATATATGGGGGAGTGACTGTGATGCATAGAAAAAGGGCAATGCATGCACTCAACAAAGCCATCAAAACTGCCAAACATAAATAGAAGAGGAAAAACTCCAGCAGCAATCTCCTCAAATTACTGTACGATCAGCTACCAGCTACCAGCTGTCCACCTTCAAAGACCTTTACTCATCTAAAATAAGGAAGAGGGCAGAAAAATCAAGGCTGAGCCCTCATACACCTGGTCACTCTCTCTTCTAGAGGTTTCCATCTCAGCGCAGATCAAGAGAGAGAGCCCTTATGACTCAGACCAACTACTACCTCCACAGCTTCTTTCTCCAGGCATCATCCTTCTAAACAAGGGTCCTGACATCTTTCTGCTAAAGCAGCTAAACATGCACTTTATTACACACATTCTGCACTGTATATCCCATTCGATAATTCTTCTACCTTTCCCAATTTACTGTAGTGAGTGCATATATGCAATTTAACTGCATTTTACATACAGTACTGTGAGAAAGTTTTAGGCATCTAAGCAAAATTTTTAACACTTTACCTCAGCAGTGAGTTTATCACAATATACAGTGGGTTGCAAAAGTATTCAGCCCCCTTGAACTTTTCAACCTTTTGCCACCATTTCAGGCTTCAAACATAAAGATATGAAATTGACATTTTTTGTGAAGAGTCAACAACAAGTGGGACACAATCGTGAAGTGGAACGAAATTTGTTGGATATTTTAAACTTTTTTTAGAAATAAAAAACTGAAAAGTGGGGCGTGCAATATTATTCAGCCCCCTTGCTTTAATACTTTGTAGCGCCACCTTTTGCTGTGATTACAGCTGCAAGTGGCTTGGGGTACGTCTCTGTCAGTCTTGCACATCGAGAGACTGAAATTTTTGCCCATTCTTCCTTGCAAAACAGCTCGAGCTCAGTGAAGTTGGATGGAGAGCGTTTGTGAACAGCAGTTTTCAGCTCTTTCCACAGATTCTCGATTGGATTCAGGTCTGGACTTTGACTTGGCCATTCTAACACCTGGATACGTTTATTTGTGAACCATTCCATTGTAGATGTTGCTTTATGTTTTGGATCATTGTCTTGTTGGAAGATAAATCTCCGTCCCAGTCTCAGGTCTTTTGCAGACTCCAACAGGTTTTCTTCCAGAATGGTCCTGTATTTGGCTCCATCCATCTTCCCATCAATATTAACCATCTTCCCTGTCCCTGCTGAAGAAAAGCAGGCCCAAACCATGATGCTGCCACCACCATGTTTGACAGTGGGGATGGTGTGTTCAGGGTGATGAGCTGTATTGCTTTTACGCCAAACATAAGTTCGATTTTGGTTTCATCTGACCAGAGCACCTTCTTCCACATGTTTGGTGTGTCTCCCAGGTGGCTTGTGGCAAACATTAAATGAGACTTTTTATGGATATCTTTGAGAAATGGCTTTTTCTTGCCACTCTTCCATAAAGCCCAGATTTGTGCAGTGTACCACTGATCGTTGTCCTATGGACAAAGTCTCCCACCTCAGCTGTAGATCTCTGCAGTTCATCCAGAGTGATCATGGGCCTCTTGGCTGCATCTATGATCAGTCTTCTCCTTGTTTGAGCTGAAAGTTTAGAGGGACGGCCGGGTCTTGGTAGATTTGCAGTGGTCTGATGCTCCTTCCATTTCAATATGATCGCTTGCACAGTGCTCCTTGAGATGTTTAAAGCTTGGGAAATCTTTTTCTATCCAAATCCGGCTTTAAACCTCTCCACAACAGTATCTCGGACCTGCCTGGTGTGTTCCTTGGTCTTCATGATGCTCTCTGCGCTTTAAACAGAACTCTGAGACTATCACAGAGCAGGTGCATTTATACGGAGACTTGATTACACACAGGTGGATTCTATTTATCATCATCAGTCATTTAGGTCAACATTGGATCATTCAGAGATCCTCACTGAACTTCTGGAGTGAGTTTGCTGCACTGAAAGTAAAGGGGCCGAATAATATTGCACGCCCCACTTTTCAGTTTTTTATTTCTAAAAAAAGTTTAAAATATCCAATAAATTTCGTTCCACTTCACAATTGTGTCCCACTTGTTGTTGATTCTTCACAAAAAATTACAATTTCATATCTTTATGTTTGAAGCCTGAAATGTGGCAAAAGGTTGAAAAGTTCAAGGGGGCTGAATACTTTTGCAACCCACTGTACATTAGAATAAAGTCATATTCATAATTCAAATAAACAAAAACAATAAAAAGTAACAAGAATTTCTTGGGTCCATAGAGACTTATTAATATAATCAATTATATCATGAGCACAATTTAATGACGCACTGATTGGTCAAACCAGGACTTGCTTTTTAACTACATATAATAATGGGCTTCCTCGAGGAGAGGTTTGAAAATGGTTAAACAAACAAACTAACATCCAGAAAATCACTATTTATTATTTTTAGACACACACACACACACACACACACACACACACACACACACACACACACACACACATACATACATACATATTTCATTATTCATTAATATGCTGTACATTTTGTTTATTCAAATATTAACACTTTTCTCAGCAAATGAACACAAACTACACATATAAATCGATTTTGAAAATGTGTCTTGGGTGCCTAAAACTTTCGCACAGTACTGTAATTTAAAGATACACTTGCATTTAAATTGGCTGCTTAATTCTTTTAGTTGTACGTTCTGTATACATGTACTTCAGTACTAAATTGTAACTATAGTTAAGTCCTTTTGCACATCCTATATATTACACCTAGATTCTTTGAGTACTGCCTATTTTATGTGTGTATATTAATATTGTATTATTTCATTTATGTTGTATTATTTGATTGGATTTCATTTTTTGTTGAGACCTGCACTAAAATAAATGCCTTGTACATCTCGTACTTGATGAATACAGATTCTGATTGTGAATTGTATATTTATTGTGTTGGTTTTTTTTTTTCTTTGCAAAGGGCATAACAAGCAATCAGGTCATAATACATAAATATAAAATAGAAACAGATGTATACATGTGTTTATTTCTCCCTACTGATCAGACCTACATTTAAGACTGAACAATAACATTAATTAGATTGTATAAGTAAGTAAGTAAGTAAGTAAGTAAGTAAGTAAGTAAGTAAGTAAGTAAGTAAATAAATAAATAAATAAATAAATAAAACAACACCACCTATATGGCTAGCACTCAAAAACTAAAATAAAATGAACATCTTCAAGTCAAGATGACATTTTCTACCCATAAAATGTGTGTATACAGAACTACACCGAGTTATATACCTATTAACATCCTACTACCCTGCTGGTACCGCCACCCAAATAATACCTGGTCAGCAGTGGTCCTATGTAGGTCCCTTTCCACTGATGAATGGCGTAAAGATACATTGTTGATAAACTGTTCAGCAACCAATGGGCTACAGTCAGTAAACCCACAAAGTGCTGCTCTGTGTATGCTGACAGTCTCACCTTGCGTATGTGGGGCTTCAGAATAGCCATATCCTGGGATGGAGGGACAGATGACCTCAAATACAAAGTCTCCTTCAGTCTCAGTGAGCAGAGGCAAAATCTTGTAGAACTCATAGAAGGAACCAGGCCAGCCATGCACCATCATGAGAGGCAGAACCTTCTGTCCAGCACGCTGGACAGGCTTCACATGGATGAAGTGCACATCTAAACCTAAGAAGACCCATATGTAATTGAACAATGGTGTTTTCAGAGCTCTTCTGCACTGAAATAAACAGAAATAAAGCTACCATACAGGTACATAATTTGTTCATCAAGGTACAAACAATGTACCCTCAAAGGTGCAACAGCGGTTTTAAGGTCCAACTGCGTACCTTAAATAAGTTTTTCCTAGTGCAAAAGTAGACATTTGTATCTTTTTATAAACTAATGTTTTAAAACAGAACAATAAAATAAAAGCCTGGAGATGAGACAGGTTGTGTAGAGTCAGTACAACTTAGAAAATATCATTTCAATGGATTATGGTACAGTTATGTTCCCTGACTAAAGGTATTGAGATGTATCCCTGAGGGTACCACCACTGTGACAAAAAGGGTACTGCCTCAGTGACAGTGTTTTATCTTTTTTCCTGAGAGTGTGTGGTGGCCTATGTTACAACAGGCTTGTGGTAGTGCATGTGCAGTATGACCATTTCCAAGTGAACACAACATAACTTTCCACTGAATGTCACATGAATTGTGATTGGACAGGTGTCTGAGAATTTATGACAATGTTCTTCTTTAAGCCAGTATGAAAATGTGCTCACCCTCAATGTTGGTTTTGAAGTGAGGGTACTTGTTAAGCACCCTAACCTGCTTCTCCCAGTCAAACTCATGCCTCCAGTATTTGGCCACCTTTTTGAGATAGGCAGAGTTAAAGCCGTAGTGGAACCGGCCATCTTCCAGACTTTCTGTGTATCTTGTTTGGTTGATGCGTTGGTGAAGATCCTGAGAAAGCAGAGATGAATATGCATTATGTTGTTTCTGAATGTAAGTGTGAGTAAAATTAACCAACTGATGAGCCATCTTTGCTTCTGCTCTTGCTCTGTTCATTTTCACAGTGTATCAGTTTTACAGTCAGTATTTTAAGTCAGATCTTTAAAGCAACATTATGAGATTTTTTAGAGCAAAATTGATAGTACCGTAAAAGTAAAATTGAAAAATTACAATTCAAAGAATAAGGTAAAATATGGTGCAAGTATGCCCTTACAAATCACCCTGTAAGTCTACAATGGTATGGTAAAAGTCACAGGAGAGATATTGGGTTGGATTTCTCTCACATCCTCAAGAGACACACCTTCACCACGTTTTGTGGAAGGGGTCTGAAGCACAACTGACATTATAAAATGTTCTTCCACACTTTGCATGCAATTACACTTTTTTATCAGATCATCATTATCTCCAATACCCCAAATTTTACATGGTGCAGCTTTGTAGTAACTATTCTACCTGTATCATTTCTTCAGAGGTCTCCACAACAAAAGGACGTATAGTCCTGTCCTCTGAAAGGGGCTTCTCTCCTACTCTCCACCAGCCATCTCCAACTGGGATATTCTTTGTTTTTTTCCTCAAAGCCAAGTAGCACAAAAGACCTCCAATTCCCACAGAGGTGACCAGTAACACCTTAAGTTGGCAGGGATCAAGACTGGAAATGGCCTTTCTACAAAAGACAAGATGAAATTTGTAAAGAGACAAGTGAGCAAAACTACGTACCAAAACATCACATGGACAATAATTTAGGAACAACAAGAGCACTTTGCTTTTCCTGTTTGAAGCTCTTGTCAAAGGAAGTAAGTGTTTGAGAGAGATGGATGTAACATTTTTATTTGCATTTTACTGATTAAGGTATTTGCTACACCTCAGCGGTTTTTCAAATCCCAGAGATGGATTTCTATTAAAATTCGCAGACTTTTGTTTTAGTCTCCAACAGTCTTGTAGACTTGTTACCATGTTTTAACTACTTATTTCTGCAACTATCCAAATGCATTTTATGTTCAGATTTCAATATTTAACCCTGTCCTAGACCTAGACTTCATCTACAATAGACATATTAATTTAAAAGTGGGCTTTTTTTTGGTTCCTAAAAACATATAAATAAATGTAAACCATTGCAATATTTAGTGTACAAGAGCTATTTTACAAATTTTTACACAGAAAAGAGCTGTACCTCAGATCAGTTCTAGATGTTATTCAGTACTTTTTAGTTTTTTGACCTGAAACTGACAAAGTATCAATGCTTTTACATGTGTATGGGTTTAGGCTACTCTACCCACCACTGATGGTGACACACTTAAGATCTATGAAGGTCTTTTAGGACTAGACCTGAGTGAACAACAAGGACCCGTTTCATGCCTGAACAAATTCACTAAACACATACAATATTAAAGTTTCCTGAGCTTCAGTTCTGTAACAGGTACTTGTAGTTCCACACATGTTCCTGTCATCATGCGTCCTTGTCCTGTTGTATGTTGGTAAAACTAGATGAGATCTGCAGAGCAGAATAATTGAACATATGCGTGCCATTCGCAGAGAGGATGATACATCCCCTTGTTTTTCGTTATTCCGAATCAGCTAATCATTCTCAGTCAGATCTACGCTACCTGGGCACTGAAAAGCTTTTGTTGCAAAGAAAAGACGGAGGTCAGGTTAAACGATTATTACAGAGGGAGGCCTTCTGGATTCGTGAACTGTATCTCTGGTATGAATGAGGACTTAATCTGATTTTTTGTTTTAGAACAATTCTATTCTTTTTTTTTTTAAATCAATGTAGTGTACTTTGAAATGGTTTCTGGTATGTTTATTTTTTCTATGCAACACTGTATATGTTCTAATTGTTCTGCTACCACTTTAAGAAGGTCCCAGCAGAATCTCCACATGATAATTTGTTGGGGTCCTCATAAATGGAGTAGGTTGATAGAGTCGCTTCATGAGCACTGATGACTGTTTACTCGGATTCTGTCTGTCTGGTATAATTGCTGAATGAAATAAACACATTTTTGTCATTTTTGTCACATTTTGACTTTAATATTTTTAAGCAGTGTGAGGGCAACACCTTTTCCTTTCCATTCTGATATGGTTTTTGCACCTGCAGTAACCTACTCTGTATGTTTTACGGAGCGCAACAATAATCTTAGTTTTTGTTATTTTTTGTTTGGAGTTGTAGCTTAACGGTTAACGTTAACGTTAGCATGAGTGGCTAGCTAAACTCCAGCGGTTCTGCCTCAAGGTTGAATGCAGCCTCACTACAGCTGAACATTGAAGGCATACGTATAAAAGTCATAGCAAGCCAGCCGTCCACACATGTATTTGCAGTTCCAGACATCTTTTATGAGAAGAACCTCTGCAGCTCTCCTCCGTCTGTCACACTGATAAAGTTGTGGCCCAACAGTTACTCACTGCATGTTTTCCAACGTCTCCATGATTTTGGCTCCAGGCTCTCAGTATCCAACGGCGGCGGTAGAAATTATCCTGCAATAAATACACATAAGCCGTCTCTTTGCGTCCGAAGTTCACTGCTGTTTCAAAGTTAAGCAAAATGGACAGAGGAGGCGTGGGCAGCGGGGAAGGAGGGGTCACCTGCGTTTTGTGAGCTTTATTTGTTTTCCCACCCGTATTCTGGCAACCCCGCCTCACAGGCAGTTCAGTGGACTTCGGAGGGGAAAGGGGCGGGGCTTGTGAAAATGATTAGCGTGAGAAGCAGAAAAGCTTCTTCTAGTCGTCCTATTGTTTTACACAAAATCTTTGGATCAAATCTCACCGTGGCATTGAAGAGAAGCACTCAGCATGTTTTTGTGACGTAATGCCAGAAACTAAAAAGGGGAATTCCACCGATTTTTAAAAAAAATTCCATACAGCCTTTTTTTTCTTTGTATGTTTATATTTACATATATCCATCCTTAAAGCACAGTATCACAAAACAGCCTGTTTAATTCTAAAGGATGAAGAGAGTTTGGAAAATTAATTAGGACTAGTACATAAAAAGTAAACATTCTAAGCAGATCTCAAGAAAAAAAATAAACATCAAATATAAGAAAAAATGTAAGATGTGGGCCCTTTAAGTAAATAAGTCAGAAAATATCTCTCTTGTATAAAAGCTCCTTATAATTGCCTGGCAATCTCCACTGCACAGTCCTCTTCAGGTCATTTCACAGGTTTTCTATGAGACTCAGGACTCTGTCTGGTCAATTCCAAGACACCTGCCCTTCCACACACTGCCCACTAATGCACAGTGACCGCTGCCTTATGTCACTTTATGACTGTTGCTCTCTGCTTTTTGCACTATACTGCACACATAACTTTAATGTCATGCTCCTTGCAAAATACTCCACAGGTCATTTTAACTACTGCGTCTACTTATTTATGTCTAGCTCTTTATTGATGTGGGTGTTTCTTTGTGAGTGGAGGACTAGCAAAGTAAGAATTTCACCGTACAGGGTAACCACCTGTTTTACTGGGCATATAACAGTAAAACTTTCATTTTGAATCTTGAAATAGAAAAGGACACACTGTAAAACAACAAGTCATGTTAATGTGTTACTTACAAGCTTCAAATAAAACATGGAACCTCTTTTATAAGTTTCCCATATCTTTCTTTAATCTGAACCAAACAAAACATGTTAATGTGAATCATAATTTATGCTAACATACTACTAGAGTCCCACAGGTGCGCTGGCAGAAATGAGCAATACTGCTGATGTGAAATTTTCATTTTCAGCTTTGAGATTCATTGCATGAGCTAAAGGCCTAGCATTAGTTTGCCACTGCTAATTTCTATAGCTTCCACCCATATACTGAAAGCGCAATATCCCTGTGCACATTTAAAGCATATAAAGGCAGCGTAGCTGCCGTAAGGAATCATACCCTATTTAGTTCTTCAGTACTTTCAAAGTAAAAGCCTTGTTAATTTGCTTTTGCAGATTTTTCACATTTCCCTTTAAAGTAGTTCATGCTCTATGTCAAAAGGCACTGGAATGCAGTAGTTATTTAGGCCTCTTGCTCTCCACTTTCTTCACAAACTGCATCAAGTCCTGGGACAGCAGCGCAGGTTCCTCAAAGGCTGCGAAGTGACCTCCTCGCGGCATGTAGGTGTAGGAGCGGATGTCTGTGAACCTCGAGCGGGCCCAGACCCTGGGGCAGTGTACTAGCTCATGGGGAAATGCTGCCAGTCCCGTAGGAACATAGATCTTTGTTCTGTAAATATACAATACAGACATCTGTCAGGTGTTTCTAAATGGTGGTAAGAATTGCAAAGTCAGATTCTAAGAAACCTCTGTATAACCAGGGGTAACGTAAAGCAGGTCAAGGAGATCTACCACCCTGCAGAGTTTAGTTCTAACCCTGATCTAACACATCTGATCCAGATAATGAAGGCCTTTAGAGGCACCTGAATATTACAGACATCTCTAAGAAATATTACAAAATTATATCTTGCCAAGTGAAATCATCTTAAGTCTTGTGGATATATCAAATATTTCTTATTTTGAGATTATTCTTAACATATTGTATTATTATTTAGCTTATTTGTAGATTTTTTAAATGATTTTACTCAAGTTATCATACTATATTGTCAGATAATTTAGCTTGTTCCAAGCACACTTCTGCCAAAATGGTGAGATAATCTGGCTAAAACTTAAGTAAAATCAATTAATAATCTCATAATAAGCTTACAACAATCTCAAAATGAGAAATATGAGATATATCAATTAGATTTAAGATACATTTAAATTACCATTGCAGTATGGTAGATCTACAGGACCAGGATTAAGCACCCCTGATTTACAGGTATGTGCACCTAGGAACACCAGGGGGTGCTTGAGACCCTGTTCTTTTGCCTGTGTATCATTCTTTGAGATTCATTTCAGTGAGGCAAAACTAAAGAAGCAAATTTTGGAATCCAAACATGTTTTGACAGATTAGCTACATTTGCGTTAAGGGGGAAATTTGATTTTTCACCTGATCACCTTTTGCCTTGTCACTTCACCACCTACAAAGATGTGCTATGTTGTCAACTCACACATTGTCCAGTCTTTTGTAAAAGTTTGAGCTTGAGCCCAAGTTCTCCTTGTAGAAGCGCATGGATGGGATGATGGAGCCTGTAGTCCAGTAGATCATGACGTTGGTGAGGAGGTCATCCAAACTAAACTTTCTATGGTAAAACAAAGACTCTTAGAAACATAAAACAGCCCATTATGTTGTTTTTTTAAACACATTTATCTTCTTGACTCATATATAGAACAGCAATCAGTACTGCTGTAGTACATTACTATACATATGATTTCTGTGACCACAGCTTCATTCTGGAGGTGGGTAGAGCAGTTTTCACCTCAGTGAAATAATAACTGAAGTATAAGTAAAATTAGCTCAGCCAAGAAAAACTGAACTGAAGTATAAATGTGCCATATGTTTCTTATTGACATTCTTTTAGTCTTAAATTAAATGCTACAGCTAAAAAAATGTGAGAAGCCATATAGGCGATGAAAAAAAAATCAAACCCATCAAAATTTTGATGGATTTGTACTTCTTTGAGGATTTAGACATGACAATAATATGGCTCCTATGCACGTGTACATGTGAGGAAAGTAACCTACTTTTCACGTAGTTATGTAACTGATGACTAAATGTAATGGACATTGGTGAGAAGGTCATCCAACGTAATACTTTGTGTGTTTTTTTTCTTTACCTCTCTAAACCGCCATCTTCAAGGTCCCTGTTCTTAAAATCAGTCCAAGTGCTGAACTTCTCCAAGATGTATGCAGCCAGACCAACTGGAGAGTCATTTAACCCACAGCCTGTGAGGGGAGACAAACTCCACAGAGTTAACAGAGCAATTACTGTATGAACCAATTCACTTTATTCACAGCTGTAGTCTACAGGCAGTCTGCATAATACAGGTGAAATTTCACACCGTGAGACTGATCCCAAATATTCAGATTGTCGTTAGATACGCAATTTGACTAAAGACATGAAATCATTTTTTGAAACACGAGTATGAAGACAAATGTAAAACAGTCAAAATGACCATTAAGTTCCTTTTTCCAGTGTAAAAAAAAACTGAAAAATATATTCAATAGTAAATTACACAGAAGCTTCCACACTTTGTCTTTATTACAACTTCTCTTCTTTTTGGGAGACTTGCTTTCAGTTTTTCAGATAAATCTGCAGAGATATTTTTCCACACCTCCAAAGTTCAGTCTTTGGTTGGTTGAATTTTCTCAGATCTGAAGTAAAAGTGGAGCTTGATTTTCTCCGCTCTCTCAAAGATGAAAGCTTCAAGTGCTGTTTATCTGATCAGTATTGGTGGTCTATCAAGTCTTGCATGGTTGTTTGGAAATGCATTTTCTCTACATCTACTAATGATTTTTTTTTTTAACTCCAGTTTTGCAAACTCCTGTTTTTCCACTTATTTTTCATTGACTTTCTCATTCCTAACGCAAGTGGGGCAGTCGTGGGCTGGAGGTTAGGGAACCGGCCTTGTGACCGGAAGGTTTTGGGTCCGATCCCCAGAGACGACAGTACATGACTGAGGTGTCTTTGAGCAAGGCACCTAACCCCCAACTGCTCCCTGGGTGCTGTGGATAAGGCTCACTAGTGTGTATGTGGTGTTTCACTTCAGTGATGGGTTAAATGTGGAGGTGAAATTTCCCCGTTGGGAAATAAGTGGGACTAATAAGTGGATTATTTTTATCTAATCTCCTGAAAAATGAATACCCTGTATTTAATGGCCATTTAATTGGAAGTTAAAAAAGAAAAGGTGATCTCTGATTTTGCATAGTACTGTAAATTAAACTTCAAATGGAGCAAATGCAGTAAAAAATCAAAAACAAACAAATGTAAGATTTGTTGATTTAGAGACCTCTCTGGTGGAAATTTTGTGCTTCAGACCCCTTCCATGAGCATGTTGAAAGAGAGTTCAAAGAAAAATCAGTCAAAACTTAGTGAAGTATGTGTCTTCCATTCTGATGTAAGTGAATTATCTGCTACTGTCATCATATCCTCACCAATATAATTTGATTTCACATCTTTCATAAATTGAAAGAGCTACCTCTTTTATATAGTTGTGTAAATCCATCATTGACCCACTCTTTGATTTGTAGCCAGGACAAATGTGTTCTAGATGCGAATTGCAGCTATAATAGAGCTTACTGTATCTTACCTGCAGTATCAGGTTTGGTGGCTTGGATGTGCATATAGCCAGATTCTCGTAGTAATTCATACACATTCTTCTGCATGTAAGGGTAGATTCTGCACACATCTTCTCTGGTGAATCCCACCAGGAAAGGCAGATAACGGCCAACAAGGAGACAGACGATGGTCATTGTGCTTCCTGCCCTGGCGTTGATCATGTTAAGATGCATACCCCGAATATACCTTATTTAAAAGAGGAAAAGCAAGTGGATAAAAAAACACTCTGAGGGACATGCTCTGTATGAAAATGATTTTAATAGCCGGTAAATAAGGGTCAATGAGGGAGAAGCAGCTTAGAAAATGGATGGATGGATATATCAAAAATATAGGCATTTTTCATAGTACACAATATGTATAACAATATTAACCCTAAACACATTCAACGCACACTGTGAAATCTCAGTACATGTTGGTATTTTAATGTTTGCTACAATAACAAGGAACAGAAGAGAAAAAAACAAACAGTATTATAAAAATGAATGTTATTAATAAATAAAGAGTGTATCCTGAATCATATATCTTACTCAGGCTTCATCTGGGCCATGTTGCAGGTGATAAGGGATCCCCAGTCTCCCCCTTGTATGTAATAGTCAGTGAAGTGCAGTCTGTCCATCAGCTTGTGGAAGATACGTGCAGCATCCAGGGAACTGAATCCTGCCATATCAAAAATCATGCTTTAAATGTGGTACGAGTATTAAAATAATGTATTGTATATTCATTGGCTTTTTCATACAGAAAGGGCTTATCAATAAACCAGGTCCAACTCAAAAAGGAGGAAATGTCATGACTCCCTTCAGCTCTGAGGTCTCTTTGAACACCATCTCCCAGAAAACCCCTGGGGGATCACATGACTCCTGCCTCACTCTCATGCTCCAATCAGCACTCTGGTTCTCTAGAGTACTGATCATGTCCACTTGCAGCTCACTGATTAGTTTAGTATAAAACCCAGGCTTGTAGGATACGTTCTTTGCGAGGAATTGCTTCTGTCTATAGAGCTACTGAGCATTCATATCTGTTCTGTTCTGTTCTGTTATTCTGGTTCTGGACTTCTTGCCCTGTTTTTGATTAACCTTTTCGCCTGATCCTTTTTCGGATTGTTTGCCTGTGCATTTGTGCTTCTGTGTTTTTTGCCCTTTTTGTATCTGACCTATGCCTGTTGCCTTGACTTCGATGTTCGATTGTGTATTCATCAGTAAAGCCTCTCATTCTACTTTTACCCGCAAGTGTCTGCGTCATTCTGTGTTGTTACAGGAAAACAGAAGGGGATTAATAATCACAGATCAATGTAAAATAGAAATAAATGTTTACATAGAAACAAACACTGTACATGTGTGTACTTTTGCCTAAATAAACAGGCATGCACGTAAAAGTAAACAGTAACAGAAACTCTAATCAGACTAAACTATATCAGAACCTAATAAATAAACAATCCAGCAGAGAAAATAATGTTATAAAGATAGAAATTCTTGATAGTTTCTATATTCTGTGTGTATTCAGAATTAGACTGAGTAGAAAACCTACTAACATGCTACTACCCTGATGCTGTTACCACTGTACTAAAAATGGTCAAATATAAAAATATAATATCAGGTCAGCAGTGGTCCTATGTAGGTCCCTTTCCACTGATGGATGGTGTAGAGATAAATTGTTGATAAACTGTGCAGCAACTGATGGACTACAGTCAGTAACTGTAAACCTACAAAGTGTTGCTCTATGGTGGGTGTACCTTCTAAGCAGGCATCTCAGTGTATGCCAACAGTCTCACCTTGTTTACGTGGGGCTTCGGAGTAGCCATACCCTGGGATGGAGGGACAGATGACCTCAAATACAAAGTCTCCCT
Source organism: Pygocentrus nattereri (assembly GCF_015220715.1). Lineage (NCBI taxonomy): Eukaryota > Metazoa > Chordata > Actinopteri > Characiformes > Serrasalmidae > Pygocentrus > Pygocentrus nattereri. Next base: position 10,798,312 of record NC_051215.1, read on the forward strand.
CAGTCTCAGTGAGCAGAGGCAAGATCCTGTAGAACTCATAGAAGGAACCAGGCCAGCCATGCACCATCATGAGAGGCAGAACCTTCTGTCCAGTACGCTGGACAGGCTTCACATGGATGAAATGCACATCTAAACCTGAGAAGATACCAGGGTTTCTGTCTTAAAGCTAAATTAAATTAGGATAATTTAAATCCTAAAGGACCAAGTGTCCGGAAACGTATTCATACAAATTACATAGAAAGTTAGATAAATCCTCGGACAATGCACCTCCCTTCTGTTCTGCACATATTAATGAGGGTGGATCTGCTCCCACTTAAGTTACTGCTCCCTTAAATTTAACTTCAGTAGCCACTGCTCACTGCAACATATGAGGCAACTGTATGGTTGCAATAGATTCACAATTTTTGATTAAAAATACTTGTTTTCTATAAAGATTATACAAGAATATCCTGCTGGATTTCAATGTAGCCAATAACTGGACTAGACTCATTAAGGTGCTCTGTTTCTCCTGTGCAGCATTATTAGGGAGCAGTTCTGGTTTGCTGTTCACACCGCGTTGCTGCAGTTTGGAAGTGAAGGAAAAAGTTAAGCTCAAGCACATCTAAAACTGCCGAGAAACATTTGACTTCAAAACCACTAGAAAATAAAATGTAGGCAGCTATGTCATTCATCAATGATATGCTTTTGTTAGCAAAGAGTTTGTTTGACTGCTGGAGAATATGAATGGCTAGCCTTTCATGGCAAACTGAACCAATCCGGGAAACCATGAAATCCACCAAAAATTCTCTGGGACATTCATATGTAATAGAACAATAAGCTTGAATTTCCAGAGATCTGTTGTGGTAGCCTGGGTGGACATATTAAGTTTGTGGTGTTGTATGCAGAATGACCATTTCCAAACGGACAAATATTAAGTTACACCAAAACCTCACATGATCTGTGATTGGAACAGATCTCTGACAATTTATGAGAGTATGTAAATGTGCTCACCCTCAATGTTGGTTTTGAAGTGAGGGTACTTGTTAAGCACCCTAACCTGCTTCTCCCAGTCAAACTCATGCCTCCAGTATTTGGCCACCTTTTTAAGATAGGCAGAGTTAAAGCCGTAGTGGAACCGGCCATCTTCCAGACTCTCTGTGAATCTTGTTTGGCCGATGCGTTGGTAAAGATCCTGAACAGAGCATGTGGTCAATGTGGTCAAAATTATTTCTCAATATAAGTCGTCAGAGCATGAATGAAACCCAGTATGCTGGATCTGATATTGGGGGAAAAACATGAAAATCCTGATCTGGTTTATTAAGAATTTTAGCCTGAAATATCACAAATTGCTTGTAGCACAACATACATAAACTGAAGTAAAACAGGTCAGATGAGCCTTATGTTAACATAGGACCAATGTTACAATGAGTAGCTAGTTAAGAATTACATTAGAATTACATTACGTTTTATTACACACTTCTACAACCTAAGACAAGCTCAACCAGTTTGCACTGAAGTCCCTGTAGTTACTGAATAATAAGCCTTAATATGCAATAAGCTTGGGATTTTGAAAGGTGAGATATTGTAATTTTGTGCATATCTGCACTGTAAGTGATATTTCTGGCACTTTTGTATAAGTTTGTATGTATTTCCTTTTTTTTTGTCTAGTAGAGTGCTTAAACAACGTGTCCGTGGTACGTTTAGACAGATATCTTAAGTCCATTAACCATATTAAAAATGCTCAATGTTTCCTAATTGCTATCAGAAAAGAAAAAGATGTATCATTTCATCTCTATTTCAGGCCATTCTTACTGTGTCCATTTCCAGACAGCCTAGGTGTTTTAAAGAAGGGAAACATTTTTTAAGCCTATGATGACAATTGCAGTAACTTTATTCTACCTGTATCATTTCTTCAGAGGTCTCCACAACAAAAGGACGTATAGTCCTGTCCTCTGAAAGAGGCTTCTCTCCTTCTCTCCACCAGCCATCTCCAACTGGGATTTTCTTTGTTTTTTTCCTCCATGCCATGTAGCATAGAAGACCTCCAATTCCCACAGAGGAGACTGCCAATACTTTAAGTTTGCAAGGGTCAAGATCGGAAAGGGCCTTCCTAAAAAAGACGATAGAAAATTTGCAAGAAGACAAGTAACATCCGGGTACTAAAATATCACGTGTGAAAATAGAACAACCAGAAATTTCTCATTTCAAGAGTCACTGTTTCTTATGATTGATCAAAGTGCCCTGAGACCCAACGTTCAAACATGCATGAGACAAACCACAAGTAGTGCTATACTTCTAACTGAATGAAAGTTAGTCACAACCCCCCACGTAGGGCTAAAATAGCAACCATAAAAGTAAGAGGGGATACATCGATTGAAACAAGGTGGGTTTTGCAAAAACAATGAAAGCTCTTCCTATAATGGGTGCAGTAAAACAGCAGGGAGTACGTCGGCAGTGCCTGTCAGTTAGAAACTCAGCTCGATGTGTTGTTTAGCAATTTTTCATTCTTCCAGGTGAGGATGAAGACATCAAGCACTACATGACCATTAAATTTCCCAGGATGTAAACTGGAATGCTGTTAAACTGGAGGTGTTCATTTTTTTTCATTTTGCAAAGGGTTCTCAGGTATAACATTAACTAGCTTAGAGGCTACAGTGTTAGCATAATTAGCATGTATGCTAGCTGCTAGAGAACAAATGCGTTTTGATCATATATTACACTCTCCAGAGAAATTTTACAATTTGCTTTACTTTACCCATAAGTGAGAACTGCAGACAAATCTAACTATTTGTATTTTTTTGTAAATTGTTGTTAATTTACTGATTTTTTTACGCATAAGCTACTCCAGTGTATCTTTTTTTTGGAAAAGAGAATGATATCCTTTGGCAACAACTTCTAATGATCACAAATGAAACCCTTTCAATATAAAGAACATATAGTATTTCTTCTTAAGTTAGCAGCTTGTGAATGGTTTTATGGGTTGAACAAGTTTTTTTTTTATCTCCTCAGTTAACTACTTCTATTTAGGTGAATTCACATTACTTGAAATATTCTCTTTTTCTCCTTTACTTGTCAACTTTGAACAAGAGGGAGAAAGTTTTGTGACACCCTTAAGGGATTTAAAGAAACCAGGCCTTTTAGGGCCAGCAAGTTCATGGAAGGCATAAAATAGAAAAGCCTTTAGTATTCTGTGCACCTTTTCAGTTATGTAACAGTTTGGCTTGAAAGGACTAGCTAATCCCAGCTGGTTTTACATCACAATACAAGCAGCTTTGCTACAACAGAAATGTGCCAATTACCACCTCGGTGGGCTCCCAAATTACTGTCAAGTTCTGGCAAGAAACTCTCTGCAACTTGCTGGAGTCCTGTCGTACAAACCCATAATAAAGTTGGGGCCTACTCACTGAATAGTTTCAACTGCCTGCATGATTTGGTTCCAGTTTCTCAGTAACACCCACAGTGGTTGTAGAAATACGCATGTATGCTGTAAGAAGTAAATCACAAAGTGTGTATGAAGTTCATTTCCATAGCAGAGTCCAAAGGTTATGTTCTGCAAAATGGACAGAGGAGGTGTGACCAAAAGTGAGTTTGTATGTGACCAAAAGGCTAGACATTAATTAGTGTATTTACATTAAGCTAGACGTTAAGTAGGAACAAAGTTCAGACAAGTGCAGATCTTGATAAATGGTAGATTTAACATTAACCAGAGGGAAAACCGAAATCCTAGTCACAAAACAGTCCAGGAAGTCAAAATACGGAGCAATCAAGATAGGCGACAATACAACAAGGGCAAGGCAGAAACAAGGCAGAAAACGTGAAGGCAAGGCAATGGTCAAAACACACAAAGAAGGCAAACATGAGAAAACACTCAGTAGCTCACAAGGATTCAATACTTCACAACCCCACACTACTAAGCCCGGGCTTAAATGCTATCTACCATAGGTCATATGACATAGTCCACAGGTGTTCTAAGATAGTACTCAGGTGATCGTGAACGCTGATAGGGGGATTGAACAGAGTCCTTGGTCAAGTGTGTTCCCTGTGACTCCTGGGAAATGGAGTCCGTGTCAGATTCCGGTTGTGACCGAGTCGTCGTGTGATCTCCCAAGGGCTGCTGAGAATTGAAGTCCGTGAAATGCGTGACGCTAGAACATAAGAATATCCCTGTTTACAAATATACTCATGTTATATATTAATACTAAGGTCGTTAGAATGATTAAAACAATCTTTATGTATTCATACTGAAATGCAGGTATGCTGACATGAAAGTAGAGAGTTTTGACTCTCAGACCAAAAGCTTCTTACATATTCAAACAAAGCAGTGGTTGGCTCGAAGGTTTCACACTGCAAGGAGATTTTTCTCCACTTGTCCTCTCCTCAAAGGGAGTGTGGTGGAAGAAGCCAAGGTTTGTCAGAATACAGGTGGGAAAATAAAAATAATGAGGGTGAAAAGGGCACAAAGTCCAAGCTCTGTTGTGTTAGTTTAAATAATATCTTTGTTTGGTCATAATTTCACTGTGGCATTAAGGAGCGACCGTCTACAACTCAAATCAGACCAAAAACATTAATCAGTCTTCAATCGTTGGAGACCTTTACATTTAAACAATTATTATCTTCAAAGAAACTAAGGGTGTGAGCCACTGAAGCATAAGGCCTAATTTATACTTCGAGGGGAAACTGACGGTCAACAAAAGACTAACTGACGCAAATTCAACACTTCTGCCGTCAATCCCACACTTTCTGAGGGGTGTGGAATACCTGCCTTTCTTCTGAAGTATGAATTAGGCTTAGTCCAACTGTAGCGCATGCTTCATCACCAGCGGATACAACAAAGTCATCCAGCATAAGTACATTCACAGAGTTATTACTGACTCAAACATACTTGATGTTATTGTTAATGATGAACAGTGGCATGTTCTTTCTAAGTGATACTTAAGTTGTCATTCTCTTGCGCATTCCCTTGGTTTAGTAGTTCTTCCCTCAATTTAATAAAAAATAATTAATGATATTGATGCAAAATGCAGCATTTTATTTCTAACTGAAGGACATAATGTTAATAACTGACATACACACAGACACACACACACATGCATTTTCTAAACCACTTATCCTTCTGGCTTGCGTGGGGTGTTGGAGCCTATCCCAGCAGTCATTGGGTAGAAGTCCATGGCAGGGCAGACAGCCAGACATATACAGCACTGTGTGAAAGTTTTAGGCATCTAAGCAAATTTTTAAACAATATACCTCAGCAGTGAGTTTATCACAGTGTACATTAGAATAAACTCATATTCATAATTCAAATAAACATAAAAACAGGAAAAAGTAACGAGAATTTCTTGGGTCCATAATTTTTCCTTGACACCTTCACAGCCACCACAGAGACTTGTTAATATCATCAATTACATCATGAGCACAATTTACTGAAGCACTGATTGGTCAAACCAGGAGTTTCTTTTTTAGCTACATATAATACTGGGCTTCCTCCAGGAGAGGTTTGAAAATGGTTAAACACACAAACATCCAGAAAATCACTATTCATAGTTGCAATTTACTATAATAATTAATATTCTATACAGTTTGTTTATTCAAATATTAACACAACTGAACAAATAAATAGATTTTGAAAGTGTCTTGGGTGCCTAAGAGTACTTTCACACACATACACACACTCACCTAGGGGCAATTTAGCATGTCCGGTTGGCCTGACTGGTCACCTGCTGAACCAAACCCAAGCCCTTCTTGCTGTGGGGTGACAGCACTACCCACTGCAATACCATGCCAAAACATTTCTGCTGAAAGTGAACTCCTATAGGTAGCATATTAATCTCATCCAACATTTGAGTGCTATCAAAAAAGGGAACTCAGTGTAAGTAACTCAATGTAATTCATGTTGTTGCTGCTGGAACAAAACCTTGTGCACTCTGTAAAAAAACAACACCAAAACGTTATTGCTGCTTAAAAGTGAACAGAAATAAAATGTCTTAAACATAGTGTTTAAGGTTCAATCCATTCACATTATTTACTAAATATTCTTACAGGACTTTTACAGGAGATCTTTCAGTAGATGATGATCAGACAAGATTTTATTGTAAGCCATTTTGGACCATTTGCATTGGTCCATTCATCATGTCTAGTCAAGTCTAGTAGCGGCTGGGAAAAACAAAAAGTGACAAACATGGAAATACAAGGTTATGTTCCTACAGTTGAAATTGGATATGGTAGTAGACTGTTCCTAGACTTAATTAGACAATGATGCATCAGAGAGAAATAGATCAATGATTGAATAGGAGCTATAACTGAGAATATATGAAAAGTGAGAAATGGCAAATCATTTAACAGCGTGCTTTAATAGGGCAGGACGGCAGACGCATGAAATGATGCTTGTGAGTGCCTGTACTTTCAGTATTCTTTCATTTAGCCAAGAGACTGTTGGATGTGGCTATTGAGACTGACATTCCTAGTGAACCTGCCCACAGGTTGATCTCTTTTATGCGTTAAACAGTGTAATAATGAATGGCAGTAATAGCTCAGCATCGCTAGCTTACTAGCGCCTGTTCCCCAGATCCCCCCACTCCTAGATCTCCTTGGAACATCTGCCCCCTCGTTATCCCCAAACCTGCTTCTTGTTGTGTAATTTTATCTCTGGTTGTGTCCTTTGGTGGTTGTCATGTAAGCTGTTTTAGCGCTATCTTAGTTTATAAGCGTGCTTCGATAGTTCTTCTGATTTTGGACTTTTACCTGCCTTTGTTTGTTAATGACTGGTTGATGTATTTGCCTGCAATTTGCCCGTCTGCATTGATCTTGATTCCTGTTCTTGAAATTCATCCAGTTAAACTACTTTTCTGACTTTAAGTGATAGATAATGTCGTTTATTTTCACTGAAAATTTTCGGTTTGGGAACCAAATGAGTCGACTCCTATTGATGAGCTCAGCAGATTGATTTAACACAGTCAAAAATTAACCAGAATGCAACACAATCAGTATTTTACATCAATTAATCATTACACAAAAATTACACAAAGTGCACTCCAACTGAACTCTTTTGTTACTGCCGTGCCTGCCTCTCAATACTATCTCAAAAGGACAAACTTCATCCTCCCCCAACAGGGCTAATCATCATAAAAAAAAACATAAATTGTATAAAATGTATAAAAATGTAAGGCAAACAGGCCCCAAACATTCTATCCTTTTGTGTTATGGATAGAGTCATAAAACTGACTTAATATCAGGTTCAGCTCAGCTTTTTAAAAAAATTTCCAGATTAACTTGGAAACAAGATTATATATATATATATATATATATATATATATATATATATATATATATATATATATATATATATTATTGAATGTGTTAAAGTAACTCAGAATTAACAATCAAAACAATCAACTAGCTGCAGTGTAAACGCTTTGGAACTTATTGTCATAATAAAAGTATTAATCTACATTAACTTGCTCAGTAGGCTATTAAATTAGTTTCCACCTTTATTTATACACCCTATATTTCCAAAAGTATGTACACCTTACCAATGATCTTGTGGCTGAATACAATCAAATTCTTACAGCAATGGTCCGACATCTGGCCTTCCCCAAAACAATACCGTTCTTGTAGAAGAGGAAAAAAATCATTTTAGGATAAGCAGGTATCTACAAAGTTTTGGACATATGTGTTTATGTACATGTATTACACATTTTTATTAAAGCAGTTAGTCAAAATGGCCCTGCATTGTGACTAAAGGTATTGGATTTCACTGGGGAGTGAAATAAAGGGAGAGGAACAAAGTCTAACATTTGGTCTAACATTTAATCAATGTAGCATAGCTGATAATACGATGATATTATCATGACAAAGAAAAAAGTAATGGGAACATTAGTTATACTTTTTAAACATGAACAATGATCACACGTTTCTGTTTCTGTCCTCCTTAATTTGATTTGACTGCCACCCTCGTCTTGGGCAGGCTTCAACACGATTCCCATGCATATGACTAACCACCTCCTCCACCCCTTACATAAGTAAATTTTGTGGTACTCAGTGAACATGAAAAACCTGCTGTGATCTAAACCTATTAAACATCGCATCGCAAATAAACTGCTCAACATGTTAAAGTAGGCCTGTTGAATGTGTAACACATTAAAAAACACTGTGAACAGCTGACACTGCAGCTCCTTTCTCAAAGTTTTAGCGAATTAAACATGGCTAATGTGCTGCAAACTAGGCCTGTTAAATGTGAGACATTACAAAACAATATAAATACCTGACATTGCAACTCCTTTTTCCAAGCAAACAAAGTGATATCACTGTTTATTCATATCTACAATATATATATATATATATATATATACAAATCTAAATAATATTTGTAATGCTTAACTACACATCTGAACCTTACAACTGTCAGAAATGGTTCTAGGATGGTGCAAGTCACGAAAGGATGCAGCATTTTAACTACTGCAAAGAAAAAACACTCTATACTAAGAATATCATCATAAAATATTCTAAAACAACAATTAAACTCATCATGTAACGTTTGCTACTTACCAGCTGTGACTTTTATTATATCAGCAGCTATGTGATCGATTTAGTTATTCCTGAACTGTTTACTGGAACTGGACTAATGCTTAGACAAACCTAAATTCAACTCCAGCCTAAATTATAGTTGGTTGGAATAGTGTAGTGGATAACACATCTCCCTTCTAAGCTGTGGCCTGGGGTTCAATCCCCACCCTGCACTATACCAATAAGATTCCTTGGGCAAGACTCTTAAAACTACCTTTGCCTGTCTGTGTAAAATAATCAAACCGTAGGTTGCTCTGGATAAGAGTGTCTGCCAAATGCCGTAAATAGTTTAATATGTTATCTGTCATATTATGTGGTATATATCCTTCAGCATCATCAGTCTGAGAGAATTTAAAATTTCACATCGTTTTCATTTGTTCATCGATAATTCAGGGTGGACAATATGGCAAAAAAAAAAACGTAACATGATAAAGACATTTTCATGATACACAATACGTATGACAACATTTTGCTTTTTCTGAGTTTTCATAGGAACAGAAAAAAGTCCCAGCAGTGTTTCGTATATTTTGCTACATTAAATTTAGTTAAACAGCACTATTGATGCTCTCTTTGTAATGAAACATGCGGCTGGTTAGAGTCCTTTAATTACTCACGATATCCATTATACGCTCAGATAAGAACATTAGAATCACAGTAACAATAAAACATTGTCATATTACCCACTTCAACCCTTGAATACCCAGCATTTATTATGCAAACACATCATATCTTTGGGAATCTCTGTGGTGTCAGCCAATCATGTCTGCTAGCCTAGCTGCTGATTTATAAGCTAATACATACAAACAAGCTATCATTAGTGTGGCTCTTACTTCACCTGTTGAACAAAAAGCAGGGATTAGATCTTTATTTAGCACAGAATGGATAAAGAAAAGAGAAATTTCAGAGAAAAGCTGCTAAACTAAGGTAAGATGTCTAGATAGCTTGTTGTCCTCCACATTTAACTAATTAATTATCTCCATTTAACTGTAATTATGATGTAAAGACTACAGCTATACAGCTGCAATGTGATGTATGCACCTAAATAAATAAATAAATAAAAGCAACACAAAATCCACTTAAAGTAGTTTTAATGCTCCTTCCACCTTCAACATCTCTAATAAGGGAATTTTTCCTAATCTTTCAACCTGAAAAATTCACTCTGAAGACTCTGGCACTGCTGTAGGATGTGAGTGGTGAGCAGTGGTGGACAGTAACGAAGTAAATGCAATTAGTTACTGTACTTAAGTAGTTTTTGCATGTATCTGTACTTTACTGAAGTTTTTCCATTTTGGGCAACATTTTACTTTCACTCCACTACATTTCAAAGTCGAATATCTCACTTTTTACTCCACTACATTATGAGAAATCTGTCATTATTTTGGCTTTCGTGAAGCGCAAAGCAAGAGCACCAATCAGGGCACAGCGTGCACTTTGTTTTGAACTTGTTTTGACCTGTTGGTCATACCGACCCAGTGCAGCACACGGTTCAACGTCAGTGCAGCAGCGTAAAAGTTTTGGGAGAGTCTGTTCAACATAAATGATGAACTAACCTACCTTTGAGTAAATAGAGCACAATATAGAAATATGTCCACATATGCAGTCGTGACTGACGCGGCTTTTTTCTGAATTTATACAAACACTTTCATTTTATATTAAAATAGTTTTGGCTAGTTTATGTTTATGAACAGAGGCCTACAGATCAATACAGTAAAGGAAAACTTATTTGTGAACCTGAGTTTAAGACAAGTTTTTATTACATCTAAACTTGTAACTAAGTTGCAAATAAATCTTAAACTGATACTTTGCTTGCTTGCAAAAGGTTATTTCAGAACCACTCGGTTCTACCTGATGGAAATTGTGTGCCTTCAACGTTTTGTGCTTATGATGATTTTAATAGTCGTCAGCATCACTAATTAATGACATTCTATTAAAAGTATTTACAGCTAAAATGAGTTCATGAAGCGAGTCTAGTTACAAAAATGATAACAGGGCATTAAAGCCATAATTAATCTTTTAGTACTTTTACTTTCAATACTTAAGCACATTTGAAAGCAAATACGTTTGTACTTTTACTCAAGTGGAGGTATGTAGGGAGGAACTTCTGCTTTTACCGGAGTAATATTTTACCATGGCTATCTCTACTTTAACTCAAGTACATGGTTTGAGCACTTCGTGCACCACTGGTGGCTTGAGTCTCCCTCTGCTATAACCCAGAGCCACACCTAAACCACCAGCCTACTTACTTACTGCTGTGTCTTGAGACTGTGGGTGGGCAACGTGACAAAATTTTATCATTATTGTGACAAATGATGTCCCAATATATATTTTTGTAAGATTATCATAGACATTGTCAGTACTTAAAGAACACTAACTACATGTTTCATTACAAAGTAAGCCTAATAAGGCCTCTTTAACTGGATGTGATGAAATGCAGTTTGTGAAACTGGGATTTTGTTCTTCTCTTTTCTTTCCTTTCTTTTTACATATCTTGGTCTGACACTACAACGTGCGATGATTCAGTGTAAACCACCTTGTTTACAATCACCGATTCAGTCCGGAATCGCCTGGGCTCATGTGATTGGACAGGACAATGCCCCGCCCACCGCTGCCAGGGTTGCTGTTTATATAACCACAGCACAATCCCCGGGTTTTGTTTTCGTCTGAGATTTTCGATCAGCTGCGTTGCTTTGCTGTTTTATATATCAAAGCCTGTCAACTGAGGCTGAAGTCATGTTTCTGAAGGTTGTCGTCCCGCTCGTGGTCCTCTGCCTGGCCGTGGAGAGCTCTAGCCTTGTCGGAATGCCGGGAGCGCCGGTGGACGCGGACCTCGCTGACCAGGGCGTTCAGGATGCCCTGCAGTTCGCGGTGGCCCAGCACAACAGAGCCAGCAACGACATGTATGTCAGTAAAGTTTCGAGGGTGATCAGTGTTCAGAAACAGGTACGACCATTTACAGATTTTTACGTTCATTTATTTGCCAGAAACGTCATCAGACCAAGCGACCTCGGCAGAGAACCGCGGGGGGAGTTAGCCCAATAGTGGTCTTCCTGTTCCTTAGCTGTTTGTTCGAATTCTCCCGTTCCACCTTAAATGGTACAGCAGTCACGCGAGTCTAACTCCCGGTTAACAGAGTGTAACTGCTGCACCATTTAAGGTGGAACGTGAGGATTCGAATACGAATATGCTCCTGACCTCGAATAATGTAAGCCTAATGCTATCTGGCTAGCCTAGTCTTTCCTGAAGGGGAAGGACTGAGGGACATTTCTAATGAGAGAGTCGTCGCTTTTGGTTTTACCTATAGAGTTTATGGAGAAGTCCGGCTTTCTCAAAAAACCTGCCTGCTCACATGGGCGGGTCGATACCGCGGTCTCATGCCCCATAAGCTGTGTTGATGACCAGTTAAATAAAAACCGTATTGCAACAGTCACAGGAAAGAACTGCAGTGTGTCAGCATGACTAGCCGCAAGCTGAATGTAATGTCAACTGTCTTCTCACAGGCAGCTTTCTGTGAAAATAATAGGCTGCTTGTATTTACTGGCACTGGGACTCTCTGGGACTCTGCCAGTCCTCCACTGGCTCCTTTCAAACATCACTCTCTGTAGCCCTTTTGTCTTGCTGTAGTTTTCTGCTCTGGCTATCAGTTACCTTTTCACACAAACGACTGTGACTAGAAAAACCTTTAAATTGTCCCCTGGTTAGTGGTGGTAACTGTTTCCTTGCATAACCACAAACTGTGCTGTTTACTTGGGGCTGTGTCATTTAGTTTCAGACCAAAGTGGCTCTAAGAGGATAAAGTGTTGATCTGTCATGTTAAACGTTGGAATTTGATTTATAGTGTCATGGATACACAATAGGAATTGTCAGGAAATCCCACAAATGACCACTGTTACGTCAATGCCACAAAAAAGCATACACTGCAGACGGCTTAATGATGTGGTGTAATGAAGAACCTTCCCTCGGCCTCCATCTCCAAGAGTAAACTTGCTCATGTGGTCCCTTTTTCCTGAATGATGAAACTGCAACACTGTTATTTTATTTGCTCGTAGGTTGTTGCTGGAATAAAGTACATCTTCACCGTTGACATGGCCAGGACTTCCTGCAGAAAGGATGGGGTCGAGGAAGATTGTCCAATCCACTCAGACCCAAGCCTTGCAAGTGTAAGTTAGGCATTTGTTTCTAATGGTTTGTGCTGTTTCCTAGTCAGACTAGACATGTTAAGGTAACACTTCTGTTTTGTGTCTCCTCTCTTAAGCCCCATGAGTGCAAGCTTGCTGTCTGGAGTCAGCCTTGGATGAAAACCATCAAGGTTGTTGAGAATACCTGCAAGTAGAGCTCCGATACCATGCAGCACCTTTTCTCCTCTCTCCAGTGGAATCAATAAAATCCTAACTTTAGGATGTTTTAACCTTATTTTAATGTGCTGAATGCGCCCAATGTCTTCAGCTTGTAGTTTGGGTTGTAGTTGGTTAAAAATGCTTTGACTAACTCTCTCTCCTGTAGTCATCCTAAAAAAAATTCACTTTTTGTATGATTCAAAACAAATGTACTGAAAATATTAAGATTTGACAGATTTACTATTAAAAGGTTGTTAAAAAGATGTGTGGCACATTTATTCTATTCAAATTCAAGATGGAGATTAATGCTAATTTAATGTAAAGCATACAGAAGTTTCTAAATAAAATGAAATATAAAATAATGTACTTATTGCACCAGAGCATGCTTATTAAGGTTTTTTGTAATATAGCACATCTGTTCCTTCACTGATATTCGGATAATGTTAAAAACTCACTGGATCAGGTATGTCTGGAAATTCATGTAAGAACCTCTATGTGAACTTCTGTGTTCATACAGTACAATTTACAGAAACGTGGTTAAAGGAAATGAATCAGAATAAGCCTGGCTTGGTAATTGTCTTGACATTGCTATGAAAAAATGGTCTAATACTGTGAGATGCCCTATATGTTGTGTGAAAGTTATTGTGGTTCAAATATGTAACAAAAAAGAAAGTTAAAAGTTTAGTTATGGAGTATTTTATTCATAACTGTTCTTCTGTAAAGACTTTTAAGCTACTTCTGACCATCAGCATCACTACTCCAAGTTCAATACAACGTCCTGACTATAATGACATTTTATTCAATATAATTTCAATACAGCTTTAAACAGCTTTGTTTTTAAGGCCACTACAGACAATGGGATGTAAGCACAAGTCTGTTTACTCAGGATGATTTCTCAACTCACAGTTCTTAGTGATAGTAATAGTAAATGGTATAAACCTGTTTTCCTCAATCTGAGTGTTGGGAGACTCTTCTTGCTGCAAAATCCCAGTGTTGAATAAACACTGAACTGTTAAAGTCAGCGTGGACACAAGTGAAAAGCTCATTCAACATAGTTTTGCTGTATGCTGTAAATTCTCCACACATAAAATACGTTGAATACACACACACACACTTTTTCTAAGCTGCTTGTCCTCCTGGGTTGCAGGTACTTTTGATAAAAACGGGAATTTAAAAGGGTGTTTAACATTGACTTAAAGGTTGGATCAGTTTATTTTATGGACTGAAATGCAACTAATCTCTTTAAAAGAATAACAAAGATTTAGTAAAGATTAGCAGAGATGCCAGTGTTAAAGATGTGTTGACAACAGCTTCATAAATAACTATTGTATCCTAAGTAAAAGGACAGATGTTTTCATGGGTTAACTCCCTAACCCTCCACCCAACCAAAGTCAAGTCAAGAGGCTTTTATTGTCATTCAGTCAATGTACAAGTACACAGTGGAGTGAAATTACGTTCCTACAGGAACAACATGGTGCAACAAGTAGCAAAAAGTACAAAGTGTGAACTTGCAGATATAGTGTGCAAATAGGGGGGTGGTATTAAACCTGATCGCTTGCGGAACAAAGCTGTTCCAGAGTCTGGCAGTGGTGGCATGGATACACCGGTACCTTCTGCCAGACGGCAGCAGTGAAAAAAGCCCATGTGAGGGGTGGATGGGGTTGACCACAATGGCTTTCCAGATACAACGTTTGGTGTAGATTTCCATGATGGAGGGGAGAGAGCCCAATGATCTTCTCAGCTGTCTTCACTGTATGCTGTAGGGTCTTGCAATCCGAGGTGGTGCAATTCCCAAACCAAGCGATGATGTAGCTGCTCAGGATGCTCTCTATAGCCCCCCAGTATTCACCTTGTACTTGCTTTAGAAGATAAACACTGGCAGAAAATCAGAGCTGCTGTTCAAGTGCTAGCCTTAATAACATGTTGTAGTTGGTTCTGGTCCTTCATAAAACAATGAGCAAGAAAATGAAGTGAAAAGCAGGCTAACAGCTAGTTTTTAGATTGTTTTATTTTACAATACACTTGTTTTGCCAATGTTTACAACTTTCAAACGCATTAAACATTAACTTACATGATACAAATCTAACCCATGTCTTATTTATTTCATAAGAGTTGCATACAGAAAATGAAATTCCAGATCATTACTGTCTTTTTCGTCCCATATTTTTTGTACAAATAACTGGTCGAAAGGTATGATCAACTTTATTTTTACTTTTGTTAATGTTTTTAATTATGCACTTCACTTATCTGAAAGTACAGTTCTTGATATACCTGTTTTTAACTTGTGAGCATGTTGTGATAGTTTTGTGAGAAAAGCAATTATTTTTTTTATTTATAAATGAATAATTACAAAATTAATAGTAAACTACAAAAAGATTGAATTGATGTTCATAACAAGGCAGAGTGAGTGGAGAGGTAAGGGTTTAAATTCTACCTCACTTCCTTTCATCACCAAGTGTTAATCTTTTGCACACTTTTAAATATTAAATAACTCTTCAATTAGCATTTTCAACTACTGAAGATAGAAAATGACCGATGATTATGAAAATATTACTTCAATCCTTGTACATTTGGATCTAAATGCTGCATTTGGCGTAGGCCCAACAGATTATAAAATTCTCTTAAACTGCCTTAAATTGAATTGGCTTTTCTCAGAAACTGTCCTAAAGTAGTTTGGAAAATATTACTAAGTTAAAAATTATCTGGTAATTCTGTCTTTCAGTACACTTCTTTGAAATACCACATGGTTCTGTATTAGGCATATTTTTATTGTCATTGTACATGCTGCTGTCATCATTTTAAAAGCAGGGATGATCATGACAGGCTACATTCATACATTCATTTTGCAAACAAAATATTGCAAACAAAATATGGTTTTAGGGGTCTGGTATCTGAATGGAAAAGGGAATGGTACAGGTATGAGTACTGACAAGGATGGGAATGTGAGATGCGTAAGAAGACGGGTCCTGGAACTGGCCTGGTACAAGGTGGAGCAGGAGAAACTGGAGAGGCATCTTTGACTGCAGGCAGGGAGAATAGAGCTGCCTCAAAGAGGTAAAGAGGAGCATCTTTAACCATCAAGTCAAAGGGCTCAGCCATACCAGCCATATCAAATCGGGAGAACTGCTTCTGTTCTTAAGGTTATGAGCCCACTGCCAATTAAGACGGGATCACATGTGCCCATCACTTTTACTAATTCTGGTGGTAGCAGTCCCTCAGATATCTAAAATAGATGGTGCACTTCAAGATGAAAGTCTGAACGATAATGAGATAAGATTTTATTGTAAGCCATTTTGGACTCTTTCCATTGGTCCATTCATTATGAAATTTTGTCACAGTGTAAACAGTAATGCAAATATGGCTGTAGACTAGTTATCTCCTTGTTTGCAGACCACTGTAGTCATGCGTTATTCTGTAGTTTGTGTTATGCCCATATTAGGAAATCCGGGTCTAAGCTTGATCTGATGGATTAGGTTGATGGCCAGAATTAATGGGTTTTTTGAAAAAATGCCTCTATTGCACCCTGTAACTATACATTTTGTCCTGTGTCCTGTGTAACCTCTAAGTGTTACGACCCCCCAGTCGTGATTGCCCTTTTTTGTGTCTGTGGCCATTTAATGTGTTTTTTCCATTGTTATGGTGTGCAGGTGCATGATTGGCCACTTGGGGGTGCCTGGCAGTATAAGAGGTTGCTGAGCCACCATCTTGTTCAGGCCTCTTTCTTCTTTGTTATGACCTGCTAGAGCCCTTGTCCAGACCAGCCAGGTACTTGTTACTTCTTTCTGCTTGTTTTGCTGCTATTGTTAAAAATGTGATTGATTGTGCTTTGAGAGCTTGGGGGAAGTAGGGGACTGGTGTGGTGTTGTTGTGATGGCCTTTTCTCCTGTTTAAGGTAGGGAGTTCAGGTAAATGTCTCTTTCTTTTGTTTTCAGGTGAGTTAAACTTGGAATCATTGAGCTAGTTTTACTAGCCCGACCCTAGACTGAGCCGCAACACTGTATTGTGAGTTTTTATTACAAATGCAAGTCTCTTACCGCTTCAAATCTTGGCACTGGCTACAAAGTTGACAATGCGACTGACGGTGGTCCATAACACACCAAAATCACTTGTTGTTGGAGTTTAACTGGTTTCCTTTGCTGTTCGTTGTTTTATGTACCAGAGCCTGTCGTCTGAAGCTGAAGTCATGTTTCTGAAGGTAGTCATCCCGCTTGCGGTCCTCTGCCTGACCGTAGAGGGCTCGCGCCTTGTCGGAGCACCCATGGATACGACCCTTGCTGACCAGGGCGCTCAGGATGCCCTGCGGTTTGCAGTGGCCCAGTACAATGGAGCCAGCCATGACATGTATCTCAGTAAAGTTTCCAGGGTGATCAGTGTTCAGAAGCAGGTACGAGTATTTGCACATTTTAGCTTCAGTTTTTGTCAGAACAGCATTAAAACCTCAAGGCGAGCCACCCTGGCAGAGAACCGCAGAGGGATAATTCTGGGGGGGACCTTTTATCCCCTGGTTAGCAGTGTTGGCTGTTTCCTTGCATAACCACAAACTGTGCTGTTTACTCAGGGCTGTGTCTTTTAGTTTCAGGCCACAGTGGCCCTCACAGGGTAAAGTGTTGGTCCATTTGGTTAAATAATGGAATTTGATGTCTAATGCCATGGTTAGACAATTGTCAGGAAATTGCATGGGTGACCACTGTTCCATCATTGCCAGAACAAAGCGTTAACTGCGGCTGGTTTAATGTGGTGTAATGAACCTTCTCCAAGAGTAAACTCGCCCATGTAGTCACTCAGGAAAAAGGGACATGTCCATCTAAAACTGCAACGCATATTTGCTCGTAGGTTGTCTCTGGAATGAAGTACATCTTCACTGTTGAGATGGCCAGGACTTCCTGCAGGAAGGATCTTCCTCAGAAAAATTGTCCAGTCTACTCAAACCCAGCACTTGCAAGAGTAAGTTATACATTTTGTTTCTAATGGCTTACAGGTTTATGCTGTTTCATCAGACTGGACATGCTAAGGTAACCCTTCTGTTTTTCTCTTCCCTCAAGCGACAAATATGCAGGCTTGCTGTCTGGAGTCAGCCTTGGAAGAAAACAAACGTGATGGTTGAGAATACCTGCCGTTAGAGCTCCAATACCATGCAGCACATTTTCTCTCCAGTGGAATCAATAAAATCCTAACTGGAGTACAAATTCTACTTATTTGAATGTGCCAAATGCATCAGGATCTCCAGCTTGGCTGTAGTTGGTTAAAAATGCTTTTTGACTAAAACTCAAAAGGTCCAACCTCATGAGTGACTGATCTTGAAGTTTGGTAAAACTGCTTTTGTCCTTAAGGGCATCAGTGCAGTGCAAAGTTCTCCACTTAAGGGATCAAATGTACATTCCACTTCTACAAATTCTGGTGGTAGCAGTCCCTTAGATAACTAAAATAGACTGTGCACTTCAAGATGAAACCCTGCCAGGTCCATTACAAGTTACTTACAGGGTGGTGCTGTCTGAGTGTTAAATGACAGGCCTTTCATCTTAATGATTCAAGAGTAGGTGCTCAACTACTTCAGTCCCCTGAGAACAGTCTGAGTACAGAAGCATAAGCTAGTTACTTGATTCAAAATAAACTAAACACTTGAGAGGGAAAAAAAACACTTGTGACCAAGATGTCTGAACAGTGTAAGCATGAAAAACTAGGGTGGAGTGGCTGTGACACTTCCGGCTGATTCATAACTTTAAGGTGATGTAACTCACCACAAGTCTTTGTTGACTGGGAAAGTAAATAGCTATGAAACTGTCAGGATAAGGATGTTATGACAGCATTTCAAGTAGCTGAAAGAATAACATAAGACTGTTAAGCGCTGACATTAAAATCAGATGGAAAACATTAACATTGACAGGTGGTTTCCACCGATGTTTACAAAGTGTCTGCATAATTCAGTTGTCTCTCAAAAGCCACTTAAAGTGCACCAACAAAAAAGTCTTTCGGTGGGGGTGTGGTATTCCTGTGGTACTGCCAAAATACAACAAAACATGACAACACAACTTTTTACACACAGCTGATTATGCCAGGATTACCATAGCCCTCCCTGTTGTACCTTATTACAGGAATTAAATGACTTGCTGCAATCTTGTGGTTATTGTGTGGTATTGCCAAAAGTACATTCACCAACATTTGACTTGCTGTACTTTTGTTAATCGCTAGTGGTAGACCCTTACAGAAGGGTGTTTACAGTAGTAAAAGAAAAAAAAACATTTATAGTACCTTAAAATGTGTTCACTCACTACCGTAAATCATTTAAGTCCACGGTAGAATGACTTTTCACTTATCATCGCTGGAAAATGTCACAGTGACTGTCAGTCACATCCTTGCTCATTTGTGGAAAACATGCTTGACTAATTCAGAGCTGCTTTTTGATCTATTTTCACATCTAGAATTGTAACCAGAGACAACAAGCTAGTAAACAAGCTGGAACAATCTTCAACTAACCGTAAATAAAGCAACTTAACATCAAGGCTGGGTACTTTAGACATGGTTGACAACCAAGGCTTAAAAAACCCTACAGTTTTGCAACCGATTACACTTTAATATTAAATACATTATTAATGGTAAATATATGTTTACAAACCCGATTTAAAATCTTTTTCTGTTTATATTGTTTTGTCTTTTCAGCCCTCGGCCCACCACAAATGTTGCCCTTGTGGGCAGCCTTGAACTAGATAAGGCTGTGGTATGATTTTTGCCACTTATTGCTAGATTATAAGTCTTGCAGTATCTTCAGGTACTTGATTTAAAACACAAACAAGAGTAAATGTATTTGAGTAGTAGCAGCGACCGGCTTCTTCATTACGTACACCTCTTTATCTCTACATTTATTGTATATTTTATCAGCTCCACTCACCATATAAATGCAATTTGTAATTCTAATTACAGACTGTAGTTCATCTGTTACTCTTCATACTCTGTTAGCCCCCTGTCACCCTGTTCTTCAATAGGCACAACACCCACAGGACCACCACAGAGCAGGTATTATTTGGGTAGTGGATCAACAGCACTGCAGTGACGGACGTGGTGGTGGTGTGTTAGTATGTTTTAGTATCAGTGCACTGATATATTAAGTGGTCCTGATGAAATGTCCAATGAGTAAAGAAACAAGAGTCATTTTAATGACGTGGCTGGTTGGTGTATATCATAAATATTATTTAATAACCTTTTTGTTATTATTTAATAAGTTTTTGTTTAAAAAAGGAGGTTGTGGCGATGTACAGTCAACATAGTGCCGACTACTTCGGCCGTCTCGTCAACGTTGTTACAACCTCCTAAAAAGTTGTCAGACCACGTTGTCATAACTTTCTGAGGAATTAGATTTCAACGTTGTGACAATTAATTGAGCACCAAGGGGACAACGTTGTGGGCACCAAAACAGTACGTTCTCATAAATGTAACTGTGTTTGCAGGGCCTTAAGAAATAAAACCTGATGGTTTTGCTTCCTAACGGGTATTGGCTTGATGTATTGCTGTTGGAGACCATTAGGAAACAATCAAATGTATATAGTATCTGTCCCAAAACACCTGATTAAACTATCAGAATTCTTTACACGGTGATATCAACACATCAAGAAAACACAGAATATCACTAGTGACTGCTGAAAACCACCAGGAACCAAAAGACACTTTTAATGGGTTCTATGTTTTTTTTTCAACAGGGAGGTACATTAAATGTAGCTGTCTAGCCAAGTTAAGGATGAAGAATGGATCAAATGATGATATAGCTAGCAGCAGCAGCAGAAGTCTATGGTATATGCTATTTTTTCCTAGCAGGGTGTACGTTTACCTTGTCCAAAACATAGCAAAACGACGTCTAAGGCATCAGGCAGCGTATTTCGCACCCACATAATAACTTGCTATACGGTAAAATGAGCATTTAGAGGCAATAACCGCTTCCGACGTCTGGTTACTATCACCACTGCTGTGAATAATTCTTACTTGGTACGTGTCTCGTGATCAGAGTATCTCACACCAAATCGCTCGGAATGCCTTTGTTTAAATCTTACAGATTAATTATGCACAATTTTTGAAAAAATGGGTGGAGGTCCCCTTTAAATCAGTGGCGTCTCAGGTCCTGTTAGCCAACATATAGAAGCGTTAGTTACCTCCTCAGCCGTTAGTGACACATTCAGCTAAAGAAAGGGGGATGTAAAGAACCGGTAAACGGACTAAACCTGAGGACTGGGCTGGACTTCAGGAACCAAACGGACTCGAAATTTAAACGGCAAAATAATGTGAGGTTCACCAGCAAGTTACCAGGTTATTAGCATTTCCGAGACCGCATAAGTAGTTATGGTTTACCTTTAGCGTCGAGCATTAACTTTAAGCCTGACTCGAAGCTGCAGATCAGTAAATGCTAAGACGCCGACTGTCTTTCTGGTGGAGCTTCTAAGCTTGTTTCTGTTCACGGCTGGAACCGAGACTGAACTCTGGCTGCCTGCGAGCAGGAGACTTTAACACAGAGCGATGAAGGTGCTGACCAAAGAGGAGCTGAAGCTGGCAGAGAAGACCCTCAGACACTACCTGCCGAAGTCTCAGCAGGTCTGTGTGTTTTTCTGCACCATGACAGAAGAAAGTGAAAGCTGTGAGAAATGTCGTTAATGTATGGGCTACTAAAGAAATGTCTTTTTGGATCCACTGAGGCAGCTGTAGGTTAGCTCCGTGTATTTTTTCAGTATGCCCTCAGAAAAGTGTAAGGGGCCGAGAGTAAAACAGTAATGACGTTGCCTTCCTTTGCGATGATATGCAAACAAACATTTTTCGCATTAGCACTTTAAGGTTCGCACATAATACACTAACATACTCTCATTTGTTCACTATCCTTTTTCTGTTCCCCTTACAGCCACGTTTACATGCAGCCTGAAAATACGTCCATGTAAACACCTCAATAATAAACTAATCCTTTAAAAGACGGCGGTGGGACGGACGTCCAACTTATGTGTCTCAGAGCACGACGTCCTCCTCTCGCCGCGTCCTTTATAAGGACATGTGAAGGAAGTTTTCTGAGTCTGACGTCGGTTTAAAGCCGTTAAAAACAAGCGCGCACAACTGGAAACTCATCTCACGCTGACTGGACATCACGTGACGCTCGCTGTCATAGAAACGTTTACTCTCAGCGCTGCTCCACGCATGCGCGTCATTTTGCATGGGATTACTTGTAGCGAGCATGTAAACGAAGATTGGCAAAAATGTTTGCGTGTAAACACAGCCACTGTGTCTTAACGGCGTTTTCACACGCAAAGTCTGAACCAATCTTCATGTTTTTGTCGAATTATGTAATTCCTTTTTGTTGAAATTATACAAGTTTCAGCATTTTTATATGTTTTAGTATTTGACCTTTTACTTACTTGTTGAACCGTATTACCATTACAGATTTAATATATAATCTTATCTGTTTATCTTTAATATAATAATCTAGTATTTAATCTCCTCCTCCCTCCGTGCACTGCTGCGGATCATTTTGCTTCTCTTCCAGCTCTTTTTTTATTCTGTTGCTTATGGGTGACCATAGCCTGCCTCACCTTCTTGGAATTGGTCCGAAAGTCCGAACCATCCAAAAAAAGTGTTTTCACATTGCAAACAAAACGAACCGTGGTTCAGTTTGATCCGGACCGAGACCACCTCTTTTTGGTTCTCGGTGTTCTGAGGCACCTTTTCACACCTGCTATTTTGGTTCAGACGAAACTGTCCGGACTTGATGAATATGATGAATGGGGTTTCATGCCTGTTTCGATATATGAGATATAGCTTCTGTGCACACCAATGGCATGAACACTGAAAAGGTTATGAACCTCAGTAATGGTACTTTTACTTAGTATCTGGGTGATCAATGGCACTTATAGATTGTCTTCTATGAGTCATTTGGAGAGAATCTGCTGCAGTCATGGGCTGGGGGTTCATGACCGGAAGGTCGCCGGTTCGATCCCCAGAGCCGACAACACATGACTGAGGTGTCCTTGAGCAAGACACCTAACCCCCAACTGCTTCCTGGGTGCTGCAGATTGGGGTGCTCACTGCCCCCTAGTGTGTGTGCTTACTAGAGTGTATATGGTGCTTCACTTCACAGATGGGTTAAATGCAGAGGTGAAATTTCCCCATTGTGGGACTAATAAGGGTCTCTTAGTCAACCTGTAAGAGAACAGGTGACTTACAGTTATGTAGGATTTTAACAATGAGTGGACTTTATGAAACTTCCTTCTTGACTTATTCTCTGAAACCTTTTGTTTCACTGCCACTGTCTTCACTTCTTTTTTTGCTCCAAAAGCCAAGCTCAGGGGCCCAAGGACTAGACCACTATCACTTCTCCTCTCTGTTACTTGTCAAACTTGAACAATGAACAGTGGAGGAAAGACTGGGGTGGGAGGCAGAACCTGAAGCCTGTTGGAGGATGGGTGAATTAGCCTCTTTAGCAAAACTCCATACTTGTTGGTATGTGGTCAGGATCGCAGTAGCCCACCTGCAGCAGAACTCTATGCTTAAAAGTGGTTGAGTTCCTTGTTTAAAAGCTGTACTGTATAAAATTAGTGTGTTGAAATTGAAAGTAGTAGCGTTACTGAGTCGCGAGAAAACTAAAATATGGTGGTTATTTGCTGATTCAGGTCACCTTATAAAACTCGCAATAGTAATTGCGCAGGAGTTTTTTGGACCACGTCATACGTCTTGTATTAACGTCACATGTCCAGGCTCGAGAAGAAGGCCCAGCCAGACGTTTAACGCCAAATACAGCACAAATGCACTCACCTTATTTATGCCATAAAACTCCAAAACATCTCTTTTCATTGGCCAATTCTGAGCACTACAAGTTACCTAACAAATCCTCCTTTTTTTACAGATATTTTTGGCAATATTTAAACCAATGTTAATTTTTTAAAACACTATATACATGACTTGTTAGCTGGATCAGATATGTAACAACAGGACAACAGGGGTGCTCAAAGACCGGAGGTGGAAACACTGGACTAAGATACAGTTTTTCAGCAAAGATGAGAGCAATATATGATTATGGCTTATGACACATCAAAACCATTTCAAGCTTGAGTTCATACTAATAGTTTTATTTTAAGGCTTTTACTGATTAAATGTATTATGATTGGTTTGAAATTGTATTTGTTTTTGGGGAAGTTGTGGGCTGGCGGTTAGAGAACTGGCCCTGTGACTGGAAGGTTGCCGGTTCGATCCCCAGCGCCAACAGTACATGACTGAGGTGTCCTTGAGCAAGACACCTAACCCCCAACTGCTCCCCGGGTGTAAGTGCGGAGGTGAAATTTCCCTGTTGTGGGACTAATAAGGGTCACTTAATCTTTAAAAAAGGACAAAGCTTCTGAATACTAGAGTAATACCAAGACAATGAACTGAACGCTAGCTAATGCTTTTAGACAGCAAATTAGCTCACTGAGAGTAGCCTAGCCAATTTCAAATTAATCCATCCATTTCCTAAGCCGCTTCTTCCTCAGGGTCGCAGGGGATGCTGGAGCCTATCCCAGCAGTCATCGGGCGGAAGGCAGGATACACCCTGGACAGGTCGCCAGTCCATCGCAGGGCAGACAGACAGACAGACAGACACAGACAGTCACTCACACACTCACACCTAGGGGCAATTTAGCATGTCCAATCGACCTGACTGCATGTCTTTGGACTGTGGGAGGAAACCGGAGAACCCGGAGGAGACCGGAGAACCCGGAGGAAACCTACGCAGACACGGGGAGAACATGCAAACTCCACACAGAGAGGACCCTGGTCACCCGGCTGGGGAATCGAACCCAGGCCCTCCTTATGTTAATATTTATACTCACTTCTTCCTGTTCCTTGACCTCCCCTACACCCCTTCCTAGTATCCCATAAAGGGCCACTGAGTCATGAGGCGAGTTAAATTGGCAAAAGCACATTAAAAGCAGTACTGAAATTGAACTTTTGAATTCACAGTTCAGACTTTGTCACTTTTAAAATTTCCTTAGGTTTTGATCTGTCCTTTGAAGAGACGATGAAGGCTGTAGCAGCAAACAGAGGCGTGCCAGGGGCCAGGCTGGATGTGTGCCACGTGATGACACTGCATGATCCCTCTGACCTTCCAACTGACAGGTAATGTCTTTATTGAGCTTCGAACAGTGGCAGTATTGTCAATGTGCAAGTCCTTCATCTGAATTTAAAGGGCTCATTTTCTGACTTGTATTTTATTTTCCTTGAAGTCCACTTTTTTTGTTGTTGTTGTTTTTTGTGCCCTTAAAGCAGTCATGATTCATTTGTACATTTTCCAACCTCCCTTTATCCCTTAGAATTAAACAGACTGTTTTTGTTTATGTACATTCATGACTGATATATGTAAATGAGCTCTGTTCTGATTGGCTGCCCTGAATTGCACTTTATTTAAAAATCAGTTTGTGTTAAAACACTCCTTATCACTTTAGCAGGAATAGGTGGAGCTAAAAGCTGTAGGCTGAATAGGTTGATCTACATTCATATGCAGATGTTTGGGTACCCCTGGTAAAATGCCATAGATTTTTGCCATAGTTTTCTTGTATTTTTAAGTGATGATAAGCGGTTAGTGTGACGGGTGGTCACTTGACCACAGATCTTCAAACTTTTGCACACGACTATACAGAAACTTGAGCTGCTTTTCATCACAAAAACAATCACTTCAATGGGCTGTTTTTGCAGCTTCTATATATTAGTTTCTATATATTGACTGTGTGAACTGAGGAATGCAGTACATTTTGCAACTTTACATACTAGTTTACTCTTTTTGAAAAAAGCAAGGAAATGTTGTGCATCAGTCCATTCTGGACTGTATAAATGCCTTTAATAATCATCAACATTCATTGTTTTGTTTCAGTTACCTTTAATGTCTATTTAATCTCGCTTTCCTTAACCACCCTCAGGCTATCAGTACAGGTGTCATCGCTCCAGGAGTCTCATGCTGCTCTGGTCAATAGTACATGGAAGTTTCGCATTGGAGAATTCAGTGAACGAATAATTAGGAACATGATCCTGAATTTCCCTTCGTGTTGTGTGTTGGACTCAGATGGTCAGCCAGTGGCATGGATACTGACCTACTGTGACTGTGCAATGGGAATACTGTACACAATGCCGGGGCACAGAAGGAAAGGCTATGCCAAAGCCCTGGTCAGTACAATGGCAAAGAAGCTCCATTCAAAGGGCTACCCAGTGTACTGCTTCATTGAAGACGATAACAGGCTGTCTTACAGGCTCTTTGCAAGTTTGGGTTTCACTGAGGACCCGTCTTACAGGGTTACCTGGTACAGCTTCAATAAGATGTTTCTCAGTTCACAATGATAGTTTAGTCTTAATTTTTTTTTGTTTTAAACTCAGTTGCCCTTTTTACCTGGTTTGTCCATATCCCTGGTCTCATATTAAGCACAATTCAGTGTGGGCTGGGAAAAATAATATAAACCAATGATGTCACATTTCAGACCCTCAGATGCTTCCTGATAACACTTTATGCAAAAAAGCTACACCAGAATGAAACTTCTCACAGCACTGTAGAAGGTAAACTTACTGTTAGATTCACTTTATACACTATATGGACAAAAGTACAGAAACACAGAAATCATCCAATTGGACTCTGGAGCAGTGGAAACATTTTCTGTGAAGTGATGAATTATGCTTCTCTAAATGGAAATCTGATGGATGAGTCTAGGTTTGGGCGAATGCCAGGAGAATGTTACCTGCCTGACTCCATTGTGCCAACTGTAAAGTTTGGTGGAGGGGGGATAATGCTGTGGGGTTGTTTTCAGGGGTTGGCCGAGACCCCTTAGTTCCAGTGAAGGGACATCTTAATGCTTCAGCAGACCAAGACATTTTGGACAATTGTATGCTTCCAACTTTGTGGGAACAGTTTGGGGACAGCCGTTTTCTGTTCCAGCATGACTGAGCTCCAGTGCACAAGGCAACGTCCATAACGGCATTGCTAGATGAGAAGAACTTGACTGGCCTGCACAGAGCCCTGACCTCAACCCCATTGAACACCTTTGGGGTGAACTAGAATGGAGATTGCGAGTCAGGCCCTCTTGTCCAACATCAGTGTCTGACCTCACACATGCTCTTCTGGATGGGCAAAAATTCCCCCAGACACACTCCAAAATCTTTTAGAAAGCTTCCCAGAAGAGTAGAAGGTGTTATACCTGCAAAGAAGGGACCAACTCCATATTAATGCCCAGGGATTTAGAATGGGATGTCATAAAAGCTCCTGTAAAAAGCTTTTCCTGTATAAAAACTTTTGATCCTTCAGTGCCAAAAAAAATCTACAAATCAATAAATGCATATTGTTTTTAGGGGTGCCTCGATACCACTTTTTCGTGTCTGATACCACAACCTTGAGCATCTGAATTAGACTCTTTTCAGCTGGACCTACATTTCAGTTTTAAATCATGAAAGTGGTGTTGTGTGAGATTCCTGTCCATCATGCAGCGTATTCAGTTCAGCAGCCCAGGCCGATGTGAGAACTCACAGGGCAGAGCAGCCGTGCAACACTGCTTTTTTCACAATAGACATACAGTACTCCTACAGTATTCTGAGGCAGGAAGGCACCCAGTAATGTGTGACACAGTGGTTACTTTAACCTGGGAATGGAAAAAATTTTAAGAATACAATGCAAATATGAATGAGGTACTTACTTCATTAGCATAGCCCCACCTTTTATCTCGTAGGCACTACAGAGCAAAGTGGGTGGACGGAAACTGCTACAGTAGAGATAGAAAGAAAAGAGGGAGATTAAAAATAGATTTATTAGCGAATAAACTTTGCTAATTGAACGATTACTTCAACTTAAAGCTGCAGTCTCCTATCCGGACATCTGAGGGTGCTGTAGAGTTGATAAAAGAGGATTTGGTGAGTAAAAAAGTTTCTGATGTTAAAAACAATTCTTTCATAAGAGAAAGAATTTACATGCTAAGAAGTTAAATTGTGTGTGTAGAGTTTAGCTTTGATTAAAAGACAAGTTCTTTGTGATTTTGCTTGTGTGATGAGCGAAGAACAAAATGAAACCCGAAGATGCCATTTCGAATGTGTGTACAATTCATGCAAAGAGCTGTTTTACGTGTTGTTTAGTTATATACCAGAAGGAGAACTGCTACTTGAATTAATGTAAAAGTATGTGATTTCCATATTTGGAAATTATTTTCTAACACTCAGATATTGCGCCGCCACATGAGAGCGCCAAGATGGTGAGCCACTCATGAGGTTGAATCTTCTGCCCAGTCCCACTTCACCCCTCACCCCTACCACTTAGCCCTTACCCCTTGGTTTTGCACATTGATGTCTAGAGGTAGGGCGTCCCAAAGAAACCCACAAATGTGAGTATTTTCTGCATTAAAATATTACAATAACCATTGTATTATCTTAGCTTAATATCGTTTCAGTGTATTATGGTCCTTTTCTCCATAAGAAGCTTAAAACATTGCTAATAGTATGCTAATGTCTCGATAGCTAGCTAGCTAACTTTCCCATTCCACCTTAAATAGTCCAGCAGCAACAAGAAGCCTACGAATAGCTGATATAATCTTCATATTACTGAAAAGTTAGGGGTGAGCAATAATAAATAATTATCACATCCCCCTCTTTGAAAGCATATGATGCCTTAAATGTAACTAAAGCCCAGCAGTGAGGTTGCTAAACTTTACTCTCCTCTGCTATCACTACACACTGTCAGGGTCGCCTACAGAGCAGTGCTAGCAACCTGTTACTGAAGTTACATTTACATTACATTCATGGCATTTGGCTGACGCTCTTATCCAGAGCGACTTACTATTTGATAATTTTTTACACAGGTAGGCAAAGGTGGTGTTAGGAGTCTTGTCCAAGGACTCTTATTGGTGTAGTGTAGGGGATTGAACCCCAGTCTACAGCGTAGAAGGCAGAGGTGATACCCACTACACTAACCAACCAAGTAATGCTCTTATTTTATTTGTACATTGTCCTACTTTATAGGGGAAGATTTCAACACTACTCCTTGTAACTCAGTTCCAAGGGGCAAGGTGACTCTCGAAAACAAGGGGTAGGGTAAAAATAAAAAATGGGATTGGGCCTTGGAATGAGATGACAGTGAATTCATTGAGTTTCTGTAACATAGAACTGTTTTGAAGTCAAATTGATACGGTAGGATGGACACTGATCCAAGAAACAGCATTTAAGAAGGAGTCTATGCAGTTTCGTTTTTTTCCCCTTTGAGAACTGCTCTAGTCATTAATTTCCATAGTGCCAATCTATTAAAACTTTAAAAACTACTAAAGTAAGCTGTAAATTGGAAGTGAAGTAAGATTCTGCTACTATACCTTTATTGAGAATTCCTGTAATTGTTTTTGTTTTAAAGTTTTTTTCTCTCCTTTGGTGGAGTTCTTGTGTTGATTTTGGACTAGTGGTGATAAAAGGAAGGAACTTCGCTTAGGTTAATATTAGCAGATTAAAGACAAAGTAACTTAATTATTTTAATTTTCTGTTAATATTAGCCTGTTTCACAATGCACTGTACTATAATCCCCAGCATGCACTGCAACACAATGTGCAACCCTTTAAACAACACGAACATGTTATTTAAAAATGAAAAACACACATAGAATGCACAGGCATTCGGTATCCCAGTTTGATTTTCATTGTTAAACTGTCCATTGTACAACTGTTAATCGTGTCAGGCTATGGGAAACCACTGTTTTTCATACTAACAATCAAATTATTGAGGGTGTTTACGGGGCTGGGAGCTGAACAAGGAATGGTATATGTATGACTACTGACAAGGAGAGTAATGTGATGGGTGTCAGGTTATGGAACTAGCATGGTGCAAGGAGGAGCAGGAGAAACTGGAGAGGCATTTTTGACTGCAGGCAGGGAGACTAGAGCTGCCTCAAGCATCTGTGGGGGCATCGGTATCTTTAGCAATCAAGTCAAAGGGCTCAACCTTGTAAGTCACTATTCTTGGGGGTCGGGAGGAATGCTTCGGTCCTTAAGGACATCAGCCCACTGCCAAGTTCTCCACTTAAGAAGGGATTACAGGTACATACCACCATTACAAAATCTGGTAGTAGCAGGCCCTCAGATAACAAAACTAGATGGTGCATTTCAGGATGTAACCCTGGCAGCTCCATACATTACAGGTTACTCACAGGGTGGTCATCTGAGTGTTAAATGACAGGCCTTCCATCTTAATGAGCCAAGAGTGGGTGCTCAACTACTTCACTCCTACTCAGAGATTTTATACAGAAGCACAAGCTTGTTGCTTGATTCAAAATATCACTTGAGACAGTAAACAGGTAGACAAAACAAACTTGTACCTAAAATAGACAAAGGAACAAGCATGAAAAACACAAGGGGTTGAAATCAGACGATGACACATCAGACCAAAACTAAGTCCAATCAGACCAACACTGTGTGTTGGTGTACATATGTAAATACAGCATACCTAAGTAGATATACCTACAGTGGTGGACGAAGTACAAAAATCATGTACTTGAGTTAAAGTAGATACCCAAGGTAAAATATTACTCCAGTAAAAGTAGAAGTCCTCCCTTTAGTACTCTACTTGAAAAAATGTACAAAAGTATTTGCCTTCAAATGTACTTAAGTATCAAGTAAAAGTACTAAAAGATTAATTATGACTTTAACGTCCTGTTATCATTTTTGTTACAAGACTCGCTTCATGAACTCATTTTAGGTGAAAATTCTCCAGTGTCTCTCTTGGTAAACCAATCTTTTGACAGAATGTCATTAATTAGTGACGCTGATGTCTATTAAAATCATCATAAGCACAAACACAGAAGGCAAACAATTTCCATCAGGTAGAACTGGCTCTGAAATCACTTTTACAAACAAGTTTTTTTTTACAAAAAGTTTCGGTTTAAGATTTATTTGCAACTTACGAGTTACAAGTTTAATAAAAATTTGCTTTAAACTCAGGATCACAAATTGCATCGGTAGGTCTCTGTTCATAAACTCAATCTAACCAAAACAAATTTACTTTATTTTATTTAAAAGGGTTTGTATAAATTCAGAAAAAAGAAAATGAAATGTGAAATCAAACTGTCCACTTAGGAAGCAACAATGATTGACAATCAATTTCACAGCTGTTGTGCAAATGGAATAGACAACAGGTGGAAATTATTGGCAATTAGCAAGACACACTCAATAAAGGAGTGGTTCTGCAGGTGGGGACCACAGACCACTTCTCAGTACCTTTCTGCTTTCTGGCTGATGTTTTGGTCACTTTTGAATGTTTGTGGTGCTTTCACACTTGTAGTAGTATGAGATGGACTCTAGAACCCATACAATTGGCTCAGGTAGTGCAGCTCATCCAGGATGGCACATCAATGCGAGTTGTGGCAAGAAGGTTTGTCGTGTCTGTCAGTGTAGTGTCCAGAGGCTGGAGGCGCTACCAGGAGACAGGCCAGTACACCAGGAGACGTGGAGGAGGCCGTAGGAGGGCAACAACCCAGCAGCAGGACCGCTACCTCTGCCTTTGTGCAAGGAGGAACAGGAGGAGCACTGCCAGAGCCCTGCAAAATGACCTCTAGCAGGCCACAAATGTGGATGTGTCTGCACAAACGGTTAGAAACCGTTGACTCCATGAGGATGGTATGAGGGCCCGATGTCCACAGATGGGGGTTGTGCTCACAGCCCAACACCGTGCAGGACCCTTGGCATTTGCCAGAGAACACCAGGATTGGCAAATTGGCCACTGGCGCCCTGTGCTCTTCACAGATGAAAGCAGGTTCACACTGAGCATATGTGACAGAGTCTGGAAACGCTGTGGAGAGTGATCTGCTGCCTGCAACATCCTTCAGCATGACCGGTTTGGCAGTGGGTCAGTAATGGTGTGGGGTGGCATTTCTTTGGAGGGCCGCACAGCCCTCCATGTGCTCGCCAGAGGTAGCCTGTGTGTTGTTGTGTTGTGACACATTCTCGTGACACATTCTCAGCTGACATCTGTTAGTTTAGATAGCCTTTGTTGCTCTTGCGCATCAATGTCTTGGGCACCCAAAACCATTCGTGGTTTGTCCTTCCTTGAACCACTGTCAGTAGGTACTAGCCACTGCTGACCAGGCACACGTCACAAGTCTTGCTGTTTCTAAAATGTTCTGACAGTCCTCTGGCTGTCATGATTCTTTGAGTGATCATAATGTTTTGGCTCATCAGTGTATAAAGCAGTGAAAAAAACTGAGGATAAAAATGTGAGTGAATAACTTGAGCAGCGGATGGAAAACATTCAGAGGGGAATTCCACACAGATTTTTACAAAATGTTCAGTTGTCATTCAAAAGTCATTCAAAGTGTCCTTACAAAAAACAGTCCTGTGGTTTGGGTGTGGTATTCCTGTGGTACTGCCAAAATACAACAAAACATTACAACGCAACTTTTTACACACAGCTAATTATGACAGGATTACCACAGCCCTTCTGGTTCTGTCTTATTACAGGAATTAAATGACTTGCTGTAAACTTGTGGCATTTTCCCCAATCAGTCCAAGGTAGAGTGACTTTTCATTTATCATCGCTGGAAAATGTCAGTCACTGTCAGTCACATCCTTGCTCATTTATGGAAAACATGCTTGACTAATTCAGAGCTGCTTTTTGATCTATTTTCACATCTAGAATTGTAACCAGAGACAACAGGCTAGTAAACAAGCTGGAACAATCTTGAACTAACCGTAAAAAAAGCAACTTAACATCAAAGCTGGGTACTTTAGAGATGGCTGATTATCAAGGCTTAAAAAAACCCTAGTTTTGCAACCGATTAAACTTTAATATTAAATACATTACTAATGGTAAATATGTTTACATATTTGATTTGAAATCTTTCTTTGTTTATTGTTTTGTCTTTTTAGCTCTCAGCCTCCCAAGACAAAACAGGGGGGCAGCCCTGAACTAGATGAAGCTGTGGTATGACTGCACACCAGTGCACAAAGCAAGGTCCATAAAGACAAGGATGAGCCAGTTTGGTGTGGAAGAACTTGACTGGCCTCCACACAGTCCTGACCTCAACCAGACAGCTTTTGGGGTGAATTAGAGCAGTGACTGCGAGTCAGGCCTTCTCGTCCAACGTCAGTGTCTGACCTCACAAATGTGCTTCTGGAAGAATGTTCAAAAATTCCCATAAACACACTCCTAAACCTTGTGGAAAGCCTTCCTGGAAGAATTGAAGCTGTTATAGCTGCAAAGGGTGGTCCGACATCATATTAAACCCTGTGGATTAAGAATGTCACTCAATTTCATACGCGTGAAGGCAGATGAGCGAATACTTTTGGCAATATAGTGTATGTAACCAGAAGTCGATTGGAGGGATTACCTTAACAAATGTAAATGAAATGTCTTTCTGTGAGGTGAAATTAGCTTTTAGAGGCAGTAAACGCTTCAGACGTCTAGTTACTAGTCTTACTCTGTACGTGTCTCATGATCAGTGAGTATCTCACATCAAATCTCTCGGAATGGCTTTGTTTAAATCTTACAGATTAATTGTGCACAATTTTTGAAAAATGGGTGGAGGTCCCCTTTAAATCAGTAGCGTTTCAGGTCCTGTTAGCCAACATATAGAAGCGTAAGTTACCTCCTCAGCCGTTAGTGACCCATTCAGCTAAAGAAAGGGGGATGTAAAGAACCGGTAAACGGACTAAACCTGAGGACTGGGCTGGACTTCAGGAACCAAACGGACTCGAAATTTAAACGGCAAAATAATGTGAGGTTCACCAGCAAGTTACCAGGTTATTAGCATTTCCTAGACCGCATAAGTAGTTGGGTTTACCTTTAGCGTCGAGCATTAACTTTAAGCCTGACTCGAAGCTGCAGATCAGTAAATGCTAAGACGCCGACTGTCTTTCTGGTGGAGCTTCTAAGCTTGTTTCTGTTCACGGCTGGAACCGAGACTGAACTCTGGCTGCCTGCGAGCAGGAGACTTTAACACAGAGCGATGAAGGTGCTGACCAAAGAGGAGCTGAAGCTGGCAGAGAAGACCCTCAGACACTACCTGCCGAAGTCTCAGCAGGTCTGTATGGGCCACACTGGTCTGTGTGTTTTTCTGGACCATGACAGAAGAAAGTGAAAGCTATGAAAAGTGAGAAATATCATTGATGAATGTCTTTTTTTTTAAGCCACCGAGGCAGCTGTAGCTCTAATGTGCCCTCTTAAAAAATCAGCTTCTTCACTTAGTCTTTCATGTCTTACAGTTTTCATCAGTTTCTGTGTTTCTGTACCTTGTAGTTAGTTAACCATTCAGATCATCTAGGAGTATCAGCTCTACACAGTATTGGCATTTTAAACAGGGTTCTTTGGTTCCAACCAAATGTGTGTTTTAGTTAAAGAGGAACAAGAAGGTTTTTGATGACGAGCTGACAAGAAATCTTGTGATGTCAGTCAGCGCTAAATGCAGGCACTGTATGAATATAAGGAAAATGATTTAGTGCCTCTTTTGTAAAAATAGCTTCTGTGCAGAGTAACAGAAAATAACTGAACCCCAGAACGGTCTTAAACTTCAGTAACTCAATAGATTTGCTTCTGTGAATCATTCACAGGGAATCTGCTGTAGTCAATCTGTGAGGGAACAGGTGATTTACAATTATATAGGACTTTAACATTGAGTGGACTATGACCCTTCCTTCTTGGGCCATCACTTCTTCACTCTGTTTCTTGAAAAAAACCCAGCTCAGTGTTTAGTGCCAAAAAACAAAGCAAGTGCATGTATCTGGCTCACTTTATTTATGCCATAAAACTGCAAAACAGATGTCCATTTTTTCAGCACCATTTAGGTATAGTTCATATAGATGCAGAGGAAGTAGCCCATCTGTTGCTGCACAGTTTGTGTTGGTCATCCTTTAGTCCCCCATCCGCACAATTCTCAGAGACCTGCAAAAGTATTTTAAGTTTCTAATAATATTAGCTTGTTTCACGATGCGCTGTACTACAGTCCCCAGCATGCGCTCCAACTCTCCTGCCCCAACAACAGTCTATGGGACAGCGATTACACTTCCGTTTGTGGTGGAAATCATGACAAAAAATGAATTTGAGCCTCTGAGTCTTTATCAAAGTGAGTAACAGGTTTATTAAAAAGCGAACATGACAAAAAATGGATTCTCTCTCCCTTTCCTATATATTTCCTAGCTGTGTGTTGTGCTTCTTATACCCTTCTGTCATTCCCCCGCCCTTACGTTCCTTTCATGGCAGTAAGCATTAGTCAGCATTATTCTCAATTGTACACCATTCTCTTACATGTTTATCTTATACAACCTGTTCACAGCGAGCAGGCAAGCAAAACATCCAGATTCGACCCGTAGCCTTGTGGCTAGGCGCCACTGCCTTGCCGCCTCTATCTTCATCAGCTCAGCTGCTCAGAAACTGAGCCCAAGTCTTAATGAACTTGCAGCGAAGAAAGGATGCCAGGTGTCTAGTTCAAGTAAACAGGCAGGTTTAAAAGGCCGAGCACCTGGGGGCATTTAAATGTTGAATATTTGTGTCCATGTAATATTTCAATATTTCATATGTCTGCTACAAGGATATTTTACTGTTGAAGTTTTTGCACATTTTGAATAAACAGCCAGTTCTGTTATAGCACAACATTAATTAAACATGAAATAAAAACTTTTTTTTTTCTGACCCACAAATTTATTGCGATTTTTTCATATGGCCCTTTTACTGGTTTAGTTTGACACCCCTGCTCTAGTCCTTCGTCTGTGGTCACAGGACACTGCTCACAGGATGCTGTTGGCTGGATATTTTTTGGTTGGTGGACCATTCTCAGTCCAGCAGTGACACTGAGGTGTTTAAAAACTCCACCAGCAATGCTGTGTCTGATTTACTCATACCAGCGCAACACACACTGACATGTCACTGCAGTGCTCAGACTGATCCAGTACCCAAATAATACCTGCTCTGTGGTGATCCTGTGGGGGTCCCGATCATTGAAGAACAAGGTGAAAGGGGGCTAACAAAGTATGCAGAGGAACAGGTGGACTACAGTCTGATAAAATGAACAGTATTCAAAATGTAGAAACAAGGGTAGTTTTTTATTGTTATGGCTGATTAGACGTGACTAGCTACATCAGGTGTGTAAGAACAGGACAACAGGGGTACTTTAAGGCAGAGTTGGAAGCTTTGGACTAAGATACAGTTATTTTGCAAAGATCAGCGAAAATTACAGTTTACAATCTCCAGCCTGTTGTTAACTAGCTAGTGGCTTATGAAATTGCATTGCAGCCTATTTTATATATAGGTGAGCACATTCACTCTAGTTGACTGTATTTATACTTCTAGTTATTGGTTCATACTGGCTAAGACTTAATAACAAGGTCTTAACAAAGGTAAGATTTTGTCCTTTTTTGTCTGCAGGTGTATGGATTTGTTGTTTTGATAAATCGAGTGGAAGCCGACCCTGTAGATGTGCTAGTTGACCACTGGCCTGACTTTAGTGTGCTCCTCGTCAAGCCAATGCGACAGGAGGTATGACATTTCATTATGGAACTACATTTGGCTTGTTTATATTCTGCTTGAATAGCCACAAACAGAAAAAAGTAGTTAGTTGTTATTTATGTTGCTCCAATTGTGATCTTATTGTTGGATTGCTACTCTCATATGCAGGAAGCAGATCTTTATAAAGGTGTTTGCATTTTTGCCAAAGACGGTGTTGCCCTCAAGAACGTGCTACTTGAGACGGACATTCTTGACTGGACGCAGTACCTCTGTCTGAGTATTCATTTCTGACTCCTTAACTGTTTGATTAGAAAAGGAGCTGATTTTTATGCCCAAAGTGGTTATGTGACATGGATGTCTATCATGATTTAAAAATGCATTCAACTAATCCAGCTATATTTGATTTATTTTTAACAATTATATAACAATAATTGCTCAGTCTAAAGGTTTTTGCTGATTAAATGTATCGTGATTAACCTAAACATAACGTAAAAATAAGTAAATAGAGACGTATTAACATAATGAAGTGTACTAGAGTATTTGAATTAATCGAGCCAGCCCTACAAAAACATGGAAAGACACAGTGGGTTTTAATCTGATGCTTTTAGCTGGCTAATTAGCTCAGTGAGAACAGGCTAGCCAAGTGAAAGTTCACACCTCTTACCAACATCTCACAAGTTTCCACTTGTGTGACCACTTTCTATGTACTTATAAGGTGAAATTGGCAAGGGCAGGTTAAAAACAGTACTGTAGTAAGTTTTGTCAGACCTCACAGTTCAGACGTTGTCCTTTCCTCAGGTTTTGATTTGTGCTATGAAGAGACGGTGAAGGCTGTAGCAGCAAACAGAGGCGTGAAAGGGACCAAAATGTCTGTGTGCCACATGATAAAACTGGATGATTGCTCTGATCTTCCAACTGACGGGTAATGTCTATATTGACGTCTCAACAGTGCTATTATTTTTAATGTGCAAGTCCTTCAGCTGAATTTAAAGGGACCATTTGCCCATGAGGTTCACTTGTGATGTTTATTTTGCTGTTTTATGCCCCACAACAGTATATAATTCGTTTCTACATGACCATTTTCCAACCTCTCTTCATCCCTAAGAATTAAACAGGCTGTTTTTGTTCATGTGCTTTTTTTCAAAAAGCAGTTTGGCCTAAAACACTCATTACTTCACCATGAATAGGTGGAGCTAAGGTCTGTAGGCTGAATGCATGGATATACAGTCGTATGCAAATGTTTGAGCTCCTGATAAAGGGGCATGTTTTGTTGAATTTAAGTGAAAATAAATGAACACATTCTCTATAGAGAACACACTTCTGCATAATTGTTGCTTATTTTGCTGAATGTAATATATTGGGGTAAAAAAAAAGGTATGACAATTTATATATTCCAATATGTTAAACTCAGCAAGTAAACAGAAATTGTGCACCACAAAAATTGGCAGAAAATGTGTGTCTTCTTTAGAGGATATGTTTATTTTACATTCAACAAAATGGGCTCTTTTTGCAGCTTAGTGTTGTTATTTATATATATATTTATTTATATACACACAGTTTAAAAAAATAAAGGGAACGCTCAAATAACACATCCTAGATCTGAATGAATTAAATATTCTCATTAAATACTTTGTTCTGTACAAAATTGAATGTGCTGACAACAAAATCACACAAAAATCAGTGGAAATCAAATTTATTAACCAATGGAGGCCTGGATTTGGAGTCACACACAAAATTAAAGTGGAAAAACACACGACAGGCTGATCCAACTTTGATGTAATGTCCTTAAAACAAGTCAAAATTAGGCTCAGTATTGTGTGTGGCCTCCATGTGCCTGTATGACCTCCCTACAACGCCTGGGCATGCTTCTGATGAGGTGGCAGATGGTCTCCTGAGGGATCTCCTCCCAGACCTGGACTAAAGCATCCGCCAACTCCTGGACAGTCTGTGGTGCAACGTGACGTTGGTGGATGGAGTGAGACATGATGTCCCAGATGTGCTCAATCAGATTCAGTTCTGGGGAATGGGTGGGCCAATCCATAGCTTCAATGCCTTCATCTTGTAGGAACTGCTGACACACTCCAGCCACATGAGGTCTAGCATTGCATTAGGAGGAACCCAGGGCCAACCACACCAGCATATGGTCTCACAAGGGGTCTGAGGATCTCATCTCGGTACCTAATGGCAGTCAGGCTACCTCTGGCGAGCACATGGAGGGCTGTGCGGCCCTCCAAAGAAATGCCACCCCACACCAATACCGACCCACTGCCAAACCGGTCATGCTGAAGGATGTTGCAGGCAGCAGATCGCTCTCCACGGCGTCTCCAGACTCTGTCACGTCTGTCACATGTGCTCAGTGTGAACCTGCTTTCATCTGTGAAGAGCACAGGGCACCAGTGGCGAATTTGCCAATCCTGATGTTCTCTGGCAAATGCCAAGCGTCCTGCACGGTGTTGGGCTGTGAGCACAACTCCCATCTGTGGACGTTGGGCCCTCATACCATCCTCATGGAGTTGGTTTCTAACCGTTTGTGCAGACACATGCACATTTGTGGCCTGCTGGAGGTCATTTTGCAGGGTTGTTGCCCTCCTACGGCCTCCTCCACGTCTCCTGGTGTACTGACCTGTCTCCTGGTAGCGCCTCCAGCCTCTGGACACTACGCTGACAGACACAGCAAACCTTCTTG
Organism: Pygocentrus nattereri; assembly: GCF_015220715.1. Lineage (NCBI taxonomy): Eukaryota > Metazoa > Chordata > Actinopteri > Characiformes > Serrasalmidae > Pygocentrus > Pygocentrus nattereri. The sequence continues at coordinate 10,837,297 of NC_051215.1, forward strand.
CCACAGCTCGCATTGATGTGCCATCCTGGATAAGCTGCACTACCTGAGCCACTTGTGTGGGTTGTACATCTCATGCTACCACGAGTGTTAGAGCACCACCAACATTCAAAAGTGACCAAAACATCAACCTCTAAATACATTTATTTATTTATTTATTTTACATTTTTTGAGAAATTTGTTTTCCATTTTAAATTATATAAGTGCCTTAAGTACATGAATTTTGTTTGTTACCTTTAATGTCTATTTAATCTCGCTTTCCTTAACCACCATCAGGTTATCAGTACAGGTGTCATCGCTCCAGGAGTCTCACACTGCTCTGGTCAACAGTACATGGAAGTTTGGAAGTGGAAAATTCAGTGAACGAATGATTAGGAACATGATCCTGAATTTTCCTTCGTGTTGTGTGTTGGACTCAGATGGTCAGCCAGTGGCATGGATACTGACCTACTGTGACTGTGCAATGGGAATACTGTACACAATGCCGGAGCACAGAAAGAAAGGCTATGCCAAGGCCCTGGTCAGTATAATGGCAAAGAAGCTCCATTCGGAGGGCTACCCATTGTACTGCTTCATTGAGGAACACAACAGGCTGTCTTACAGTCTCTTTGCAAGTTTGGGTTTCACTGAGGACCCGTCTTACAGGGTTACCTGGTACAGCTTCAATGAGATGTTTCTCAATCCTCAGTAATTTGTTAGCCTCTTAGTCAGTTACCCTTTCTACCTTATTTCATATCGCTGGTCATATACTCAGCACAATCAATCTTATAAAATCATTTAAAAGACAATTTTTGTTTTCTTGTACAACCCCAAATCCAATGAAGTTGGGATGTTGTGTAAAACATAAATAAAAACAGAATGCGATGATTTGCAAATCCTTTTCAACCTATATTCAATTGAATACACTACAAAGACAAGATATTTAATGTTCAAACGGATAAACTTTATTGTTTTTTGCAAATATTCACTCATTTTGAATTTGATGCCTGCAACACGTCCCAAAGAAGTTGGGACAGCATTCAATAAGCGTTTGGGAACTGAGGACACTAATTGTTGAAGCTTTGTAGGTGGAATTCTTTCCCATTCTTGCTTGATGTACAACTTCAGTTGCTCAACAGTCCGGGGTCTCCGTTGTCGTATTTTGTGCTTCATAATGCGCCACACATTTTCAATGGGAGACAGGTCTGGACTGCAGGCAAGCCAGTCTAGTACCCGCACTCTTTTACTACGAAGCCACGCTGTTGTAACACGTGCAGAATGTGGTTTGGCATTGTCTTACTGAAATAAACAGAGACTTCCCCCTGAAAAAGACGTTGCTTGGATGGCAGCATATGTTGCTCCAAAACCTGTATGTACCTTTCAGCATTAATGGTGCCTTCACAGATCTGAAATGTGGACTTGTCAGACCACAGGACACTTTTCCATTTTGCGTCAGTCCATCTCAGATGAGCTCGGGCCCAGAGAAGCCGGCGGCGTTTCTGGGTGTTGTTGTATGGCTTTCGCTTTGCACTTTTAACTTGCACTTGTAGATGGAGCGACGAACTGTGTTCACTGACAATGGTTTTTGAGCCATGTGGTAATATCCGTTACAGAATGATGTCGGTTTTTAATGCAGTGCCGCCTGAGGGATCAAAGGTCACAGGCATACAATGCTGGTTTTCTGCCTTGCCGCTTACTTGCAGAGATTTCTCCAGATTCTCTGAATCTTTTGATGATATTATGGACTGTAGATGATGAAATCCCTAAATTCCTTGAAATTGCACGTTGAGAAACATTGTTCTTAAACTGTTGCTGACGCAGTTGTTCACAAAGTGGTGAACCTCACCCCGTCCTTGCTTGTGAACGACAGAGCCTTTCAGGGATGCTCCCTTTATGCCCAATCATGACACTCACCTGTTTCCAATTAACCTGTTCACCTGTGGAATGTTCCAAACAGGCGTTTTTTGAGCATTCCTCAACTTTCCCAGTCTTTTGTTGCCCCTGTCCCAACTTCTTTGGAACGTGTTGCAGGCATCAAATTCAAAATGAGTGAATATTTGCAAAAAACAATAAAGTTTATCTGTTTGAACATTAAATATCTTGTCTTTGTAGTGTATTCAGTTGAATATAGGTTGAAAAGGATTTGCAAATCATATTTTGTTTTTATTTGTTTTACACAACATCCCAACTTCACTGGAATTGGGGTTATAATTGTCTATTGAAATGTAGACTTTTGCCTGCTTGTGATGTTTGGCTACATCACTGCACCAGCAGGTGGAGAAAAATAATAATAATAATAACACCAATAGAAACCCTCCCTGATACCGTTTTACCTGGAAATACAGAAGGAAAATGTTATGATTTCCATTTCTTGTTGACTTAAAAAGCAGACTCTGAATTAATGATGGTCGATATTACTAAAATTAGTAATTTTGAAATACATCACAGTATTTGATGTTTAATGTTGCTTTGATGAAGTTAATCAACCAATGGTTTCTGAGTTTTGCTGCTTTATGATTTACTCCAACAAACTGTGATACTAATATCCTGATATAGACACTACCCTGAATGATACCAGATGAGTTGGTACTCTTTTCAACTGGTCGATAAATACACTTTACCGAACCTGCATTTTTTTTTAGATATCTCATATCCTAATATCTCATTTATATGGACAGGGAATCAGAGCTGGAGGAACCTGTTTCAAAAGAACTTTGTGATCGCATATTGCAGAAGGTGTACAAAATTTCTATATGTGCTAAAGATGGGATAATTCAATGTAAGATTGTTCACTGCTTCCATTTTACTAAACTCAAACTCTTGAATATATATAACAATATTGATCCGACCTGTGATAAATGTTGCCAAGCAGTGGCAAAAAATTTGCATTCTTTTTGGTACTGTCCCTCACTGCACTCTGCACACTGCCATCTTTTTCTTTCTTTTTCCTTTTTTTTTTTAAAAGATGAAAGCTGCAGGCCATACAAACAGTATGGTAACAGTGATAATTAAACTTAAGTTTTCTGTATATTTAAAAATGAACCGTTTCAGTGAAGTGAAATTTACATGAGCTCACGTCTGCTTCCAGGTCATTAATGTAGCCTCCATTTCCTCACTGGATTTGGCTCTAGATTGTGAATGACTACCTGTGACTGTGGGTCACATTAGAACAAACAACAGCTGAACCTTCCAGCACAGGGTGGACACTGTCTCACTTTAAAATGACATGCTAGCCAGCTAAATAACCCAATCATCCTTAAAGCCCACACAGTTCTCTGAGTACCACTTACATAGCCAGCACTTTAACACTGATGATTATCCAACATTTGCTTTGTGAGCGCATTACAGAGGATGATCATCAGGAAGCCATGAGGAAATGTCTGAATTACTGCTTAATAAGCAGAAACTGCTTAGCCAGTTAGTCTGAAGGTTCCTTTCTGACAGTTCATTTCAGGGGAAATTCTTCTTAAATAACACCTTTGTTGATTGTGACATCAAGGATGTAGAAAAATACAACATTAGTGTGAAGGATGAACAAAGGACTGGCAAACATGAAAAAAGAAACCTTCAGCATTTACTGTCACCAAAACAATGGCACTTTATTCTTTAGAACAAATCTAAACAAAACAGCACATACCTGCCAGAACTACACACAGTGTAGGCAGAAGTAAAAAAAAATCTAGTTCAAACACCCCAGTGGTACAGTCCGTTTAAATGTGGATATCAGGGTTTGGAGAAAGGACAACAATCATGTGTTAAAGGTGAATTTCACGGATTTCTTCAAAATATCTAGGTCCTACAAAATCACTCAGAGCAGTTCAATATGAAAATGTGCCTGTTCACAGTGGTCATAACAGGAACCAGACATCCAAAGCATTTAATTTCAAACATATAGTTATGAAAACACTACATATTGCCTGAGACACTTTTGTGATAGTTTTGAAAAGGACTGTCCTTAAATGCAGCCTTCAATATCCATTCATGGCGGAGAGGTATATGCAGGGCATTGTAAGGACGAATAATACCCCATTTTTCTAATTTGCTGTTTTACCATTATTAGCAATACATATATTAACCTGGAAGAAACATGTAGGTCCACTGGTCACTTCTGATTGTCAAAATGGCTACATTTGTGTTGGAGACATCACAACGCCTGGTTCCTACCACCACACGTCTAAAGAAATCTTTTTTCTTACTTTACAGTTAATTATTAACATCCAAACACTTTGTATACATCAAGAAATGAATTACACAGAAATTTGATAAATCTGTGGAATTCCCCTTTAACACCTCATACAGTGGCCTTTGTTAACTTACTGGAATAGCTGAACTTGTACAATGGAGGATTAAGTAGTCAAGTAGTGATTTCTCACTTATACAACAAAAAAGCAGGTAAATAGGAATAATATAAACACTGCTTTATACTGATGTAGCAGGGGTGGTATCCCAAAAATCACATAATTAGAATTTCGGTTTTGGTATATAATCACAACATATACATTTTTCAATTCAATTTTCCATTCAACTCAATGGGCCAGACAAAAGCAGTGCTAAATGTTGTTTCATATCTTCATTTCTACAAGGCTGAAATTGGACTCTTATTGCACAGCTTGTTTTTGTTTGAATTTTCGTTTCAGCTTAAACAGAGCAGCACATTCTGACAATGGTACAGAATAGAAAATTCAAATAAGAAGCCAACTTCAGCACCATCAAATTTCTTACTACTCTTGTTATAATCGTGCCTGTGAAACATCAGACACTGCAGGAATTTGGAAAACATTACAGTGATTCACACCATCAGTACAGCTGGTCCACGGCTTGCACACGCAAACCCTAAGAACATAGCCAGAAGCAGCTGATCGCATCAGGTGGCTCCTTTTTGGCGATACAAAACTTAACAGAAGTGCTCAGGTGTCCACCTTGGGCCAAGGATAATCCCCCAAAACCGGACATTTCTTTATGTTCGCTGCCTCGGGGAAAAAAAGTGGACTCCACAGTAGGACTACACAGCAGGAGGTGACTGAGGATGTGCTGTATTTTCATGACAAACACATCTCTGCTCTGCTGTCTGGTAGAACATGCTATCTTTACCATGTTTTGCACTGTTTGTGCACCACATTATCTGCGCTTATTTGTGTCACGTGTAACCGTTGAGACCAAACTCCACCGAACTTTAACCCATATGGAGCCCACTACTAATCTCACGCCTTTTTTCTTAAACCTAACAAATGTAAAATTTCTCTTAAAACCTCCATTGAACCTGGAAGCTACAGTACCACATTAAAGGTCTGCAACATTTGGGTTAGGCGTCCTTCTCTTTATACTCCTCTAGTCGGAAGAGCCATTTCTCCCAGTACTGCGTCACCTGCTCTGCATTCAGACAGTGAGAATGGGCTGGGGAGCCATCTTTGTAGGCAACCACAATCAATCCATTTTCTACCTGCAGACAGAGGAAGATTTGGAGAGTGCAAACTGAGTATGAGCATGCTGCAAGTATGCAAATATCATGTAATAATGAAGACGGTCATGATTGAGCTTCTTTAATGCCTGCCTGTGCCCTTCAGACTGCCGTTCGTCATTAAACTAACTTAAGAATAATTCCGTTTGCGTTTTTCTATATAATTACTGAGCAAAAAGCAATAGGATGTAATAACCCTGGGGGCTTTAAACTGTTAATCAGTTATCCATCATTGATCAGATTTAACCTACTGATCTTGTATATGGACTAAAGTGCACACAATATAATCCATACCAAAGTTTTTTAAAAATACATAAGTTATTAGTATCAGTATAAGCCACATAAGATGTTAGTTTGTTGTCATTATTAACCCATAAATTCCACATGCATCGATATGAATATATGTACCTGATAGTTGTAGTTGTTGTCACTGTTTAAGGCCCCTATGTAGGCAGCCACTTGCAAGGGATTGTCGTACGTGTTATGAATGAAAGGTTTAGGCTTCTCTGATGTCTTCCAGTCTATAACACACAGTGAACCCCTGTGTAGTAAAAAAAAAAAAAAAAAAAAAACATTTTTATGGCTTTAACCTCAACACCACAGAAGGTAAACTGCTGCTTATCATTACAATTCTGTCTATGGACCAATATGAACATTTCAGGGTCATCAGTAATCTACTTTTTTTTTTGAGAAATCAAAACCCAAGAAAATGGACTTATCAATAACATTCATGCATGACCTTTCTGGGGTCCCAAAATATCTGACTTAAAAACCCTTTTTAAGGTATTTTTCAAGCATGTGGTTGGACCCTGATGGGATGATTGATAAGCTGGGAAGCCTGTGAAAATGAAAACGCAAAGAGGCTGAATGCAATTTCAAAGGCATTTTGCCATAGAATGAGTGCAGTAGGCGAGAACATGCTATTGGAAAGCAGAGAGGCACTGTTTCCCCTTTTACATTTGAATTTTGCCATCTTTCTAACATGGTGGTGAGTCTGATAATTAAGTTTCAAACAGATTGTTACGGAGTACAAAGACATGTTAGACGAATAGCATTTTAATTAACACTTACACAACACAATTATTTCATAACCTCTCAGAAAATTAATCCGGTTTGGGAAACACACTCTTTTAAATAAAGGTACACCTGAAGCATCCAAATCTCTGTGTTAATGAAATATCAATAGTAGTATACCAAATGGCAGATACAAATGGAATTATTGAATTTGAATTCTCATTTTGCATGTATAAGTTTCAACTTCAAATTTAAGACTACATTGCCATTTTGCACATTACATCGATACCGATATGCTTCCATAATTCAAGAGGTGGGAAATATGCCGTAAATCTAATATCACAGTGAGTTTTCATGATACTCATTAGTCATGACATATTTCTAAGATTTGATAAGCTGGCACAGACAAAGTAGTGCCACATTTAAAAATAGTACTAAAATCTATTAATACAATGATTTATATACACTTATCAGCCATTTTATTATGTTCAATTGCCTGTTAACACAAATAGCTAGTCAGCCAATCACATGGCCACAACTCAATGCATTTAGGCATGTAGAGGTGGTCGATACAACTTGCTGAAGTGCAAACCAAGCATCAGAATGGATATGAGAGGTGATTTAAGTGACTTTGGACGTGGTTGTTGGTGCCAGACGGGCTGGTCTGAGTATTTCAGAAACTGCTGATCTGCTGGGATTTTCACACACAACCATCTCTAGGGTTTACAGAGAACGGTCCGAAAAAGAGGAAATATCCAGTGAGCGGCAGTTGTGTGGAAGAAAATGCCTTGTTGATGTGAGAGGTCAGAGGAGAATGGGCAGACTGGTCCCAGATGATAGAAAGGGAACAGTAACTCAAATAACCGAACAAAATCTCTGAGGAATGTTTCCAACAGCTTGTTGAAAGTATGACACAAAGAATCAAGGCAGTTCTGAAGGCAAAAGGGGGTCCAGCCTTTCAATAGCAAGTGAGTGTATAACACTTTCATGTAATGCTACACTCAATCCATGTAACAGGGGAACTCCAAGCTCTCTTTGCAGTCAAACATGCAGTTGTGAAGTTTTTGAAGCACTGACTAGATCCACCATATACTCAGAGAAGCAAACCAAGACAATATATATTGTCATACTGTCCAGTTGTAAACAGTATGTTTCACTAAAATGGTGTTTTTCACATCAAAACAAGCTGAATGACATGGTTTTCATCTCAACAACTAAATTTTGAACAATGGAAAGAAGGCACTCCTTTATAATGTATGCACAATGCTCATGGAAATTGGCATCTAATCTCTACCAATTCACAGAAAAGATCATTAGAACCGATTTGTTAAATTGCATTTGAATTATTAGTCACGACAGCCCTGGAGAGAAAAAAAACAACAACAAAAGAACTAAACAGTGAGTCATGTGTCACAGCAGAAACAAATGTTCAACACAAAGCACCCACCTGTACATGGCGACACAATCCATAATGCCCAAGTATTTCAGTGACTCATGTTCCACAACACTCTCAATGGCTCTGACCCCTGTGACATCCTCCAGCACATGACCGATGCTTTGCAAATACCCAGCCACGTCCTCTGGACACTCCACATCTTCTTCTGGGGAGGTTTCTTGAGTTAAAGCAGCTTCGATAGCAGCATGGAAGAGTTCACCATGTTTAAACAGATCTAAAAAGTAAAACATACACTAGACATAATAAATAAGAGTACTTCTGCATTCGGAGGTTACACTGACAGAGGCAGTAAAGCAGAATTCCACTGATTTTTGAAACCTTCTGCATAACTGAGAGGGTAAGATGCGCATAAAGTAATGCAGAGTGGTCTGATGTAAAATGCCCTGTTGTAGAGAAACTAATGACTCAACCAATTCAGCTGTTCACAGTGGTGATTGATAGGAACCAGACATCTAAAGAGTTTATGGCCTTTAAAAGCTTGAGATTATTATGAATACACAGCCTGATTCCTGAGACATTCTCTTATGAACGTTTAGCTTTTTTGTTTTTTGCCTAAAGTGTTTTAAAATCCATTCATAGTGGAGGTAAACCTTCGGAGTACTGGAAGGCAAAGTAGCCCACAAAGAAAACTTGTGTTTTTTCCCCCCCAGACTTACCATCATTAACCATATTTAACCATCATTAACACTACATAGAAAAAGTCAGAAGACACGAGTAGGTTTACTGGATAGTACCTAAAATTGCTGCATTTGTGTTGTAGAAATCGTGACCCCTGGTTCCTATACACATCACTAAAAAGAAATCAGAGTTGGTACATTTCTCTACAATGAGCCATTTCGCATCAAACCAGACTTTTACATTTCAAGGACTGAATTATGCAAGAATTTTGCAAACACGGTGGACTTTCCCTTTAAGGATACAGTAAAGTGGCTCATACTCAGGCGGTACTCTTTGAAGCCTTCCTCTCCCAGCTCAGCAATCTTCCTTCTCTTCCACCTCTCCAGGTAGAACAGCTGGGTGGCAGACATGGTCTTCTGCAGTATCTTGGTCACGCTGGGCAGCGTGGGCTGGTCTGGATTTCTCCGCAGCGCTATTCGGGTCATCGCTTCAGCTTCGTACTCTGACCGGACGCTGCTCTTGGCTTCGTTCAACAGTGGAGACGGATTTTTAAGCGTTTTGGGCGCCTGTTTTGGTTTAGACCTCACAACAGCCCCGAAGAGCCGGGCGTCTTCGCTTTCAATGCTCTCCGGAGTCTGTGAGCTGGTTCTTGTGGACACCACGGCCCTGACCAGTGAGGAGTAATGCTCCGAGTCCACGGAGCTGTACTCGCTGCTCTTCTTGCGCCCGCACAGAGCCGGCAGCGAGGAAAACGAGCGGCGGAGAGAGAAAAGTCCAGAGCCGAGACCCGCCCGGCTCACACAGAGAGAGCACAGCGCACACACTCGCATTGTGACGGCCGTTCAGAGGCGAAAGCTTCTCAAATAAAAAACACTCTCGCAAACACGCCGTGAATCCAGCAAACTTTCCTCGTCTCACGCCATAACAGCACTTTGAATGTGACACTACCGAGCTAGTCGGGAAGTGTAGTACTAGAGCTGCAGAAAACAGCTGCAGAGAAGCGCGGCTTCCTCTGTAAAAACTTCATTTCCCATAATGCCATTCCACTTACTGGTCCGCATCGGTGTTCAATCTAGAAGTTGCCCTAAAAAGCGTTCCGGCTGATCCCGTTCATCTTTTCATCATTATCGCGAGTGACCGTTTATACAGTAACAGAATAACAGTTGGGCACATTAAAGCTCAGCGTTTACGTGTCAAACTGAATTTATTTGTGAAACTGCAACAGATGGAGAAGAAAAGAAGAAAATGAAATAAATAAAAAAATAAATAAAAGTAAAATAGAAAAAAAGGAATACCCTCCGGGGTTTATATAAAACTGAAATGCTTTAAAATAGCAATGGATTTACAAAATGTATCGTTTTAGACATGTAATTACAGATCTGTGTGTACAAACGTCATCCGTGAAGGTATTTTTCTTTTCTTTCTATTTTTCTTTGTTTACATCTTGAAGATGAACTTCAGTATAACCCCCCCCCCCTTTAGTCGATGTAATGTGCTCCAATACAGCAGGAGGCGATAATGCGCCTCCTCGTTAATATCGCCTGCTTCCACTAAACTCAACAGAAAAAGTAAAGCGCCCCCTTTGCTGAGGTATCGAAAGACAAAGTGGCCGTAAACAAGTCCGAAAACTGAGCTGCGGCTGCGAACAGGCGCGAAACGCAGCGATACAGCCATGACATCCCTCTCACAGGACTGCGACAAGGAGAAGGTAGGCCGCCCCGCGTCGCCTCGGGCTTTAATGGGTCTTTAGAGGAAAGTTACCCGCTGACCTGTTAGAGTTTTGGGGGAATCTGTCTGTCTGTCCGTCTGTATGTCTGTCGGGGAAGCTCGATGGTTTTCAGCGCTGAGCTGTTGAACTTGAAGGCTGTTACCGATAAAGAACGAGCAGCTGTGCATCAGCTCAGTCCAGCCCAGCTCAGCCCAGCCCAGTCCAGCTCAGCTCAGCTCAGCTCAGCCCAGCCCAGCCCAGCCCAGCCCAGCCATAACGCACAGTATCCTCACTGTATCAGTTAAAACACTAACATCAGCCGTTTTGCTCTACTAACGTTAGCTGAGCTGTCTAGTCGTGAATCCCCCTTTTCTTAACTGCTGACTCGGGTTCGTGCCCGGCAGCCACAGCGAACTGGGATCTGCAGCTCGCAGTGAAAGTTTCGTCGATGTGTGTGAAGTGTAGCAGAAGCGATCTCTCCAACGAACAGGTTCAGTAAACTGAAATTTCGCGAGCCTCTAAGGTGGCATGGTGATTATTTTTCAATAAGCCATGGCCACAGATTGCTATATCGAGGCCACAAATTAGCATGTCGAGGGCCCTAGTTAAGTGTCTCATGATCTGTGTACTAAATATAATTATTTATGGCCGCAGTATAGCAGATTGTCGCGTTAGTAGGTTATATTAATTTGTGGCCTCAATATATTAATTCGTGGCCACATCTTAAAATAGTCACCTTGTTACTGTAGAGGCTCCAAAGAAATGACAGGGGAAGTCAGTCTTTTTTCCCTGACTTCCTACATAATTCACTTCTTGACGTGTAAGTCTCACAGGGTGGTTTGTGTGAACTGGTTTATTGTGATTTCTCAGCAGTGGTGCTGATGGGAACCAGGGGTTGCATTGTCCACAACACAAACAGCCAATTTATTCTTTTTACTTACTGTACAAAACGACGAGTGAACCTGCACCTTTCTTCTGGAGTTTTATATTGAATGTCCGTAATGCCAAAATAGTGGTAAATGGTTTTTTTTTGCAGTACAATGGGAGCATCGCTATGACCTTAATAAAAAATACATTTTAACCCAAACCGTAGCTCAAAACTATTAGTAAACAGTGTCTCAGGAGTAAGGCAATGTGTCAGTTTTGTGTGATGTAGCTTTCAGGGGCTTTAAACAATAAATTACATGAAAAAGAGATGCATCAATTGTTTGTGAAAGGTTAAGATTAAACTACATTTAATCTAACATTGCTTGGTCAAATTCCACTAATGAGTCCGGGGGATTTTCCATGTTTGTGTCGTAGTTCCTTCACAACACAGAACACACAGCGAAACATGCAAAACTGTCAGAATACCAAAATTAAATTATTGAACAGTGTTAAAAACATTTACTGTTCATGAAACCCTCTTCTGACAAATGTACGTCTGTTTTTATCTGAGAATCTGTTCAGGAAATAGCACAGCAGGCTTTTTTTTTTAACTTTGCAAGCAAACTTGAACTGACATAATGAAGCAGCAAAACAACAGTGCCATATTTATAAAATACTATGGGGTTTTTAACCAGTTTTTGCAAAAAAGATATATTTTAAAAGGAACAGGAAATATTTAACAATTGGTATAAATAAGTAAAATAATGGCATGATGGACTGACTGCAGTTTAACTTGCTTCTATACACTTAATGTTCATTATAGGCTCTCTGTAATTGATCTGAATCTGTTTTCAGATAAAATGAGCTACAGTTCTGTTAGTACGACAGATAACCGCATATACTCAGAAAGGTAAACTGTGATGTAACTTACAGCGATATAATCTTTATATGTTCCACCCCTGCACTATATGGCCAAAAGTATGTGCACAACCCTGGCTGATTGCCTGATTGCGTCAGGTACTTCAGCCACACCCATTGCTAACAGGTGTATAAAAAAATCAAACACACAGCCATGTCACTATCAACTGTTAGCAGTAGAAAGAGCTCAGTAACTTTAAATGTGTCGCTGTCATAAGTTGCCACCTTTGCAAAAGTCAGTTTGTGAATGATGTGCCCTGCTAGATCTGCCCCTGTCAACCGTAAGTGCTGTTATTGTGAAATAGAAGCAACAACATTGGAATGAATAGAACCCACTGAACATCTTTGGAATGAACTGAAATGTTAATTGAGAGCAACGCCTTCTTCCAACATCAGTGCCTGACTTCACAAACTCTTTTGACTGAATGGGTACAAATTCCCACTGACACTCTCCAAAATCTTGCAGAAAGCCTTGTCTGAAATGTGGAGGGTGTTATAGCTGCAAATGGGGGCAACTTCATATAAATGCCCATGATTTTGGGATGACACTTCCAACAGCCTCATGTAGATGTGATGTGAGCGTCAGGTGTCCACATACTTTCAGACATACAGTGTATGTTAAAATAGCGCTAGTACTGCAATTATACTAGTTACATTAGCTAATTATATTTGTAGCATAATAGTTTAAATGTACGTCTGATTTTCTGATAAATAGTTTGTGCGCTATATTACAAGTGATATGAAGGCCACATGAAAGTAGCAGCGGTCAGTACTGTTTATATATACTAATTTTCTTTCTGCTTATAATTCATTTTGCAGAGATTTTTTAAGATGATAAAGTGTAATTTATTTACAGTTCTGCTGAGATTTTCATTGGGAGTGACAAGGCTGGACAAGATTAGAAATGAGCAGATCAGAGGGACAGTGAAGGTGGAGCAGTGGAGATAAAGCCAGAGAGGCCAGGTTGAGATGGTTTGGACATGTGTTGAGGAGGAATAGTGGATATATTGGTCAAAGAATGTTGGAGATGGAGCTGCCAGGTAGAAGGAGAAGAGGTAGACCTCAGAGAAGGTTTATGGATGTAGTGAAGGTGGACATGGAGATGGTTGGTGTAAAAGTAGAGGAGGCAATGGATAGGGCAAGATGGAGGCAGATGATCCGCTGTGGCGACCCCTAAAGGGAGCAGCCGAAAGAAGAAGAAGAAGGTGATTAAACATTTTACAACACAGGCTGCATTTAGGAGTGGCTCATGCAGTTTCATTAGAGAGGGACCGTGATGTCTCTGGATTAGAAGTAAGAGCTGGACCGCTAGTGCTAATGTTTGTTTTAACTCACTCAAACCTCTGACGTTGCTGAGTTGGCTCCAGTGTTTGGCTAACTGCTGCACAAACATTTGCCTATAAATAACAGATATAAATCGCAGCTGTCAACCCTCACCCACAGTAAATCCAGCACATACACAGTTGTATGCAAATGTTTGGGCACCCCGAATCAGAATGCATTTTCTAGGTGATAAGAAGTTAATACCTCCTCAACAGAGAACACACTTCTGAACTTTTTAATACAAAATTACCGTTTATGTGGCCTGTGCAAAATGGCCTGTGGCACATTTTATATTTAATGTTTTTCCCCAGTATGTTAAACTCAGCAAATAAATAGAAGCTGTGCAGTCAAATGTGTAGAAAACACTGTATTTACACTTGTTCTATGCATTTTCACTAAGAAATTTAACAAAACAGAACACCGAGCGTGTTCAGAATTGTCCTTACTCTGAAACCAGAAATGCGGTTACGTTTTGTTCAGTTTTCAGGTAGAAAATGTTAAAAATGTAAAAAGCGCTTAATTGTAAGTGTACCAGGTTTAATACATGGAGTTTCCTCATTTAAATTGGCTGCTTTGGATAAAGAAATGTTGGTCACTCTTCTCCTGAAGGTATGATTCAAATGTCATGAGAGTGTCTGAGTTGGTGTGTCATCTCACTTTTCTCACAAGTGTACAGTATGTCTTGCTCTAGGGCTGCACAATATAGTTTGTTAACCGTTGGTTGCAGTATTGACTTTTGCAGTAGTGATGTCTAGGCCTGCAACCAGTGCTTGATGCTGTGATAATTTAATGATGCTTTTATGCAAAAAACAACAGTCTATAGTTGATCATTTTAAGCCCTGAATCTCTGTGATAGTCTGGCTGTAGATATTAGTAATCTAATGGCTTAGAGCTCTAATTTCAGGCTGCATTGTCAGGTCTAATTGCCTGTTAAGCAAGTGCTGTGAAAGAAATCGGTGTTTGAATGGCTTGTAAACCTTCATCACATACAATTATAGACACTTAGCTGCTCACTGCTAAACGACAGCACTGTTTGCAATAGTGCAAGAATCAAATTAAACACAAGATTAAAAATCACCTTGAAATAAAATGTTGTGCTTTTTTCGTCCTTATAGAATATTCAAAACAGAAAATATTCGATAGTTGCAGGTCGACTGATACAGTAGAGCCATTTAGAAATGATTTCAATTAAGTAGGTGTTTTGATGAATCAGGCTTTTCATATAATCCATTAAAAGTGGATTGTTTTGGTCAAAATCATGCAGACCAGTCTTAAGGTGGTATATCACAGTTGTGGTATTTAGCAGTTTAACTGCAATGCTGCCATGCAGCCTTAATGTGCTCCGTAGTTGTGCAGAATAACCTTAACTTTCTAATACTTTGTGCTACCTCACGTAACCTATGATGGGAAGGACTCTGAAGCAAAGCTGGAATAGTGATGGTTCATAACGTGTTGAGTGTTTTTTAAGTGCACCAAAATACTTTGCCATTGCTAAAAAAATTAAAAGGGGAAATAGTTATTTGTTTCTTTTATGAGGGAGAGAGAAAGAACGCTCATCTGAGAGTTTCCTGTTTCCTGTTGGAGGAATTTTTGGAGGACATTTCTCAACTCATTTCAGCTGGTTTCAGCTGACGTGGCACAGTCACTCTCACAGTCTCTGAGAGAGAGATGTTAGCAGGCCTTGCTGGGTTCCTTCATCCTTGCTGATACTGATGTATTTACTTTGGATTTGAGAACCTGAACCTTTCTGGGGGTGTGAGAACTTTGAGGGCAGCCTTTAGCCTTTGTGTTTAGAAGTGGAAACTTGGGAGTGAGAGAAAGAGGCAATGCCATTATAGTATTTTGGGTAAAATTGTATAAGATACGCAGAGGCCCAGTTATTTTCTTATTTAATTAAGAAATAGTTGTATGGAAAACTTGAGGCACTGCTGGTTGAGGTGCAAGGTAACAAAACCTCTACAGAGGATTAGACACACTTGTGCACAATTTAATGCACAATTACCGCTTTATTTGTTGAATTTAGATTTAATAAAACTGTGGGGTTTTTGTTTTGTTTTGGAACACATTTACTTGGAAGCAATGGGTGCTTATTGTTCAAACTGCTCATCATGTGACCATGAGGGACAGGGATGCTGTCATGTCCTACTCTGAAATGCAGGGGCATGGCTAAAATAAAGTTTGAGTTTGTTATTGTTATTATTATTATTATTATGCTTTAATTCTTTTATTAAAAATATATATTTTATAGTTTTTATTTTATTTCTTTGTGTGGAGAACTGCAGTTTTTTAAGCTTTGATCCTAGATTCAAAAGTGGTAGAACATGGAACTAATTATTATTTAATCCATCATTTTCTATTATTGTAACAAATAACTAATAAATAGTAAATGAAGGTTTATAAATAAATGTATGTTTATCTGTGCTGTAAGTCAGTGAACAGCTGCTGCTTTCCTCTCAAAAGAAGAACAGCACAGAAGTTACTGTTCAGGTCTGGTTAATGTTTTTATATAGAAGTCAGTTTTTCATTTTAGTTACTCATCTATTCATTTGAATGTGTAGGATAAAATTAACTTCAGCACTTTTTAAATATTATTTTAATCTGTATTTTTGTAACCCTTTTCGCATGGGGATTTTTTAACAGTAGGAATATCAGTTTCTCATATTTGGAACGAATAGTGACTTGGAATAATAGCTGCAGAGGCACTTTATGCTGTGAAATATACACAAACAAGATTTCATAAAAAGCTGGCTTTGGCTGTTACGCTGTTTTTTTAAATTCATTCAGTAAAGAAGTTCTCAAAGAAATACCCAAAAGGTGTCTTTGACATCATGAATTTTCTTGTCCAGGCTGAGTAGATTGTGAACTATGGCTTCATCAGCATGAACAGTTTGGGACTGATAGACTACCAGTTTTAATGAACGGAGACCACAGTAACTGGTCACACTGGCCAATACATGGTCAAAATATGGTCACTAGTTTTAAACAATGGTTTATTGATTGATATATCTGACAGTGTCACTTTTGTTACATTTAAACAGCAGACACCTTAAACTGTAATATTGTAGTGAAAAGATTCTGAGAAACTTAGCTGATTTGTGTTGATTGGCTCTTTATTTCTCCACAAAAAGATTTGTTGTAACATTATCTCCTAATGTTAAAGGTTACTTTTGAATACTTGTTTATTTATTTATTTATTTATTTATTTTTAAGCATGAAATTTAAGGTTGTTTTCACATCGGAAGTGCCTTAGAATATAAAACGTGCTTTTTAGGTGGGGCTGTTGCTGAAAATGATAAAATCATAAGACACCAATATTGGCCAGCTGTTACACTTCTCAGACTTACTACACTTCTTTTTTAATGATTTTTGGTGTGTGTTTACACGTTTACTGTGCTTTTCAGTAGTAGTTGATGAAAATGGACTAATTTTAAAGTAAATTGTGATATATCCCCCCCCAAAAGTAAACTGGGTAAAATGTAAAAGCCAGATAAATAATAAAATCCAAGTCTAAATCTCCTCATATGATAAAGCTAATTGTGCAGTTATCAAGCCCTTCATTAGTTGAATCTGGGGGGACTCAGCAGACAGAATATAAAGAAGTGCTGCACAGTTTACTTTTCTGGCCTGGTGTGTGAAATGATCATATCCGGCCTATTTAAATTTTCTTGTTTGTACAAGAAAGTGAACTTTGTTCTTTTTTTTGTTGTTGACCAGTTGCGCTCTGTGTCCGTGGACCTGAACAATGATTCCTCGCTTCTCATCGACATTCCTGATGCCCTCTGTGAACGTGACAAAGTCAAGTTTACAGTCCACACCAAGGTATGTATAAATTCAGGGTTTTAGTACCTTTACCACTTTAGGCTGAGGTTTTGGTTTAGCCCTATAACACTGATTTAGCCTGTGGATTACACCCACTGCTTCCTGATTAATAATGTGCCTTTCTCTGTTTCAGACTACATTAAACAGCTTCCAGAAGCCAGACTTCTCTGTGTCACGACAACATGAGGACTTCATCTGGCTACATGATACACTTGTGGAGACAGAAGAATATGCTGGCCTCATTGTGAGTTCAGCAAAACCACATTTGAAATAAATAAATTCAGAATGAGGTCATTTTGTACAGTAGACACCAAAGTCTAGTTGTAACAGTTCAAATGTAGGCTGGTTTTAATGTGTTTACCAAGTTCAGTTTTACACATTACCAAATCAAAAATGGGTTGCACCACATAAGGAAGTTTCTAAACTGAGTTTAGTAGTATTTGCAACTGTTAACCTGTTGGTTGTGGTAAAACCAACACCAGAGCTACATTGATAGCACAAAGAAGACAAAAACATGGCATGACTAAAAAGACTATGTTGCTCACTAAAGCTATTTTTTTGTTGAAATAACACAATGTGGTTTTACTTGGATCCTGACACTGGTTTAAACCTTTAGGCTGACTTTACATGGTGAAACCTTCATGCAACTTTAGTTGCTTGAAACCTACATGAAGCAAAAATACGCAGTGGAGGAGGAAGAAAAGCGCCCTGCAACACAGTAAAACTCAACACTTGCAAGTGTCTTAATTTCATGGAACAAGTTTAATGAAACTATTGATTTTACCGGCTCAGTGGACAAGAAAATAAATTAGAAAGTGGATTATTGGGTGGTTGGAATAAGTTGGTAGTTTTTTATTTTTTTTAAGCCATAACAACAAACATGAATTTCTCAAAGCTAACAGTTCTGTAACCAGCTGCATTACCTAGCCAGCTATTGATAATGGCTGTTTAAACAGCTGCTTGTGCCAGCATTTATTCTCCTTTTGCCTGCAGTTAATGTGATCTGTCTAGCTAGATATTTGTTCACATTTTAGATCCAGACACTGAAAATTTTTAGTCAAGAGGAGACTGAGACCTGGTCCGCTGTGCACTTCTATGATAAAAGCTATTTCCAAACAGCTGATAAAAATATATAGTAAATAATTCAACATAAATAAATATAACACATGTATACACATATAGATAGATATTTGTGGAAAAATGAATGGCATTGACGGCTGAAAAAAAAACAAACGAAGATTATAAAAATGCTGCAAATATGTAAATTACAAGGTGTGTGAGTTTTTTATAGCGAGAACGATATGGTGTTTCAAAAAATACGAGCTACTAATTTAATCTAGTAGAGTAACACAGTGTTGCATACACGTTTGCTTGTTTTTGAATTCCTCTGCGTGGAGTGTGCATGTTCTCCCTGTGTTTGCGTGGGTTTCCTCCGGGTTCTACGGTTTCCTCCCACAGTCCAAAGACATGCAGTCAGGCCAATTGGACATGCTGAATTGCCCCTGGGTGTGAGTGGCTGTCTGTGTCTGTCTGTCTGCCCTGCGATGGATTGGCGACCTGTCCAGGGTGTATCCTGCCTTCTGCCCGATGACTGCTGGGATAGGCTCCAGCACCCCCCCCGCGACCCTGAGGGAGAAGCGGCTTAGAAAATGGATGGATGGATGGATGGATGTGTATCTGTCAAGTTGCATGTAAATTATGTTGCAGCAACTTACAACATAGAACTAGTTGTGTGAAAGTTTGAATGGACTGGTTGGAGCTAAACTGCTGTAGACTGAATAGGTGGAAAAATGAAAATGCATTTGTTTTCGTGAAATCACCAGAACGTTAAACTTGGTTTTCAAAATACATAGATTAGTTTTATGTACATAGTATTATGTATATACACACATACATACACACACGTTTTGCTATTTTAACAATGTTTGCATCCCACCCTCTTGGGGGCGCTTACATGATCTAATATTTGATAAGAGATCAGACTTACTTGTAGTCAAATTATTTACTTACTTCTGTAGTTTCTGACTGTGTATAACATAGTTATTTATGTAATAATGACTATTATCTAGTTTGCACAATGATAACTGGTGGCTATAGACTTCCATAACATAACATAGCCACATTAGCTTCCTTGAAACTAAGCAACACCAAACAGATTTGTCTTATCAAACGGATAAGAAAAAAAAATTCCCTTCAAGATATTGAATTGGATGCCAGCATATCCCTTAGGTTTCTGGTTATTTTCATGTCAAGGCTATCCTGGAATAGCCTTTACAGAAGCCAGATTCTGTGGGAAGTGTGCTGTTTTAGTGGATCTGCAGGAATGTTTTAGATTACTGTTCTGCTGGAAAGTCCAGCGATGACCTAGTTTTAGCTGACAACGGCAGCCAAATTTTGCTCTAAAGGTCCTTCCATCTGTTCCAACAGGGTTTTCTAAGCCTTTGGAAAGTAAACGGCTCTGTGATCCACCGTGGGAATGAAGTTCTTCTCTGAATGACCACTTCTCTTTGTGATGCTTATTGTTGACTAACATTTAGCTTTGTTTCTTGGTTCTGCAACTGAGCACACACAAGTTTGACTGCAAACCAGATAGTTACATATTAATGTTGCAAATAGGAGTAAGAGATTATACAAGAGGGTTCGTGTATATGAAAGCTAATGTATGACTCGTTCTCAATTCTCAAAGAGTTTTCCAGAATATCTTCATAATTATGTAACTGAGTTGCAAGTAAAGACATTTAATGTGAAGTGTTCCATTCTAGAGAAACCTTGAGTCAGAATTGTTCACATTGGTGGTGATTGGAGCCAAATGTCTGAAGTTGTTTCATGGCTCTAACAGCTGCCTCACGGAAAGTTATGACATGAAATGGTGAGCATTATGCTGTCTGATGCCTGAGGCAATGTTTTAGGACAGGTTTGAGAAAGTATTGGCCAATAACATATTTAAATATTTATACATTAATTGTAGAGAGGTATATACTAAGTCTTGTAAGACAAAGTCCTCAAAAATGTTTCTTCTTCTTCTTTTTTTTTTTCTTCCAGATTTAGCATTATTTTACAATTCTCAGAATTACATATAAACACGCAGACACATGTAGGTTCACTGGTTCTTTTGCATAGCAAATACAGTGGCTATATTTGCATTGTAGACATTGCAACTTGGTGTCACAACCGTAAAAAAATGAAGTCTAGGTCAGTAGGTTTCTAACTACATACTTTGTTTGTCAGTGATTGAGCTGTGCAGCGATAATGAAAAGTAAATGGAATCCCCCCTTGAACTCAAATAGCAGATATAATAATACAAAAATTTTAGTGCTGATGCATACTCAGGTTTTGGATTAGGTTTGGATGCAGATTACATGTTTTTGTTTACTGTTTCAGCCTGTACTGCTGTAAAAGAGGTAAATGGCTACTGAATGCCAAGTTATTGTTTTGTAAATAATGGAACAAGAGCATAATACCACAAATTAATGATTTTTTTAGTGTACACTCAGATGCTGTAATATAACAGAAGTGACTTGAAGGCAGTGTAGGTGCTTTATGGGTTTTGATGATTCTGATAAATCAGCTGAACATCTTATTGGTACTGACCTGCATTTAAGTTTGTTATATAATTTTTATAATTCTGGGTGCTCAGTGCTTTGTCATATACTATATTGCCAAAGTATTCACTCACCCATCCAAATCATTGAATTTAGGTGTTCCAATCACTTCTATGGCCAAATGGGTATAAAACCAAGCACCTAGGCATTCAGATTTGTGAAAGAATTGTTATCACATCAACAAGCACAATGCAAAACATCGAGTGCAGTGGTGTAAAGTGCTGCCATTGGACTCTAGAGCAGTGGTGTTCTCTGGAGTGACGAATTATGCTTCCCCATCTGGCAATCCGATGGACGAGTCTGGGTTTGGCAGTTGGGCTCGGCCTCTTAGTTCCAGTGAAAGGAACTTTTAATGCTTCAGCAGACCAAGAGATTTTGGACAATTTCATACAATTTCAAGTTTGGGGATGGCCCCTTCCTGTTCCAACATGACTGCACACCAGTGCACAAAGCAAAGTCCATAAAGACGTGGATGAGCGAGTTTGGTGTGGAAGAACTTGACGGGCCTGCACAGAGTCCTGACCTCAACCTGACAGAACAAATTTGGGATGAATTGGAGCGGAGCCAGGCCTTCTCATCCAACATCAGTGTCTGACCTCAAATGTGCTTCTGGAAGAATAAACCCATAAACACACTCCTAAACCTGGAGAGCCTTCACTCAAGTTCATATGGGTGTGAAGGCAGACGACAGTATAGTGTATATAATTTGTATTATTATAAGTCTTCCTCACCAGTCTTCACACTAAGTTCTTCACACTAGTCTTTTTTTTCCTTCTTCTTCTTCTTCTTCTTCAGATCCCCCCTGCTCCCCCCAAGCCTGACTTTGAGAGCCCTAGGGAGAAAATGCACAAGCTTGGAGAGGGCGAAGCCACCATGACTAAGGAAGAGTACACTAAAATGAAACAGGAACTGGAGGCGTAAGTTGTACACATATGATCTAGGCATATCTAGGCATATCTCCAAAATCGTAACGTTACAGCAGAAGCAAAATACATACATTACTTTGAATGCAAGTCAATGGAACCACACTTTTTTCTAAGTAATTTTGGGTCATTTCTTTTGGTACATAACTCATGAAATTTGCACAGTGTAAATGGAAAATTTTCAAGTTAAGTCAAAAAATGACAGAAATGGAGATACAAGGTTCAGCAGTGAGATATGAGTTCAGTTTGAGTTATTTCATTAAACATTTTAACATTTTATGCCATCTTGCGATTACTGGAATAAGCTGGTTATGAATACCGTATGTAGGTCGCCTTCAAATACAGTGTTACCAAACAAGGACAAGTTCCTGCTTTCTTTCATTATTTTTGCCATTCATTGGAAAATTTCACCTCCGCATTTTGACCCACCTGTACACGTACACTCTAGTGAACACACGCTAGGGGCAGTGAGCACACTTACCTGGAGTGGTGAGCAGCCCTATCCACAGCTCTCAGGGAGCAGTTGGAGGTTAGGTGCCTTGCTCAAGGACACTTCAGTCACATACTGTCGGCTCAGGGGATCGAACCGGCGACCCTACAGTCACAAGGCTGGTTCCCTAACATCCAGCCCACGACTGCCTCCAATAATGTAATTCAATTATTATATGTACATGTGATATTGTTTCCATTAAAACCTCTACATAAGTGGTTTTCCTAATGGGTTATTTAAATTTTGCTTAAGTCATTTTCCATTAAATTATCTTTAACTGACTGTTAGGTACTTTTTACAACCGTGTCATTCATTCAGTTTGTAATCTCTGGATTGTATTGTCTTCAGGGAGTACCTGGCCGTCTTTAAGAAGACTGTGCAGGTGCATGAAATTTTCCTGCAGCGTCTGTCCTCCCACCCAAATCTCAGCAAGGACAGAAACTTCCAGATATTCCTGGAGTACGACCAGGACGTGAGTTTTTTTTTTTCTTTCTTTCTTTCTTTTTTTTTTCTTTTTCTAAGACAGAAAAAAAGAACATTCACCAGCTTCACTTCCTGAGAAGCTGCAGTGTTGGCAGGATAGAACCACACGGAATGAGGAGGGGTGGACAGACAGGAAGATAGTGAACTCAGGGTCACATCCTGCTTAGTTAAGCTTAAATGTGTGGTGTGTACTGTTGATTAATTCTGTATATAAGTATTCTAAAGCGTTTTGGGACTTTTTCCCCTCTAATTCAAATTTTTTTACTTTTTTTTTCCACTTTCTGTTACATCAAATGTATCATCTAAAGTGTCTCTTAGTACTTGTACAGATGATGTTGAAATCTTTGTGTGCCCACTTCAATTTGCTTGCTTTATTTGTTTTTGTACTGAGATGATTCAGTAGTCAGAGCATCCAGTCTAAAGACTCTGTCTCACTATGAACCACCAACACTGATTCTATGTGCCTAATAGGTGAGATGACCCTTCATTAGATGATGACAACCTTAAGCTTTTGTTGATGCTTTAGTTAGCAAACATTTGTGGTGAGCAGAGCTGTTATCATGCTTGCTAAGAGAATGCTAACCGGATCCTCTGTCCTGATTAACAGAGCTGTTTAACAGTTAGCAGTTGTTAGATAGATGAGTGTAATTTACTGAATGATGCCTTGAAAATCTTGCACTGCATTCACTTATTTGGTGACCATGTAAATGAACTTAACGTCTTGCTTTTTCAGTTTGCAATAATGCAGGACAGCATGCCACAAAAGCAGTCTGAATGCTTTTACATCACTTATGGCATTTTCACAGTGCTTTTTTGCATCATGTTATGGAAGGAAAGTGTTTTCTGGTGCTTTAATCCTACCTGACTGTTGTGAGTGAATGGGTAGCTGACTTCTTCCCCATTTAGCAAATAAAAGGCAAGATAATGCCATCTTATTTACTGACATAGCAGTTGTTCAAAGCATAATTCTGCAATGCAAATACCAGAATGAGAGGAACAGGACAACATGATCATGTCATTGAATTCTGTGCTGTTCCACATTTTTATGGAGATTTAGTTTTAACATACAAATTCCTCATATCATCAATATATGTTTGTAGGTGCCCCTCTACCTTTGATGACCACCTAACACTGCTTCATCATTTTCTTATATATTTTTTTGTTAATAACCTAAAACAGTTGCTTCTCATTTGTTCTTTACTGATGTCCACAGGCTTTGTCTTGATCCACTCTGTTTCTTCAGAATCCCACTCACTCTAACTGCAGCACTGTTGTATTTGTTTTCCATTCTTATAGGCTCGGTTTTGAATCCATTTGGTCACTATTTCTGCTAATTCTGCTCCACCACTAAATCATGAACCATTTTTCACATCTTGACACTGCATATTGACTAACTGCATATTGACTGCATATTGATTAACACCTAGCAGCTGTGCTTTCCCACAGTATTTTGGAGCAGTGTGCACTACTTGAGCATGTCTGCAATCATTGTATGGAGAATCAGTCAGGCGGGTGTCGTGGGATTTTATTCCAACCGAATATCAGCTAATTCATCTTGTTTAGTAGCTTGGATGACTTCCAATAGTTGATGTTTTATCAGATGTGCTACCATTTGAATACAAACCGCTTGGGCTCCCCACATCCTTCCAGTGCAATCCAGACAACGTCACTAGCCACTAACCACACACGTCAAACACAGGTTGCGGTTTCAGTCTCTTTTTTGTGAGTAGTTCATTTTATGTGAACAGTCTGGAGCCTGATCAGTATGAACATTTTAAGGGGCTACAAAAATATATTTGTCAAAGTTTTATAATTTTGTTAAATTTTTTTTTTAAAGATTTTAATATTATATCTCAATAGTTGTTCAACAGTACTTCACTGACTGACAATCAGTTGCAAACTGAATTGTCAGATATGATTGACAGTTCTCAAGCAGTTCTTAATGACCACACAAATTTAAATAAAAAGTAGAAAATTAAGCATTAAATAATATAATAATAAAGTTCTTCATAGAAATGTTTTTTGTGACATGCTATACTCAGATGAAACGTTAGGTTACATGCCTTTTAGTTTTTGTTTAACTTTTTGTTTTCTAGTTTACCAGTTCAGACTGTACTGATGTGCTATATTGACGTGTTTGCAAGAAACTATGTATTCCCACCTAAAAAAAAAACAAAAAACAAAACACCCTTTTTCTGTTTTCTTCACATAAGAGGTTCTGCACTGCATTAGACAAGACGCTAGTTATCAGGGCTTATCAGCCGTAATATCGCTGATATTCACAGGTCTGTAGGACCTCAATATCAGCCAATATTCTGCAGTCCAATCTAATATATCGGTTGGGCCCTAATACCTTCGAACACAATGAAAACTGTAGCTAAACGTGATTGGATAACATCAATGGGCCTCTTTCACCAACCATTCTTAAGAAGAAAGTTCTTAAAACCCACATGGTTTTGACAATGATTCTGACATTCACCGATGATTTATTTGAGATTTGTCCTTGGATAAGAACAGAATGTACACACACTCAAAGTGCGAACAATTTTGCGGTTTTAAAACATCATGAATCTGACAGACTTTTTGTTTGGACCTTTAACTAGAACAAATTTAAGAAGATATTGGTGAATGAGGCCCATTGTATGCAGTTGCACAGTACTTCTTTGACTGCCCCTGGAAAAGCTATTAAGGATTGAGTGTTTTACTCTGTACCACTTCTTAAATCTGCATCTGACGAGTTCTGGTCTCCTGAATTTCTTCTCTCTTTTCCTCTTTTCAGCTCAGTGTAAGGAGGAAAAATGCTAAAGAGATGTTTGGTGGCTTCTTCAAGAACATGGTGAAGTCTGCTGATGAAGTGCTCATCTCAGGGATTAAGGTATGTGTTGGTGTTTCCATAGAATTAAGGGAAAATGTTTTAGTTTTTTGGATGTTCATAATTATTGTGTTCCAAATCCATAGCTAATACTCAGACTGTCCATCTAAATGTTTAGTATTAATCACAGATAAAAACTTACTTTGTAAATGCTGTATTACAGGATGTCGATGAGTTCTTTGAGCAGGAGAAGACTTTTCTTTTAGATTATTTCAGCAAGATCAAGGATTCGACTGCCAAAGCTGAGAAAATGACACGATCTCATAAAAGTAAGCTCTCAAGATGCAGCACCACAGTGTTCCACTGCAATTAATTGTTCTGAACATACACTACATGGCCAAAAGTATGTGGACATCACATCCATAAGTGCTTGGTGAACGTCTCATTCTATAACCATCAACATTAATAGGGAATTAGTCCCACCCACAATTTTGGTTTAGTGACATCCTCTCTTCTGGCAGGCTTTTTACTACGATTTTGCAACAAGATGGGATTGATTTTCCTTCATAAGAGTTTTAGTGAGATCTGCACTGATGTTGTGCAGTAAGGCTTGAAGGTGGCATTCCATTACATCCAAAAGGTGTTTGATGAGGTTGAGCGGCAGTTGTGTGGACGAAAATGTCTTGTTGATGTGAGAGGTCAGAGGAGAATGGGCAAACTGGTTCGAGATGATAGAAAGGCAACAGTAACTCAAATACTCAACCAAAATCTCTGAGGAATGTTTCGAACACCTGGTTGAAAGTATGCCATGAAGAATTAAGGCAGTTCTGAAGGCAAAAGGGGGTCCAACCTGTTACTAGCAAGGTATACCTAGTAAAGTGGCTGGTGAGTGTATTCTTCATCCACCAAACTTTACAGTTAACTAATCACAAAACCCTGGTTTGTCTGTCTGACTGCTGGTAGAAGCATGATTAATCACTCTGGAGAACAGAGACTCCATGAGTCCAGTTACTGTGTGCTTTACACTGTCACTTCTAACTATGCTGCCGTAAACAAGGCAATAGGACAGTGTCTCATCTCTAATCATCAATGGATGAGTGCTGACTATTTGCAGAAGTGCTCTATTACGCCAAAGAATACAGATGCTTTTTACTGAAATATATCAAGTGTTGGTATTAACTGGTGGAATCATTTATATTTTAGTCATGGATTTGTGATGAAACAAGCATTCTACCCCACATCTGAGAAACTGCTGATTATTGTTACCTTCTTGGATCTAATGCCGCTTTGAGGAACTTGACATTCCACACATTCTCCTCAGACAGCATCACCACCATCATACCAAATCAGATCATTTTTTAAAAGAGGAAGTGGGTGAAGTGAGAGTAAAATTGAAAGTAGGTTACTAATGGCTACGTGTGCATCTAAAAGTTACGAGCCTTTAGCAGCTTGTGCTGCTTGTATTGCCAGGGAAGGACTGCACTGCTTATTGCCTTATTGTTTTTGCTTCCTTCCCTTAGATGTTGCTGATGATTACATACATATTTCTGCAACTTTGAACAGCATCGCTGCTGATGACAACACAGCCCTAAAACAGTGAGTGCTGTTTAGTATTGGTATTGGTATTGATAAATTGCAAGCTCTGTCTTAAAGTAAATTGGGCTTGCTACACAGTTAGCGTCAGACAGTTGTTTAAGAGCAGAATAAGAACTTCAGTGTCCTTTTATTTCTTTACTCTGTCCCCACATGTTTCATTTGAATCATGATGTACAATATGACATTGATTTAATTATTCCAAGCTTTTGAGGCCATAAATTAATTAGGCCTACTCTCATGGTCTCACATTGTGGGTCTATGAGGTCTAGAAATAACCAGCTTAAATTAGGACAGTATTATTTTGTAAGGATTTAAAAGCAATAAGGATCGTCACATAAGTCATGAATATCACTTTGGTACACATTAGACATTCAGATGGTTTCTTGATTAACCTAAAAATGACTAAGATGATTATCTTTAAAAGAATGTCTCTATGAGCACAGTCTGTGGTTAGATATGTGAATAAGGAGAAGGGTCTGACTTCAGAGCTACAGGTTTACACCCACTGTTTCACTCCAGTGGTTTCAGGCCAGTGGAACAATCTGGCTTGAATTTGCTGGAGTGAAACTGCTGGCATGATGGCTTTGCAGACTTGTGCAGTATTGTGAAATAAGTGCAATCAACCTTCCTAAATTTTGCAACATTTTGAACATTTCAGCATCTTGGATATTCACAATTATATTTGGTCGTGTGAGACGGTTTGTTTGCCAACGTTCATTTGAATCTTTTGCTGTAGGACCAGTAGAGGGAGCTACAATACAAACAGTTCTTTTTGACTACGTTTTTCTGTGGTTTGGTGTCAAGTAATTACGTTACCTCAAATCCTATAGTCTCAGCAGTTATGATAAGTTATGCAGCTACACCTGTATTCTGTAGTTTTCAGAGGCTGAGAACTGAGGTTAAAAAGTTGTTAGTTGTTTGTATTCCAAGTGATGTTTCTCTTTGCAGACACTTGGAGAAGTTTGCTGAACTGCTGGAGAAACTTAGGGTAAGATCATCTGGAAATCCTTATGATTTACATATTATTTTGTGTACTAGGTAGGTCCATTTAAATGTCTGTGTGTGTGTGCGTGCAGAAAGTGGAAGGCAGAGTGGCTTCGGATCAGGAGCTGAAGCTAACAGAATTGCTGAGATATTACATGAGGGACATTCAAGCTGCCAAGGTGAGAAGTACTCTTTTAATTACATAGGGAGGCAGTAGTAGCTAGACTTCTATACACAACAACAAACTGTTGTTCATTGAGAATTTTTTTAAAACGAGATATTAGTTTGGACAAAACTATTTTCAAAGTCTACATTTGTCTAAACTCAATTATTTTGTGCAGTAGTTGTTTTTTTTTTAAATATACATATTGGCATGCTAATCATTTCTTATGCCCTATTGGGACAATTTTGCAACATTACTATGAGTTTTGTGCTTGTGTCATCTAACTAGCTTGTGTTTAAATAGCCTGGTAGATTCATAGTATTTTTATTTTTTTTCCTTCAGGACCTTTTATACAGGCGTGCCCGGGCCCTTGCTGACTATGAGAATTCCAACAAGGCTCTTGATAAGGCTCGTCTGAAGAGCAAGGATGTTGCACAGGCCGAGGAGAACCAAAAACAGTGTCTGCTAAAGTTTGACAAACTCTCTGAGTCTGGCAAAAAAGGTGCATATTGTGTTTAAGAGCCACACTTGTTATATTTTTTTATAAGTACAGAGTGTTCCAGGTATGACGTCCTTGTTGGATTGAGCAATCAAATTTTGATTTCACAGAACTCACCAGTTTTAAGGGCAGGCGGGTGGTGGCTTTCCGCAAAAACCTGATAGAGATGGCCGAGCTGGAGATAAAGCATGCCAAGGTGAGAAGCAGATCAGCGGTTGATTCCTGTGCAGTTTTCCTGTGCGTGTTTGTATGTGTGCTTGTGTACATACTCACTGACGTGACTTTTTCCAATACACCTCACGCAAATAGAATAGCAAAACTTGCTAATAGACCTGACTGTGGTGCTGTGATGTTACTGTGATTTTTGTCCTGTATTAATCAGCCAGTTAAATCATACAAATTACATTGCCACACTTTTCCTATTAATCAGGTTTATGATGTTTCATTTTAAAGTAGGTGTGCACAGCATATCAGCACCACATAGGAAGCAATGTGTTATTTTACATTCTACTTGTATAGATTTAATGGACTCTTCATTCATTTTCGCTGTTGTCCAGGTAAGAGGTAGGAGGTGAAAAGTTAATAGGCTAATAATGTTAGCCGGAGTAACAGACAATTATACAGGCAATTATGTATCTTTTAAGACTTTATATTGATTGCTTTCCACGTTGTAGATTTCAGGCCACCTACTGTTGTGGGTTGTTTTTTTTTTTTGTTTGTTTTTTTGTTTTTTTGTGGTCTGAATGTGGATGAAACTTAATACAGTAATAAAGCTGATGTAGTTCTCAGACGCTGAGCAGTGCTTAAAGTCCCTCAATTGCACAGAATACAGGCACTGTCAGAGCTCAAATGAACACACAGTACTCAGTGCTGTTACTGCACTTTTTATAGGACAGGGAGGCGGGACGTGGATTTCAGATTTAAAGTGCCAAAAACAAATGCTAAAAATAATAAACAATAATAATAATAATAATAATAGTAGTCATCTCTCATTACATTTAGTGCATTATGGCACTATTATGCACATTATTTTGGCACATATATGCAGCTTAACATTTCAGCACATTCAGTTTAAGACACCTTCCTGCATCCCTGTTATAGGAAGAGCTGTGGTTGTTTTTTTAAGATTTCAGTGAATGTGTTTTTCCCCCTTTTTTCATTGTTTATATCTCAGCTCCACACCAGGGAGTGCCAACTTTGCTTCATTTAATTCATTGTTAACCTTACCTGACCTAACCTGGCAAACCTTATGCATACATGGAACAGTGAGTGTCAGTCAGTCAGTCAGGCAGTGACTTTAATTCTAGTAGCAAAAGATTGTAAGATTGCCAGTTATTGGCTTTTGTATCGACCAGAAAGAGGTGTTAATTGCCTGTTATCTGTATTGGCCTAGAAATCTGTTAATCCCTAAAGTAGTTTTTGTTCACCCTCTCCCTTCACAGAACAGCATATCCCTTCTGCAGGGCTGCATTGAACTGCTCAAGGTGAATTGACCCACAACTGAACAAGCCTGATCTTGTTTGCCAGCCTATTAAAAGGGAATCAGGATAAGCTTCCTTATGCTCCATTAATCATCAATAACCACTGCTAAGGCCTACGACCGGACAGCACCATATGCAAGACGTCTCCTCCACGTTTACAGAAGTGCCTGACTTCAGCTGTTGCACTCTCTCTTCCTCTGTGTTTCTATAAGAGCTTCTATAAGAGTAGCTCACCATGAGACTGAGACAGGTGAAAAGGTGCAGGTTTTTGTGTGTTTGTTTTCTCCTCTTTCTGTAGCTTCCCTTTGCTTATCGCAGTACTTATATTATCATTCTCAATTGCTGATGAGTTTACATTTTGTAATTACGTTCATGAGCAAAAACTGACAATTTTCACCAATAGAAGAAATCGAAAATGTGAAAAACTTTTTAACGAGCGACCTAGAAATATTGATGGTGTATAACAAATGTTTGGTTCAGAATTGAATCAAATAATTTTGTAACTTGAACCGTGGGTATATATTTTTGGCAGTACTCAGTATTTGATTGACCCACTTGAATAGTGTGTTTGAGCAGTACAATGCAAGAACTCCAGATACTTAAAAAAGAGGAGTTGCTTCACCTTCTTTACTTATTTTATAAGTACAGTTAATATTAATCTCCTGATTCTGTGTTCTGTACATAATTAGCTGTAACTCATGAGGGAGACTAGCCAGGACAGTGGTCAGCCTTTGCCTGAGTTTAGCTGATGTACTCAGCATGCAATTTATTATTTTATGTTTCCATCATGTAGCATTCCCCCCTAAAGACCTGATCTTTGCTTTAACTGCTGCTGTGTTTGATTTAAACAGGTTTTTGCTTTTCCTTACACTAAACATTTTCTCTTGTTGTTACTAATGTTAGTTACATTGCTTCATTGCATATAACATTACCAGTGGACCAAAACAATTCTTGTATAATGGCACATTTTTTTGCGCAATCTGAGAAACGATTTTGTAAAAGCACTCTCAAAAGAGATACATGCAATCATGTTCGAGTTCAGGTATTTGAAAATATGTGGATGTTTTGATAACTGAATGTATTTCTAATGGAGTCAAGTTGTGTTTTCCTATGGAGTGTCCATTTTTGTAGGGGAAAAAAAAAGACATGCAAGAATTGCATTAAATAAGACTTGTTTCAAACTCATTCTCATTGTATCATTTTCAGTATTGTTTGGTTAAACCCACATTATGGAAAACCGTACCCGTTCAACCCCCCCTAGTCCATACACTGAGAAAAACTGTGCTAAACTGTCATTGGGGTTGGTGCCATGAAGGGTGCATCTACAGCACCTTTCGTTAGAGAACATGATGGTGCCACATATCATTGTTACGTTGACTCTACACACTTTGTGTTGCCTCAAGTTGTTTTATTTTACTGTTCTATTTAAAACATTACTTTATGAAAAGGTGCAAACGTATTTTTACCCTGGGAAAATTTATGCAAGCTACACAATTGGATCTTAAAAGCTTTTTTGTGCATTTCAGTAAACATTTACATTGTACCTTGAGGAATGAAAAATGTAGCTGTGCAGTACCTTTTTTCTGACTGTATATGGAAACTAAGCAGCAAAAACAGCCCATATTTTAGTGATACTAATCATAACTTGGGTCATTTGCATGTCACTGTAGTGCAAAAACCTTTTATCTCAATTTTTGTATTTTCGTGTAGGAAAACTCCCTTTAACCTTTGCATATTCAAATTTCAACAGAAACTCCAAATTATACGGAGTAAAACTTCCATAATAAGTTAAGTGTTTTTTTTCCCCTTCTTTCATAAAATTACTATTCTGGAAATAGACGGTTTTGTTCCGACGGAGACAATATGTTGGTCTTAAAGGCACAGTAACAAAACAGTCTGGTCAATTCCAAGGCATAAAGAGAGGTTGGAAAACAATCATGTAAAAAAGAGTTATGATTATTTTCTGTACATAGTCCTACACAAATGTCAGAAGTGGTCCTTGTCTGCAAACAAAAATGCAAGGAAAATGAAAATGTAGGTTATGGCCCCCTTTTGTGTGTTCATGTGTGATGCTGATTTCTCCGCTGAACTTTACAAAGCTGTCCTGTCAAATGATCAGCAATGACTTGATGTTGCTTCCTGAGCTTGTGACCTTTTAGCTTGTCGACTTTTGATTCTTGGCTTCGATGTACTTCGATGAGCTTCCACTCATTCAGTCATAATCAAGATCATGAAAAGTTCCACTAAGCATCTAATGTAGTATTGCTCAAAAAATTCCATAACTTGACTCACACTGTACCTACATTCATTGGCCATTTATATCTTCCATATAGGAGCACTTTGTAGTTCTACACTTTCTCACTGATTGCTCATCACAGGCCCATCACTTACTGGTCATTTTACTTTAATTGAGTGGTGGACCATTCTCGACACAGCAGTGATGGCATTATGACAGTTCTATTGTAAACATGGCAATCAGACGTTTCTGTGTTTGCCTGGCCATCAGTGTGTGTACACCAGCTGGCCACTTCATAAACATGCCTCTTTGTTTCTGCACTTTGTCAATTTTATCAGCTCCCCTTTGTAGTTCTACAGTTTCAAACTGCAGTCCATCTGTTTCTCTGCATACTTTGTTAGCCCCCTTTCAGCCTGTTCTTCAGTGGTCAGGACCACCACAGAGCAGGTATTATTAGCGTGGTAGGTCATTCTCAGCACTGTGGTGACACTGATGGAGGTGTAAGTGTGTGTTGCTCTGGTACGAATGGATAAGACAGCAGTGCTGCTGGAGTTTTTTCACTGTCCACTCTATTAGACAGTCCTACCTTGTTAGTCCATCTTGTAGATTTAAAAGGCAGAAACGACAGCTCATCTGCTGCTGCACAGTTTTGTGGTCACTGTCTAGTTCTTCATCAGTGGTCACAGCACGCTGCCCACAGGACGCTGTTGGCTGGATATTTTTTGGTTGGTGGCCTATTCTCAGTCTAGCAGTGACACTGAGGGTGTTTAAAAACTTCACTTGCACCAGCACAACACACATTAACATGCCACCACCGGTCAGTATCACTGCGATGCTGAAAATGATTCACCACCTAAATAGTACCTGTCTGTGGTGGTCCTGGGGGGTCTTGAGCATTCAAGAACAAGTTGAAAGGGGGCTAACAAAGTATGCAGAGAAACAGATGGACTACAATCAGAAAAAAAAACGTGTTTAGTGTGATACGTTTCCATAACTTCATTTACAATGAACTGCCAGTCCATTAGCTATGCCTACATGCATTGTGCACCGTTTTATTTGAAACGTGTACCATTCACAATTTCTCCTTAACTATTCACCACAGGACCACCGCTTACCAGTTATTCACTTTTCTTCAATCCATTAATGAACCACCAGATTCATTTATTAAAAAAAACATAAATGCTCATGCTGGGCATTGTTTATTCCTTACAGGGTAAAGGAGATTAGGTTGCCATGGACTACAGGAAATCCTCTGCACAGGACAAAACTCAACAGCTGGGGCCGCTTCAGCAATAAGTTGAAAATGTCCATTTCTTGGGCGGTTTTTGATGTAGTAAATCAACCTTGAGATCTACACCTATGCTTTTCCAAAGTGTACATGCTCTCCAGTGTGAAAATATAATGGGACTTGAGCCATTTGCACCCAAAAGCCACAACCCTGGTAATCGGTTTTAGAATGTGCTTAGCAATGCTGTTCCTTGTTAGACGATGGTCATTTCATGGGGCTGATATGTGGCCATGACAACATTTGAATGGTGGTTATTCAAGAAGCTGACTGAAGGAGAGGAGAAGAGGGCAAAAATAGCCCTACATTTGTGTTGAAGTGTTTGGGCGTGACAGGATCAAGTTACGCTGGTGCAGAGCTTTGTACACGCAGCTAGCATGTGAACAATGAGGAAATTCCATTCATGCAACCCACAGTTATCGCGGTACCCACTTTGGCTCAGAAAAGACCTAATTAGGAAATTAGCGCATTAGTTGGATCAGGCATGTTAGAGACGGGAAGCAGAGATGAACCCAGTACCCAGTATAGGTATCAGACTGATAGGAACACACAGAGTAGGTCACATGATAAGAACAGTGGTCCCATGTAGCCTGACATTAAAACTGCACTATGGAAGATGTTTTGTGAGACAAAAAGAAAAAAAAAGAAACAGGCTAAAGTATGATGTCCATATGTTGTTGTGAGTCGCCCTGTGAAGCCTGAAATAGTCTTTTAAAAGTCAGAGCCGTTGGGTCAGTTTTTCGAACCACGTCATAATGTAATGAAGACATGTCTTTCACCGAGTTTTGACTGAGTTCTCTTTGAATACTCTTTCAACATGCTCACAATCCAAAACAAAACCATCCATCCATCCATCCATCCATCCATCCATCCATCCATCCATCCATCCATCCATCCGTTTTCTAAGCCGCTTCTCCGTCAGGGTCGCGGGGGGGTACTGGAGCCTATCCCAGCAGTCTTCGGGCGAAAGGCAGGATACATCCTGGACAGGTCACCAGTCCATCGCAGGGCAGACAGACAGACACAGACAGTCACTCACACCTAGGGGCAACGTAGCATGTCCAATTGGCCTGACTGCATGTCTTTGGACTGTGGGAGGAAACCGGAGAACCCAGAGGAAACCCACGCAGACACGGGGAGAACATGCAAACTCCACACAGAGAGGACCCCAGTCGCCCGGCCGGGGAATCGAACCCAGGCCCTCCTTGCTGTGAGGTGACAGTGCTACCCACCACGCCACCGTGCCGCCCAAAACAAAACCAATGTTACTAAATGTTTTTCTGCATGCAATTCTACATTTCCACCAGAGAGGTCTCCACACCCTCAAAACTTACATAGTGCAGCTTAAGTGACCCTTATTAGTCCCACAATGGGGAAATTTCACCTCTGCATTTAACCCATCCGTGAAGTGAAGCATCACATACACTCTAGTGAGCACACACACACACACTAGGGGACAGTGAGCACACTTGCCCAGAGCGGTGGGCAGCCCAATCTGCAGCGCCCGGGGAGCAGTTGGGGGTTAGGTGTCTTGCCCAAGGACACCTCAGTCATGTGCTGTCGGCTCCGAACCGGCAACCTTCCGGTCACGAAGCTGGTTCCCTAACCTCCAGCCCACGAGTGGTTCGTATTAGGTAACTTTTATACTGGAATTCTAATTCCTTTATTTTAAACACCCTCCCTGATTTTGTGTTTTACTCAGATGCATGGCACAGCATAGAAGGAAACAGCATTAGGATTTCTGATTCACATTGACTTCAGAGAAACGTATTGGAACTTTGGTTAGCACGTCTTGCTTTGATGATTATCATTTTTCCACTGAACTCCCACAGTGGTTTGATGACACATACTCTCAGTAAAGCTGGGTCAAACTGGCTTTTTAAGATTAAGTATAAGACATTTTATGTAGAATGTGAGAAGGATCTGACATTGGTTTATTCAATTACAGTGCATATTAGGATCTTAAATGCCTGCTGAATTTTGCAATATTAATAAAGGAGCCATATCCTATATTTCTACTGAGGGCTGCATATGATGTTTGTGTGGGTTTTATCAAAAACAGTTACAGTTCATTCATTATTGAACCTGAAATTTTAACAATGCTTATATGCTCCCTAAAATATTTTATAGGAATAAATCCGAGGAAAAAATTATATCCCGTTTTAGCGGGACTCTACAAGCAGACATGCCTCACAACATTTCATAGATAAGTCAAATTTCTGCATAATTAAAGCAAAAGATGAAATCAGTCATTCAGAGTGGTTTGATGGTAAATGGTACATTGGAATGAGACATACCAGCTCATTAATTTTACAGTGGTAGTGATGTCTTCACTGTGAATATAGCCATTTTTGTCTTCATATGTGTCTTTTGTGTGATATTTATAATTATATGTAATATTGTTAATGGTGAACTCATAGAAAATCTGGAGAATGCAAGTTTTCTTTGGATACTATTTTGCCTTACAACACCCTGCAAAATCTGGTTCCTATCACCACCACTGAACAATTCTGACTCAATCTTAACAATTTAATTATGCAAAAAGTTTTTAAAATTTGTGGAATTCCCCTTTAAGCACTAGCAGGAAAATGTGGTTGTCATTATTCGTTATAGTGACATCAGCATGCATGCACTGTTTCAAGCAGCTATAGGTATGAGTAATATTAATGGAACAATTTAAATGTATGCAGTCATTTTCCATGTTTCATACTTCCATGCTCTATTGAAAAAGCATGATTACTTACATAGTGCTTAATCCTATATATACAAAACTTCAGACACTATTCTTCCATTCTGTGCATGAAAATGTGGACAAAGGATAAATGGAAGTAGTGGTAAAATCTGAGAGAACTAAAGTAGACACTGTCTTGTGTCTTGTGTCTAGATTTGACTTGCTTATTAGGTGTCTTGACAGGTCAGGTCAAAAAATTACAAGGGGACCAAC
This sequence comes from Pygocentrus nattereri, assembly GCF_015220715.1. Classification (NCBI taxonomy): domain Eukaryota; kingdom Metazoa; phylum Chordata; class Actinopteri; order Characiformes; family Serrasalmidae; genus Pygocentrus; species Pygocentrus nattereri. Next base: position 10,873,952 of record NC_051215.1, read on the forward strand.
TTCAAACGTCTCTTTTACTAATACTAAAAATGTGACTTTGGAGAACTTCTGACTAACTATGTCTGAATTTCTGGACCGTTTTAAACATCCATACCTCCTACTGCCATGTCCCAGTAGTGTCTTGAGCAAGATTTTCTGTGATGTCTATAATATCATGTCTATATTTATAAACCTCTACATCAGTAGCTGCACTAGCGGTCAGGATTTCTTTATTTCAACAGTTGCATGATGTATTTGTATAGTGCATGCTGGTTATTGGTCTGAGGGATACAATGTGCACTACGGAACACTACATAACATAAAAACATACTAAGGCTGCCCTATGTAAGATTCGGGGATTTAGAGACCTCTCTGGTGGAAGTGCGTAATTACATGCGACATGCAGAAAAATGTTTTGAAACATGTTATGCTTCGGATCTTTTCCTTGAGTGTGGCGACTGCAAGAGTGTTTAAAGAGTATTCAAAGAGTATTCAACTCAATCTAGACTTAGTGAAGAGCGTTTCTTTTGAGGATGTAAGTAAACAATCTACTATTTTTATCATATCCTCATCAGTCAAATGTTGATTTTGCATTTGAGACCTAAACAATAAGCTTGACCTTTTTGAGCCTGTGCATGTGAAGTAAATACATACGGATGTATGAGGTTGTCCTAAAAACTCCCACAAAATCTGACCCAACGCCTCTGACTTATTTATTGCTATTTCATGATTTACAGGCCAACTTGCAGCAGCACATAGACACCATATTTTATCCTTTTTTTTTCTCCTGACTCAGTAACGTTACTGTTTTCAGTTACAACAAAAACTCTTACACAGAGGAGCTTATAATGCTATGTTTAGGGAGAAAGCTGCTTTAAGTTGACCTGACTGTCATATTTTACATTATATAAAGTTGTTTTAGATAATGTCAGTTTTTAAAAATATATAAATTAAGTTAAACCGAGAAGATTAAAAAGAGGCCTGAACTTCTAAAGAAGAACTTCCTACTTCATTATCAAACCTTTAAACAGAACTTAGGCTCGTTCAAACATGGAATCTCATTGTTGTTATATTGTGTAATTTATTGTTTTATTAATATCCACAAGATAATGAGATGTATAGTCTATTACAGTTTTTTCAGTCAGTGAAGTAATCAATGCCTACATAAAATTCCAAAATAACTTCCTGAGAAAGACTTCCCCTCTAAATATCATCTCTAACTGCACTGGTTTCCTGTCCCCTTCTTGATTCCATGTACAAACCCAATTCCTGAAATGTTGGGACAGTATGAAAAATGGCAATAAAAACAGAGAACAGTGATTAGTTCATAGCGTTTGACCTGTATTAAATTGAAGACAATACAAAAACACAATATTTGATGTTTCATCTTATGAAATTTTTTTTTATTGATTTATTTTTGCAACACATTCCAAAAACAGGACAGGAGCATGTTTACCATGATATTAGATCAATTTTCTTTTTAGCAACACTTGTTACCAACTGATCCAATTTTCAAACTGGAATTTTTTTTGCCATCCTTCATTTATACTAATCTCCAGCTGCGCAACCGTATGAGGCCTTTGTTGTGTTTTGCAGATAATGCACCACGTTTTCAGTAGGACAAAGACCGGGCAGTTTAAAACCCGCTCTCTATGAATATGCAGCCATGCTATTGAACATGTGCAGAATGTTTCTTGTAGAAATAAGCATGTATATCCTTTAAAAAATGGCATCTAAAAAGCAGCATCGGATGCTCCAAAACTTTGCAAATATTTAAGATGTAAAAATCATATTTATATCCAAACAATATATATAATTCTATGTCGTAAGAAACAAACATATTTTCCAACCATATTGCATGATATTTCATCTATCTATAAGACACACAGCTCAACTGATACACAAACACACATCAAATTATATATGAAAACTGGCATGAGACTGTGTGTCAAACAAGGTCCCTTTTTCTGTCCAATAAAGGACAGCGAACTTCACACAAGAGTAAAATATGGAACATTATGTCTGAATAACTACAGCTTTACTAACTGTTAATGTTAATTTCATTAGTACAGTTATGTAAAACCAAAATATTAACATCTGAAAGATACTAATAAAGTAGAAGAAATTCCCTGTTTTCAGATGTTTTCTCTTTTCATTTTAAAATCTATGTAAACATGTGGAACAAAAAGACATTTACTTCATTTGTATTTGTTTACTAAAGGTGGCCGAGTGTAACACAGTGCAACAGCTAACCCCGCAGTATGGAAGCTGTACTTAAACCAAACTAGCCCTTACTGTGAGCTTGTCACCTACTTCAAAATGGTGCTGTAATGTCAGCAACAAGATGGTAATTAAAGTAATAAGGTTGGATGTTGTGATTTTCACACTTACATTCCCTGAAAACACTCCTTAGCACAGAACTCTTTAACACACTGACGAATCGCTCTGAATTTTGGTGGGAGGCCATGGCTAGGAAATGTGGTAATGTGGCCAGATGCACTTGCTGCTTGATGTTTTTTAACAATGTGAAACGTCTGTGCTAAATTGTTCCCTGCGTTAGGTTGTGCTCCCTGTGCTCCCTTGTCTTTCAGCATTATTGGTGTTTTCACAGATGTGCATGTCACCCACTACATACTGTGACACATCCTGGTTTTGGAACGTTGCATTGGTAACAGCCTGGATGGCTATTCTCTTCTTCGGCTCGGAGAACATAATGTCCATTATTTCCATAAACAATCTGAAAGCTTGACATGTTTCCACTGTGCATCAGTCCATTTCAGATCCAGCTCGAGCCCAGAGAACCCGCATTTGAGCGGCGGGCAGCCCTATCTGTAGCGCCCAGGGAGCAGCTGGGGGTTAGGTGCCTTGCTCAGTCATGTACTATCGGCTCAGGGGATCGAACCGGTGACCTTCTGGTCACAAGGCTGGTTCCCTTACTTCCAGCGCACAACTGCCCCACATCTTTAAATATGATGCACCGTGAAGGGTGAAATTCCTAAAGTCCTTGCACTCATTTATTGAGAAATATTGTTCTTAAATAGTTGGACTAACACGATTACTTCACCTGGTTTAAATAGTTTTCTGAAAATTCAACAGTATTCCTAGCCTTAAATTACCCAATTCCAGCTTTTTCGGAATGTGTTGCTGGCAATTTTTAGAATGGATTTTCACAAAGTTAAACAAGGTAAAAGAGAAAATAACCCTTTCATTTTCACATTCTTCAACCTGTAATTCAGCCCATCAGAGCAAGACTACACTACAATAAACAGGAACAATGCTCTAAATGTATAAACAGAGCACTTCTACACAACTGCTGTTAAGTGTTAACCACAACAGCCCTGTAAAAATGAACTGAGATCATGAAATAAGCTCTATTCTGAAAAAAAAATGACTCTACCTACTGTGAGTCACAGACTATTGTCTGTAAAGCAGAATGTAGACATAGAGAAATACATTAGGAACCCCTGGGATATGCTTCTAATGACCACTTTGAGAACCACATACCTTTTAGGTCCAGTTTATAGATATAGCTACTATAACTATAGACTATAGCCTGTTTATTATTGTCATTTATTAGTCACCCTATAACACATTGGTCAGCAACCCTGGTCTACCTTACCGTAGTGTGTTCCAACCACAATCTGCAATACCTGCTTTAATTAACTTCTGCAGAAGTTCTCAATTAGTTAGTTACAACTAGACTCTGCAGGAAAGTAGATCTCCAGATGGAAGGCTGGTGACCACTGCACCACCCTCATTCATCATTAGTCAGTTTCTGACTCCAGAACTGCAAAAGCATGATGATTCTATGAAATAACAAAGAAAAAACACAAGCTTAAAAAGCGTATAAATGATTCTGTGATCATTATGAACTGTCTTCAGATACTCTGGAAACCAGTGGTTCTATTGTTTGTCTAAGTTTTAGTCTGTTCACTGTTCTGTTTATAGCCGTTGTTCAATTGTACATATTTAAATTAACATATAACATATCCCTGATATTTATAATATAACTGTATCGAACATGTTTGTGCATATGTGCATGTTTCTGAAAATTGTAGTGCACAGTTTCTACTTAAACATTGAGTTTAACATATTGGACGACATACAAAATATGTGCCATAATATTTGCGCAGGCCACATTTCATGTTTTATTTTTTCCTAAATATGTTATGTCCAGCAAATAAAAAGCAATTGTGCAGAAGTGTTTTCTCCATAAAGGATGTGCCAAATTATTTTCAACAAAAAAAACTGTTAGTGCTGAAAGTCAACAAAACATGTAATTTGACCAGGTGACCAGGAATGCAGACTTTGTTATGGGTCGTCCAGGCAATTTTTCACGCTGTAACAAACCTAAAAGCAAAGTCCATCTGTCCCTCATGCTGTAGTCACATGAGGAAATGGATAAATGGGAAGTAGGACTAAGTTAGGTGTTGGATTCAGTTCATTCTGTTTCCAGAGAGAGAACCCAGCACATGGAAATTCATGAAGCAAAACTCAGCTGACATGACTCAACAAAATCTTAAAGCATAGGATACAGAGAAGAATATTAGTGTTTGAAAGGAACTTCTCAATCTGAAACACTTAGCTTAACACTAGACTCTTACATATAAAGGTGCTAGAGGTGTGTCAGTACTTGTGTACCATGTGCATTGTACATTATATATGCTGGTTACTTAATTATCTGGTAACACAAGTTCTGTCATATTTCTGCAGCACAACTAAGCAGGGAACCTGTTGGTGCTTTTGCTGATAGAGGGTGTGATATACTTCGGCCTAACTAAGCTTATTATTCAGTAATTACCTGTAAATCAATGCAAGCTGGCTGAATTATTCTTAAGTTATATGAGTGAGGAATGGAAGCCTGGACCTGCTGGTGGGCATGTTAACTTCTCTCAGAGTTGTGTCAGGCCTGACGCAAAAAGATACTGAACTGAGGATCTGAACTGAGCAACTAAACCCAAGACTAAAAAAGCCGAATTGGCTTCTGGAAACCAACTATTACATTTCAGTTTTGAAACTACATTGAAATGTTCTTGGACTTATAACAACCTGAATGGGTCTTGGTGGATGGGAAAATCGGTGGGGTGTTTTATGTAATGGATCTATATTTGCAATAGTGTAATTTTAGTATAGAAAAGCTTTTGTTTCACTAAAAGCTTGCAGCGTGGCATATCTCAATACATATTGTACACCACGTCCACACCTCTAGCAAACAAATGAAAGTGACATGTGCACACCCAACACAATGAAACCCCACCAAAGAAAACTGCTTAATGGTAAATGAAATACTATGAATAAAGAATCTTTCATAGGATTGTCGACACTGGTGGAGCTGTACCTTTACAGTGGTGAGATACTGGCGTTAAAATAAAGAATGGTCCCCAAATGTAAGAAAGAAGCTTTCTTCTATGCACTGTGTAAGCCAAAAGGATACCAAATTCTTAACCACGAAAGAATGCTTACCAAAGGTTAACAGTGGTTTTTGGTCATTTGGCAGCCTTTCAGTGTCAGCCAAAACTCTAATACCATCAGTTGGATTTCCTCTGAGCAACAGGCCTGTTTGTCCTAATGCCTAATCCTGGTCTCCATAGCATTCCCCAGTGCTGATGAGGCAGATAAAATCCTGCTGTGAAGCAAAGGACACACAATGTTCCCTGGTTGCCTTGTCTCATTCTTCACAGCTGCTCATTCATCACTCATGCTGAGTTAAATTGTACCTGAGACTATATGTCTTTCAGGCTCTACTCCAAGGTGTTTGACCATTATGATATTTACATATAAACCTCTTTTAAAAGCAGTGAGACCAACCACTCTGACCTGTCAAAAAGTTCATGTTAACACTTGAAAAATTAAAAAGAAGGTTCAAGTCTAATTTCTTTAACCGCAGATGTAGCTAGACATCCCATAATTTTTTATGAAACCCAGCTAAGTGTAGTTATACAGATATGTAATGTATTTTGTGGCATTAAAATGAAGGGAAAGATGTGTTTGAAAGTTCATATACACTGTTTTTAAGGCTCTTAACTGGTCCCATCCAGTTTGTACACATTTTGGAATCGCTGACATTTCGAGAAAGTAACAATTCCATATAAAACTACAATTCCCATATTCACTACAAAGATGAGCCCGCCCAGCGGACGGCCAATCGCATTGGCTCAATTTCTTGATTGACTGCCTTCTAGCCAATCAGAGCTTGTTTAGATGAACCGTAGGTGGCTTCGTAATGTCAGCGCTGAGAAAGTGCCACGACTCCACAGACAGCGGCTTCTTGAAAGACTGGGACACGGAGCCTTGGATAAAGACATATATTTAGATACATTTTTGTACATTTCTCTTCCGAGTTGGACGAATATTTTTGGATTTAAACTCAGCGTGTGAGTGAGTTAGCTTGCTTGGTAACTCTGTTCTGCTGAAAGCGAAGGTGAAGACGAAGCCTTGAGTGTGATGCTAGCTAACGTTAACGATTCTCATACATACCCGCTTCTGAGCAGCTGCCGGCCTCTAACTTCGCTCTTTTTCCCTCTCGCGTGGTTTTACTCCTTGCTGTGAGTAGGTTAGAGTTTATACCGAGTTGGCTACTTAAGTAAAGCTCGAGAAACCGATACGTTTGGCAGCGGAGCGCTTTTAAACTCCTGATTTGGAGATGCTGAAAACCAGGGGAGCAGAACAGTTATGTGGACTGACTGCCTGCCCGCTTCACTGGAGCCGCTCTGGACGAGTAGGCTGTAACATACGAGTGGCTAGCGAACACCTTCCCTCTGTTGAGGAATATCTTTGATTATTTAGGACCCAACATTGAATTTCGGTGTGAATAGACTCCCATTGTGTCGTTTGAGAAAGTCGTGAGACTTTGTTTTAATGTCTGTCTGTAGTTCAGATCAAACTGACGTTCCTCTCTTGTAGCGAAGGTATTTAAAGGGCAAGTCCACCGATATTTCAAAATTTGTGTAAAATTCAGTGTTTGTCACTCAGAGTGGACCGATGTGCAGTGCTCCGTTCTAGAGAAACTTGCCATAAGAGAATTGCTCACAGTGGTGGTGATAGGAACAAAGACGTCCACCTCTATACGCTCCCTCACAGAACGTTATTGCTTGAATTGATTAGATATATGCTGCCTGATCTCTGAGACGTTGTTTTCCTGACAGTTATGTTATAATGTTTTGGCTTAAAATGTATTTTAATCAAGATATGTGCATCAGTTCAAATAGTCCCCAAAGAATTTATGACTGTTTTACCATCATCACTATTACATGTAAAACCTCAGAAGGCATGTAGGTTTTCAGTGTTAAAAGAACGGCTATATTTGTGTTGTAGACATCAGGACTCCTGGTTCACCACCACTGTGAAGAAAGTCTGTGAGTTTCTCTACAGTGCGCCGCTTCACGTCAGACCACTCCGAATGAATCTGCTGACGTCTCAAGGACAGGTTTATTCAGGAATTTAGAAAAATTGGTGGAATTCCTCTTTAAATATAGTGCAGGTGTAAGCTGTGGTGGCTTAGTTTACTACTGCGCTGCCATAAAACTCTTGTGCAGCATACTCCACTGGATTCGGCACTCAACCCTGACTCACCCTCTGTCGCCGTCAGACTGTGAAACTTTTTCCTCATGGCTTCCCTCCTGCATGGCTCATGCTCTCTGTAGGCTTTCAGTGTTTCTCTGCTCCGCAGTGCTTTCTGCAAAGCAGCTGAGATTCCTCTTGCGTTTGTCTGTACACATGCATACATGAATTTTGGCATCACACAGATATTTTGATTTTTTCCTAATATGTTGAACATAGATTATTTCATGAACACTAGAATGTTATCCTAGTAGGTTATCCTTAATGCATTATCCCAATATGTATCTCTGGATGTTTGGAAGTACTTGCCATATTAACAGTTATTTTATATACAACAGTAACTTTTAGTGTAGGGGTTTGAAAATGACAAACTATTTACTGAAAGACATTTTAGATAGTTTATTCACGAATTCCGTAAACAGGAAATAAAATGATAAATAATATACTTTACCTGTTTAAATATGCTCATTTCTTTGTCCCGTTATCTGCCCTGAGATTTGACCTTCATTTCAAAATATGATGAATTCTGAGAGTTATTTTTTATTTAAAATGAACTCGGCGGATGCTCGATGCTATACAGCTTTTTCAGTTGATTTTTTACCTTCTACGGCTCCGTTCATCGTTCTGGACACATGTACATGCGTGATTAGCACATATTTTAATGCACAGTTTGCTGAACTTTGCATATTGAGAATAAAATAAAAGGCAAAACATGGCCTGTGCAAAGGTTTTATATTTTATGTTTTATGAAATTCTGTGTTGAGATTAGCAGAAGAATGCCATGTTTAAGCTTATTGTCTGTAGAGAATATTTTCTTCCTTACAATAACCACACATGTAATTTGACCGAATATGTTCAAACTTGCATATTCATAAAATATTATAATACATCCACACACATACACACACACACACACACACACACACACATATATATATATATATATATATATATATGTGTGTGTGTGTGTGTGTGTGTGTGTGTGTTTCTTTCTACTGAAATTGCTCAGTTTGCACTGACGACTGGATATATTTCTCAAAATGTATGTTGCTGTCTGGCTGTCTCTGTAGTAGAGATGCACAATATGGACAAAATATCATATTGTCATTATACTGTGATTGTGTTGTGCCTTGCAATTTGTTAAAAAATACAGTTGTGCACTTTTTCTGACTGGCCTGCGTGAAAGACTCATTGCGTTATTTTGGCCTAAATTGTTCACATTTGTTGGTTCACATGAACTACTCGATTCATCAACACGCCTGCAGAACACGACACCCATTAAGTCTTCTGTGATGTCAGTATTTCACAGACCGATATTGAGATAGTAGTGAACAAACAATGTATTGTGCAGTGCTCCTGATTAGTCTGCAAAGCCTAGTTGTGTTTCCAGGCATTAGACCTTCGGCTAACTTTGAGTTTTGACCTTTTGCTGGTTTCTTATTAGCGAGCCGGGTCGGTCCGAGTTGTCTTTGTCATAGCACATTGTATGTTCTAAGAGGTGCATTAATGTGGTTAATTTCCTTTTTTTTTTTTTTAATAAATGCTCACTGTGTATGAAAAAGTGTTGAAGCAATCTACACATTCTGAGCATGTCTCTTATTCCCAAAGAAATAATGTTTTGCATAATAATAATAACCTGGAAAAGGCACTATGCATGTTCCAATTAAGTGCTGAGTGTTTTCTTTTTCACTCTTGGCAGGTTCGGAGCACACTGGGTGTCCCAGTCATAATTTAAAGCTCCAGTTAGGATTCATAACCTGCAGGCAAATTTTGGTATAAAATCAGATCTGAACAAATTATAAGCTACAAGCTACAACAGGCTGATCGTAGAGTTTCAGCGTTTGTAAGTTTGGCTAGTTTGAGTCATGTTTTAAAATCAGACGGCATTGTTTGGCTCTTTGTCTGTTGTTTTTATTTTGATGACACTTTGTTTAATGGATAAGTGGAAGTAAAGCATTAAACACAAGGAAATCACAAGGCAAAGGCTGTTAGTGTTGTGTGTTTGGACTGTGAACAGAAAACCGAGATTCTTATAATAGCAGAGCATAAATTTATATACGGCCTGTCCTGTTTACTGTTACACCAATCGACACATTTCGGTGATTCAGCCTATGTTGAAAGTTCTGAATGTTCTGAATTCAGTTTCACTGGTAATCATCATTATATTGACGATTCCGCAAAACCTAGGTGGACTCTCTGCTTTCCAGGGTCAGATCTTTGGCAAACTTGGAGTTTTGACCTTGTGTTGTGCTTTTCCATTAGTGAGTGACAGTGATTGCATAAGAATTATGTAGTTGGCTCAAACATTCAGTCACAGAGGATTGGGTACAACAAAAGAAAATACTTAAAGGGGTAGTCTGGCATTTTTCAACCTGACTACTTTCTGCTGTATCTGTATGTATTTAGACACATTATCCTTTATTTAGTTAAAGAACAGCAAAGCTAGAGAGCTTTGTAGTAGCTCTACCTGGATAAGCATTATAGAGAAAGGTAATATTTGTTTCTGTAGGGTTACAAATACAGCGACATGAATATGAATAGGAATTTTAGCACAACAACCCAGCATCACATAAGCAATCTGCTCTTCTGGAGAACAATAAATAGGTCATCAGTGTCGATTTGGAATTATTGACATTATTGTCTATTGGAAGTTACCACATGGGACAGATCAACTTAGGATTGACTTCAGTACCATTTGTCCTTATTTACCTTTATTTGTCTTTGCAGGTTTGAAAAGGAAGGACACTTGCGATCATGGATATCTATGACCCCCAAACCCTTGGCATTGTTGTTTTTGGTGGCTTTATGGTGATCTCAGCAATCGGGATCGCCCTGGTCTCCACTTTCTCCATGAAGGAGACCTCTTATGAGGAGGCCTTGGCAAAGCAGCGTCAGGAGTTGGCTAAGGCCCAGCCCCAGCAGCGGACGGAGAAGAAGAAGAAGGATAAGGCAGCTGAAAAGAAGAACCGTGAGAAGAAAAAGAAGGAGGAGAAGCCCAAGGAGTCTGAAACAATTCCTGATGCCAATAAAGAAACAATAGAAGACCAGGACGTTTCTCTAGAGTCTCAAGGCCAAAAGCCAGAGCCTGTGCATGCTCCTAAATCTGCTGCGGCTCCAGTTGATAAGACTGCCCCCGCTATTTCCATAAAATCCACGGAGCCCTCTGAATCTAACACCGCTCCAAGCTCTGCTTCTGAAACCTCCCCCACCCCTGCCTCTAAAGCCTCCTCAGCCACTGCAGCTAAAACTTCCTCAACTTCTCCCTCTAAAACCTCCCAAACCCCTGCTGCTAAATCTGCCCCAGTTCTTGCACCTACTACTCCTGTGCAGCCCGCAGTTTCTGCCCCCACCTGTCTTGCCCCTACAGAGGTTCCATCTGCCATCTCCCCCAAAGACAAGAAGAAAAAGGAGAAGAAAGTTGTCAAAGTGGAGCCAGCCCCTACCCAGGCACCACCCGTGGTCATGCTGGAAACCGTGGTTAAAGAGGTTTCTGTGATGGCCGTGCCTCCAGTGGAATCCCAGAAGAGTGTTCCTGTGGTTGAGGCTCTGGCTAAAGCAGAGAAGCCTAAGGCATCAGCTCCATCCAAGAAGAAAGCAGGATCAAAGAAGAGCACAGAATTTGGTATGAGCACACTTTTTGTGTACTCAGTTTGAAATATTAGTTGACCCCAGGTTCTAATAATGCAGCAGGACTGTATGTAAACTTTATGAGCAGGCAACACTGGCTAATATAATGGTTAAAGCCTACTGTAAAGTCAGCCTGTGGAGTTCTGTTATTGTAGCTTTTAATTATTGTCTTTTTTATTATCTGACCACAGAAAAAAAAAGTGCTACCTCAAACTTCTCTTGAGTGTTCTCAAGCCAGACAACGTACTTAGACTGATGTGGGCATGGACTGCACATTAAAATAACACATGGAAACAAAATTGAAAATTATTAAATGAATATGATTACATTAGTGCATCTTAGAGCCATGGATAGTATGTTTTCTGGTACATAAATCATCCAACTTAATTGGCAATCTGTTGGCAATTTACATTTACAATTAATTTACAATTACTGTTCTCAATTGCCTTAAACGTAGTTGTAACACATATTGTATATGTTGTAGTAATATTATAGTACTGATATAAAAACAACATATCAGTTCTAAAAAGTCCCACTAAGTAGACCCGTTTTATTAAAATAATGTGTAATGGGTTTAATGTTGATTTTGTGAAATGTACAGATCATTCTTTTCCTTTTTCATTCTTACGATAATTCAGCTACACCACAATATTGGCACTCTTAGCTGAAGTAGCATTTTTGTGCATCACTCAGAGAGAGGAAACATAACGGCAGGAGCTCATGAATACATGTATGGTTGCAATCAGAAATTTCAAAATATAAAGGTTTGAAGGAATAGTTTGGTGAAAAATAGTTTGTTACCTGAAGTTAAGGGTCAGTGTTATTTAATATGTGAGTTTTACAGACATACTATTGGCAGATCTGACATGTCGGCTTCATAACGCTGTTAACCGTCGGGATGGAAAATGGCAACAGGGAAATGAGACAACAGAATGTTGTATTGCATGTTGAATTACTCATATAAGTCATTATCGTCTCAATTACGTATGAGCGATTGGTCAGTATTGTTTGAAAGCTTTCACTCGCTTGTTACTGCTGTAGTTCACAAGAGAACTGTTCTAGCTCATTTTCTACCAGTGAGTGAATCTGAAATGACCCCTGGAAAGCTAGGACTGGGACTGGCTGCACTTACTGTTGGTCAATGACAGGCTGCTGGAGGCTTTTCGGTTTACTAGTCACAATGGAGAAGCTGAATGCCTTTCCTGTTCACCTGTTGCGGGCTGTGGTAGCAAGGGATTGTAAGCCATTGATAGGTGTGCCAATAAGAGGTGCCAGTGTTAAGTAGCTGAGAATTAGCTTCCTAAGCAGTTTGGCATTAGCTGTGTGAGCAGATAGAGAACGCTGTTCTGGGAATTAGAATTAGAATTAGATTTGTAACACATGGGTTTCATCTACATGGCAGGAGAAACCAAAACAAATTGTGTAAGCCTATTGACCAGGGGTGTGCGTTTTAACTACTTTGGTATTTGAGTATCTGTAAGAGTTCCTGAATGGATATCCAGTTAACTGTTGAGGAGGAAAAAACAACAGCCTACCTTTGTAGGTAAGTTTTTTAGGTGACAGCACCAGAGTTGCACAGGTAGATGAATACAGAACTTGTTAATATTCAAAATAGCAAATGGAAATTAACTTTTTGTTTCATGCAAAGCAAAAAAAGGGATTCGGCTAACCAGTGCAGTACCTGATGCTGAAGGGGTCTTATCTTCTACAGATGTTTTTCCTCTTGAGTGGACTATGTACCGACGTGTTAGTTTGTCAGAGAAGTATATTTTAATGGTTTCTGGACTTCACATCAGCTTAGCCTAACATCAGCCTTGCCTACTTCAGTTCAATTCAAGTTTATTGTTTAGCACTTTTTACAACAATGTTGTCACAAAGCAGCTTTACAGAAGTTTGAAAACATAGTTATTAGATATATCCTCCAGTGAGCAAGCCGGAGGAGACGGTGGCAAGGAAAAACTCCCTCAGTCTGGAGGAAGAAACCTTGGGAGGAACCAAGACTCACAAGGGGAGACCCAACCTCCTCTGGTCAAACAGTATTTACAATTTAATAAGCTAACTACCAAATAGAAGCTAAGAGGATTTCTGTTTGAAGACTGGATGGTAAAGCTTTAGAATCTGCACTGGTAGAGGCGGTCTCTCACTGAGTCTTTATGAAAAGTGGGAGTGAGCTGAAACAGTCCCATCCTATCTCAATGCTGGTACATCTGGATGGCACAGTGATGTAATTGAGGGTGTTGCAGTTGGCACAAATGAACAGAAGAGCAGGTTGGTGATGGTGAAGAGGAGGCCCTGATGGTCAGTCTGCCAACAGCGTTCAGCAGGATGGGAGGGCAGTCATTATCTCAGGAAGAGTAAAGAGACAAAATTAGTTCTGCTCAGGAGTGTGACTGTAATAAATATGATTTCCCTCAGAGTGTGGCTGGTGACTCTGGCAGATCTAACTATAACAGCATAAGCTAAAAGGAGAGAACCAGAAGGTAACATAGATATGAGAGTACCCTGAGACACTGGGATCCCCCCACTCCATCATCAACAAACCTGTGTGATCGCGTGAAGTGGTGGATCAACAGCACCAACATCTCAGTTTACCATAAGCCTCATATGTCCATGAACCCCTGGATCTCCTGCCTTTATATAAAGGGGAAGGCTAATTATCAAAAGCTAAACTAAACAAATATGTTTTCAGTCTAGTCTTAAATAAAGGTTGAGACTGTGTCAGAGTCTTGAACATTAACTGGGAGATTATTCCACAATTTGGGGGCTTTGTAAGAAAAAGCTCTTCCCCCCATTGAAGTCTTCTGAATTTTAGGAACCAGTAGAAAACCTGCATCCTGTGATCTGAGTAATCAAGGCGGTTCATAATGGGAAATAAGATCTTGCAGGTACTCCGGTGAGAGGCCATGCAGGGCTTTATACGTCAATAAGAGAATTTTATAGTCAATATGGAATTTGATAGGAAGCCAATGTAATCCTGATAAAACTGGGCTGATGTGATCAAATGTCCTGGTTTTAGTGAGTACTCTAGCTGCAGCATTCTGAACTAATTGAAGTTTATTTACGTTCCTGTTGGAGCATCCTGACAACAATGCATTACAGTAATCTAGCCTTCAAGGTATAAAGGCATGTACCAGTTTTTCAGCGTCATGTAGGGATAAAGCATTTCTTAACGTTGAAATGTTGGAGGTGAAGAAACGCTGACCTTGTAACATTACCTATGTGTTGATTAAACGTTAGATCTGAATCAATCATCACACCAAGATTTTTAGCTACTGAACCAGGTATTACAGAGAAGTCAGCAGGATTTAACATTAAATCTGAGCATTTATTCTGAGCAGCCTTTGGACCAAGAAGGAGAACTTCTATTTTATCTGGGTTTAAAAGAAGGAACTTCTACAGCATCCAGTTGTATCTTTTACACAATCTTCTGTTTTATTTAATCTGGATTTATCATCTGGTTTGGCTGTTATGTACAAATATGATATGTATCATCAGCGTAGCAGTGGAAACTAATTCCATGTCTATTTGTAACTAAGCCTAATAGTTACAAGTATAACATGAATAACAGAGGACCTAAAACAGAACCTTGTGGAACTCCATAATTCACTTTTATATAATTAGATGATACATTATTTAATTGTATGAACTGAAACCGATCAGTGAGGAGGATGTGAACCAGGATAACGCTATTCCTCTAATTCCAACCATGTTTTGTAGTCTGTCTAAGAGAATAGAGTGATCTATAGTGTCAAAAGCTGCGCTTAGATCGAGTGGTACCAGGAGAGATACGTGGCCTTGATCAGAGGCAAGAAGAAGATCATTTGTTATCTTAACTAGAGCCGTCTCTGTGCTGTGGTGGGGCCTAAAACCATATTGGAAATTTTCATATATGTTCCTATGTAGATAGGAACAGAGTTGCTGGGCTACAGCTTTTTCTAAAATCTTAGAAATAAATGATAAGTTGGAAATAGGTCTGTAGCTTGACAATTCCCTGGGGTCAAGATTTGGCTTCTTTATCAAAGGTTTAATCACTGCTAGTTTGAATAATTTGGGTACATGACCTAGGCTAGGAGAAGAACTAATTATTGTTAAAATGGGTTTAATTATATCTGGTAGTACTTGTTTAAATAGGTTTGTTGGAATAATGTCAAGTGTGCATGTTGCAGAATTTGAGATATATTTTTTCTAGTTCTGGCTGCTGACGTGGACAAAATGTTTCCAGTCTCTCTTCTATAACCACATTTTGTGTTGTTTCAGCCAAACAGATGATGGGTAGGTTACTGTTATCGGCTGAACTTTTTGTCTAATATTCTCGATTTTGTTATTGAAAAAGTCCATGAAATCATTGCTGTTATAGTTGGTGGGCATTTGAGGATCAGATCCTGCCTGGTTTTTGCTAGGTTTTGCGATTGCGCTAAATAAAACTCTAGGATTGTTTTTGTTGATTTCGATAAGTGAGGACAGGTGTGCTGAGTGTGTTTTGATAAGTATCTTTCTCCAAGCAGAGTGAAATACTTCCAGCTTGGTTAGTTGCCATTTGCGCTCTAATTTCCATACTGTCTGTCTTAACGTGCGTATTTCATTGTTGTACCATGGAGCGAGCTTTGTCTGTTGCATCATTTTAATTTTTATAGGTGCAATGTTATCTAAGGTTGATCAGAACATATTTTCTAGGCAGTCTGTTAATCTGTCTAGCTCTGTTGGGTCTGATGAAGGAAAAGCTACGGTTGATAAGTCTGGAATGATTTCAATAAAGTGTTGAGCTGTATCTGGCATTATTAAATGCTTCATGTAATAACGGGGTGATGTATATACATTTTCACTAAGACCTAGTTCATATGAAATTAGGTAATGATCTGAACAGTTAGATTATGTATGTCAACACCTACAGTCAAAACTAAATCTAAAGTGTGATTACAGTAATGTGTAGGCCCTATTACATTTTGAGTAAGGCCTACAGAGTCTAAGATAGATGAGAATGCCTTTTTTAATGGACCTGCTGTGTTCTCAAAGTGAATATTAAAATCTCCTGCAATTAGTACTTTCTCGGTGCTCACTGCTAGGTCTGCAACAAAGTCACTGAATTCTTTTAAGAATTCTGAATAAGGTCCTGATGGCCTATAAATACTAATTAGGTTAAGTACGCTATTAAATGTGGTTGGATTGGTTATGTTTATGAAAACAATTTCAGAAGAATTAAAAGTGAGACTGTGTTTCTGATTTATGTCTAATGAATTTTTACAAATGACACATATACCACCTTCTTTGCCAGATGGTCTAGGACTGTGTACATAATTATAACCTACAGGGGTGGCTTCATTTAATGAGAAATATTCATCAGGTTTATTCAGTCACGTCTTTAACAGCTCATGTTAAGGTACTATCGTTTCAGAGTTGCAAAGCACAAAATAACAATCAAAACGTTCACATTTTACAGTTCTGTTAAAACAGAAAACCAACATTTTGCTCAATTGTTAGTCCATCTGTTTTGAATACTGCTACTACGAATGGTTAAAGGAGTAGTTCAACATATTTTTCTTAATTTATGATTTCATAGGTCTATTTCTGGGACCTGTCTAGACTGTTTCTTCTGGAAAACAGCCCTAAACTCTTTTTCCTGTGACTGTGTAGTATTGGCATGCGCTGATGTTAGCTGTCTCTGACTGCTTCAAAGAGCAGTTCAGACACCTCACATCCTAAGCAGAGGCTGTGTAAGTGCTACAGTTTGTTTTAAGGAGAAGCATTCTGAATGTAATTGGTGTCATTTTAAGGGAACTGTTCAAAACAACCCAGTGAAACCAAGCTTCAGCTTTAGCCAAACTATTTTAGCATAGAGTAATAACACTCAGGAAGTTTGGGTTCATTAATCTTTTAGGTCCCTTATTGATGCATTAGGGAATTTTGTTTTTCAGGAAGGTGATGGAATATATTTCAACGTAAATGGATTTTTGTAGGTAAACAAAAAGTTAACATTTTATATAAAGTGGCTTTATTGTGTGTAAATGTTGTTTTTATTGTGGCTGTTGTGCTTGATTTTTGTTATGAAGAAAGCTGCAATTGTATCTTTTATCTCGACATGAGTGTCTTTATTGAGAAGTTTGAATTGTTTTTAAAGCAGGAGAGTCTCACCCCTCCCGTTTCACCCCTCATTGCTCACTAGCAGCTTAATACACAGAGAGCCAACAGTGCCCTGGTTAATCTGGTAACAGAGTTATAGTGAAACTATTTCATTTTGTTATATTAATCAAAACTATGGAAGTTGATTTCCATTCTTCTGGTGAAGTAGCCATTATGGGGCTGGCAGAAACAGGTTCATTTTATTAATACTAACCCCATTTACCCTCAAAAAGCATCATATACTTGAAAAATAAATCAGAATTTTTTTTAAATCTGCATATATCCAATATATAGTGGATAAAAATTAATTTAGCTTCACTTAGCTGAGAAGAAAATTTAACATTCAAGTTGAATCACTGAAATCACAAGCTTCAGAATTTTCAGGTGAATTTTCTAGAGTAGATTTCTAGGTTTCTAGTAGATTTCCAGTACAATGCAAGCTGAGTTATACTGGCTGTCAGGAAACAAGGATACAAATTGTATGCAATACAGTCCAACAGTGTCGTAGAAAATTAATTTCAATGACACTTGATTAAAAGTAAGTATTATTAAAGCTAAATCTAATATGGCTAACAAAACACACTGCGGGAGCTTAGAACAGAAACAGCTTTGCTAATTAACTCAGTTGAATCAAGTGTGTTTAATGACTATGTTAACCCCTTAAATCCCCAGGGACACACAACAAGCCCAAAGTTTTATTACACACTTCTATAACCCAAGAATAGCTCAAACAGTTTTACTGAAATCCCTGTAGTTACTGAATAATATGGGTTGTATGTAATAAACCTGGGATTTTAAGAGGTTAAGGTTCTTCCTGAAGTAAGGTATTTATGGTATGTATGTAGTAATGCATAGGTTCAGCATCAAAAAGGTTTTTTTTACCCCAAGAACCATACATCTAAGCAAAAAACTATTTGTCAACCTTTTTAAAAACTCCTTACTCCTACATTATTTGGAG
Organism: Pygocentrus nattereri; assembly: GCF_015220715.1. Classification (NCBI taxonomy): domain Eukaryota; kingdom Metazoa; phylum Chordata; class Actinopteri; order Characiformes; family Serrasalmidae; genus Pygocentrus; species Pygocentrus nattereri. Next base: position 10,892,193 of record NC_051215.1, read on the forward strand.
ATTCATAACGTTTTAGGCTGACTTGAAACTTCATTGCAACAGATGCATGCATCTCAATTTTGTGAAAAACGTTTCAGAGATATGAGCTGCTAACTTGGCTAACCAGTGGAGTGCTCAAATGTATGACATGCAACTTTGTCACATTCCTGTTTATCACACCCTCTCTCTGTATCACACATGCACACACTGGCAGCCTATTAAATTTTTTGTGATGTGGTATTTGCCCCAAAGCCCTTTAATAGAAGCTGGAATGTGCAAGGAAAGGCATGAGTGTAAAGGTGTGCGGGGTTTCACTCATTTCTATGGGGACGGAGGCTGATGGGTCCAGTGCAAACGATCCATTCGCCTTTGCTACTCCTTTATGCGTGCACACAAAGACTCTCAGAGGCCAGACAATGGGAGTGTATCATCGGCCCTGATGGGGTGCCATCTCTGCCTGGTGTCCCACCAGTCATCTTCCATGTCAGCTAGAGGTGCCAGCACTGATGAAATCAGAACATCAGTCAAAGATATTAATGAGATGAATGCAGCAGTGTAACCATATGGGTTGGGCAGCAGAGAACCTGTCAGTGTGACTGTGAATTGGTGTTGTGCATGAAAAAGTGTAGTACAAATATTTGAAACAAACTCCCACACTTACCCAAAGACGACAGAGAATTACAGTTAGGTTATCACTTTAACAAGTAGCATAAGAACAATATACCCTGTTGGTTCTATGTTTTAAAGATCATTGCATTATGTTGTTCTTGATAGAGTTGGCATGTGTCACATTTAAATAAATGCCAACATTATTTTGACAGCATGACAAAAACTACCCAGTGTGCCCTTTCAGACCTATAAAAAATAAATATCATTTGAAATAGACAGCCCCGCGACCCTGACGGAGAAGCGGCTTAGAAAATGGATGGATGGATGGATGGATGAAATAGACAGTGGACTGAATTAAGACATTTAGCTTTTTATAGGTATGGATGGGTCAATAACGTCTTTCTGCAGCAGTTAGTGTACTTAGCAAAGTAAAGCCAATGAACCTTCTGCATGTCTCCTCTCTAAAGCAGTAGCTGTGGATGCTGTAGATGCTCCTCTACATCTGCCTTACGAAACCCTGCTGTCCACACTGAAGAGCATGGTGTTCAGTGAAGGAGAAGCCCAGCAGCTTAGTGAGATCTTGTCTGAAAAGACTGGACTTCAGGACACCTGGCACACGGTATGGCCAACACCACAGCACAGAAAAATTTGAAATGTACACAATTGTCTCCGTACCTTCAAAAAAGCTAGTTATCTAATAGATGGTTGCTTCCTTAGTTTTAAACTGAAAGACGTAATGGAAGCACAAGCCTCAAATGAGCAAAAATCAAAAGCTGATCAACTGCATTTTGGTTAAGGGGAAGATGTTTAAATGACACTTTTTTTGCCAGACTGTTAACCCTCAAGTGGTACTTTGAGTTTGGTTAAAGGTATTGTGCCAGAGATGTTCTGTATAGTGTTTTAAAAACTATACCTTTGACAGAATCTGGTACAAAACACAGCGCTAGACTGCAAACTGCATTTTTGGAGGGGTGGAAGTGTTACACTTAAAACACTACACTGTAAAAATATCTGTTTTGAACAGGTTATTGATCTTTATAATTTAAACAGAATTTTTGTAATTCCAAGCATATGTTGCATGCTGGGTATTTTACATGTTACTCCACTGCATACAGCTGCAGCACCAGTCAAACAAGATAAGAGGAGAAAACTGCTCCTTCGTCGTGAGAGAGAGTACCTAACTACTTTTTAACCATGTGTAGTTAGTCTCACTGATAAATGTTGAACATTTCCTGTTAAAGGGGCAGAATGTGTTCAGGCAAATGCTGAAATGAGGAAAAAAAAACATTTAATTGTAATGAATCTTCTATGTCATTTGTAATGATGGTGATTTAACCTCTAGTGTTTATTTTCAGTTAATCACCTAGCACAGGGTTACCCAGAATTCTTTGATGATTTAGTTTTTCTTAATGACCTCTTATTGTCTTATTTTTCATCAGTTCTCTTCATAGTAAATGTTTATTTTGTCTTTCAGCATGTTACTTGCATGCTAAAGTGTAGGACTGGATGCATTTAACATTTGTGGGTGTTTTTTTTTTGTTATCATGGTGTTGGATTTACCAGTATAGCTGGTCTTACTGTATTAAAAGCAGATAGATGGTACTTTAAGCTTAGCAGTTGTAAACTTGACATACGTGTCATGTCAGTAGGCATACATGTATGATTCTGCACATTTAGATTTTTATGGATGATTTTAGTGGATAAAAATGTAAAATTACAGAATGTTCTGGAGAAACAGTAGTTTTCTTCTTTACCTGGTCATTAATTTACCTTACTGTGATTAATGTGGGAAGTAAACAAAACACATGGAAGTTGCTGTAGTTTAAAGTTGGTTTTGAATATAAATGAAGCTGAAAAAGGGAGTTTTTTTTCATCAGGTATTGACACTGGGAGATTGGACTGTTTAGATGTAATTGATGTAATGTCATGTTTGCAGGCCACTCAGAAGGGTGATCCAGTGACGGTGTTGAAGAAACAGCTGGAAGAGAAGGAGCGGCAGGTGTCTGCTGCACAGGAAGACTCTATTGCTGCCAAGAACCGCCTGAGAGAGCTGTCTAAAGTGAGATCTCACAAAACAAAACATACACTAAATCAGTTTTCTGTCACATTGCTGAAGACTGCATTATGTTTAGTTTGTTTTTAGCTTAGTTGATACTGGAATGCATTTTTGACTAGAGCTGTCACTGTAAATTATACCAATAATTGAGTAAATATATTATTTTGATTAAGTAATAAGAGTTTTTAAAAGGACGAACATTAAAAATGGACATAAGTGAACAGTAACAATTCATGTGTGCACTTTCTAAGATTTCAGAATACTTTACTGAAAAAAGATGAACCAGGAAAACTTTGAAAAGATCTATTTAGAAGTACACATCCCTAATATGATACTGCCCTGGTTAGTAATATAATGGTACTGAACGTATGTGTGTGTGTGTGTGTGTTTGATAGGAGCTGTCTGCAGAGAAGTCAAAGGTGGCTTCAGTGGAGACCCGGCTGAGCTCTCAGCTGAGTAAGCGTGAGCAGGAGATGATTGCTCTGCAGGCCCGCATGCAAGCCAGCTACCAGGACCATCTTGCTGAGACACAGCAGCTCAATGCTAAAGTAACCACAGTCAGACCAAATCACACCAAAACGATAGCTTGTTGCATTCAAGTTAGGGTGCATATTTTTTTTCCATGCAGGTAGAATCATTAGTTCTTAATGAACTATCACACCTACTCATAATCTTTTATAATAAAAAAAAACAACTACTAATACTAAAAAAAAGGGTTTGTCATTCCAACCTGAAAAAAAAATACTTCATGTGGTAACAAGCAATGTAATGTGTTTTTATTCAACTTAAAAAAGGATTTTGAATTAAACAATATAGAGCAAAATAAAAAAAGATTAGATGAACAAAAGCTTAACATCTGCCCTCTGCCACTTTTTACAGTTTACAACAGTTTTCTTGTTTTTACTTTTTTCTAGATTTCTCATTTTTATTTACAAACTCATGTTTTATATATGTAATTTCTGAATTTCCATTTTGGAAGTAAACACATAGCAGTCACATTGACCATTCATATTTATCTTTGAAACAAGCATTTAAGCATGAGGCGTTATATCAGAATGTCTAACATTATTGTTAGATTCTAATGTCAGTGCATGCTGATCAATGCACAGTCCTGGGTTCATGACTATATCATGACCTGTGGGGTTCAGGCCTATGGTACGCAAGAGGCCTTAGGGCTTGCATCATACATTCTGTCAAGTGTGTCCAATCTTGTGACTGGTCCTGAGTGTGCACTGGCATAGATTTGATAATTGTCAGATATTTTTTCCAAAACATTTTGCTCCCATGCAGTTGACTCGGGACATTTTCTTGCCAAATTTGAAGCCACGTTTGTGAAAGTGGTTTCAGTGCATTATATGTGTGAAGTGAACTTTCATTGGCTGTCATTTTGACAGCTTAGCAACTTGAGAATTTGCACAGCAAAGCTGTGTCACTGGTGGTGAGAAAAAACTACAACAATGCCATGACAGCTCCAAGATTGTTTACAAATGTAGGGTTGGTTATCCAGACAGGGGTTAAGCCTAGTTCTGGGCTACATGTTCTTTTCAATAGAGACTCTCCATTCAAAATGCTATGAATACCAAGTCTTAATCCGTGGGGAACCAACCTGTACAGTTTCATGCCTAAGTCTAATGCCCGCCTGTTAAGGCTGACAGTGGCGTAGTAGTCAAGTTATTAAATTTAACTTTATCTGAGTCCTTATAGTAGCAGTTAAAGTATTGTGCATCTCATCACTGATTCTCTCAGGTTGCAGCTCTGCAGGAGCAGCTGGAGAAAGGCCCCAATGCTCAGCTTGCCCGTCTGCAGCAAGAAAATTCCATTCTCCGAGACGCCCTCAACAAAGCCACCAGCCAGACAGATAGCAAGTATGTCTCAGTTGCACATTTCAAGTTAGTGTCATTGATTTTTAAGTCAGCGCTCTGTAATGTTTGGTAAAATTCTCCTTATGTTGCAGCAGCTGTCAAAATATATGCTTAGAGGGGAAAACAGTCTCTGTAGCTGCCTTAGTCTCTATATACAGGAGAAAAAAACAAAAGAAGTGCACCATCACCTTTTAACCCAGTCAAGACAAGGATGTATATCTCTCTCCTTGCCTGTCAGTCATGTTATATCTTAACCTTTAAGGCTATTGAGACATATACTGCCAAACAAACCAAGACAAGACAACAAATCAGTCAATCCATCAAGCAATCAATCAAATTGAAAAACAATTAGCTAGAGTTAGCGTTAGATTTGGGAAGGTTAAAAAACACAAAAAAGTGCCTAATTTGCTCAGTATCGGCTTTTCATTTGTGAGAGACTATTAGAAAACTTTGTGAGTAGCAGCATTCAGGTGATCTTGTGTAAATAGTGCATTAATAGCAGTAGTCTCAGAACTTCAGCAGGCTTGAAGTGGCACACATTCAAATTTTTTACCAAAATGTGACACAGATATGATTTTTTCAAAGCTTTATAAACACAAAAATCTGGTCTTTTCAGATTTGAGCCATTTCATACACTATTTGACTAAAAGTATGTACACCAGCTCTTCTAATTTGTTGGTTTTGCTATTTCATCCACACCCATTGCTGACAGCTGCATTAAATCAAACATGCAGCAGCAAGCAATTTTTATGGATCAATAGTAGCAGTAAAATGGGTCATACTGAGGAGCCGAGTTACTTCCAACATAGCACTGTTGTGGGATGCCACCTTTTCAACAGGTCAATTCCTCAAATGTACTACCTGCTAGAGCTGTCCCAGTCAGCTGTATGTGCTGCTGTTGTGATATAGAAATGTCTAGAAGCAACAGCATCTCAGCCATTAAGAGGTTGACCAAGCAAGCTGACAGAGCTAAATTGGTTGTAAGTAAAAATTGTCCGTCTTCAGCTGCAACACTCAATACAGAGTTCCAGACTGCTCATGGAAGCAACGTTGGCACAATGACTGCTCGTTGGGAGCTTCAAGAAAGCAGTTAATTTGGCCATGCAGCTACACACAAGCCTAAGGCCACCTGGCAGGGGAGCACTATCTGTCTGAATATACAGTGTTAAAGGTAAAGTTTGGATGAGGAGGGAAATGGTCTGGGGATGTTTCTGTGGTTTCAGCAAGGCCCTTTAGTTCTGGCGAAGGGAAATATTAATGCTGTTCTAATGTATTGTGAGCTTCCTACTTTGTGGCCTTAAACCCAGTAAAGACCTTTGGGATGGATTGGAACACGGCATTCCAGGCCTTACATGTGCCCAGCCTCACTAATGCTCTTGCGACTGAATGGAATTGAGTCCCCATAGCTATGCTCCAACATCTTGTGGAAAGCCCAGAAGAGCGGAAGCTCCATATTAATGTCTATCATTTTGAAATGAGATATTTAACAAGCAGATGTGATGTTTAGGTGTCCATTGTTCATATACGTTTGGCCATGTAGTGTACATTATTCTAGATCTGATACTTGTTTGGTATATGGCCATGTGACCCTAATGAGAAGGCTCATGCTGGTAAAATTAGAATTCATTCGAACAAACATATATGTGAACTGTCAAAGCAGAAAGCTCTGATCTGACCTGATAAAGCCAAATTAAACATTAAGGTTTGCATGTAAGCGTAGCTTTTGGTTTGTGCATGTACAGGCAGAATGCTGAGCTGGCTAAGGTGCGACAGGACTGCGCTAGGCTGAATAAGGAGCTGGGTGAGAAGTTAGAGGCTCTACGTTCAGAGGAACAGCTCAGGAAGAGTCTGGAGACTAAGGCCAGTGTTGCTGAGAAACAACTTTGTCAGCTTCAGGTGAGCATCACAACAAGACCTGTGATTGGTTCATCCCAGCTGGATCCACCAATGACAAATTGTCTGTCAAGCACTGTGATTGAGAAGCATATAAGAAACCGTAACTGAGTTATTGTCGCTGATCTGATTCTTTAAGCCATTGCTTTAATTATATTGATTATTTTGCAGTTTATTTGTGTTTCTGGGTGAAACTCAAAGTCAACCTGAAATCAGAATTGACTTTTTTTTTACCTTGTTAGTTCATGTCCCTGATCATATTAAGCTTGATTCCTCATACCATAATTATTAAAAGACAAAATGACTTGTCTTCTTGTAAATTTCTATCAAATTTAATGATTTTTTACCGCCTTGAAAAGTCATAAGAAATGTTGATAATGTCTCTATTTTGTATTATGTAGGTGGGGTAAAAATAATGTTAACCACTAATGTCTTGTTTGAATTTCCAATCCCCCCACCCCCACCTTTTATTGAAAATAACAGTCATCTAGCTCTGAGACACTCCCTAGCATTTCTATTCTGCTGGATTATAAATGTTATGGTACAAAAGGAAAGTGTGGTATGATTACCAGCTCACCTTGATGTAACCCAAAATAACCCAAAAATTATTTTCATTCTCTGTGTGATCATGTTTTTTACGCTGTTCAAGAACTTTCTACTAGACCATATGCTAAACACAGTCTTATCACCAGGTGCAGTTTGAAAAACTTTCCTACACCATCAGACAGCTAGATAAGATGTTAGATGGAAATAAATGCAACTGGTAGCATGCTCAGAAGCTGTCTTAGCACTCAACAGCAAATAGGTTGGGCCTTGCTTTAATGTCTTGCTGGCTTGCATTGTGATCTTTATTCTGAGGCCCGGCAGTGTTTCTGCAGAGTCTCCTCTGTGTATGTTTCTGTGATTAGGCTTGATTAGGCTTGCTAGCTTAACCATAGTCTTTGCCTCTTGGCAGGATTGGCCTTGCTGATGTGCATGTTTGCATGCTGGCACATTATTTGATTGCGTTTGATTGCTTTGCACTGAGTGGAGGTTTAGAATGCAGCCCTACACATTAGGGAGGAAAGTTGGAAAGTGGAATGCAAGCTTGTCTGAACAATGCTAGACGTAAAGTCATTTTTCCTGAGCTCCTTTTATGAATTTATGTACCAGGTTTATTTTTATGTCCATTTTCCTACTTTTTACATACTCATTTTCCAACCCGTCTTAATTCTCATAACTTTAATTCTAATAACTGAGAATTAAGCAGGCTTTTTGGAAGCATGCCTTTAAGACTGATGTATGTAAATGAGCTCAGTGCCCTATATAGGGCCTCATTCTAAAAGCTGGGCTGAACTCTCTTTATAATTTCAGTGCAAGTTAAAACTTTCTATAATATAATTTCCCGTAACCGCAAACACTATTTAAACAAGTGATGAACATTTTTATGATATATGATATGGGCCCTTTAATGAAGCTGTAGCGTAAAGACATGTAGTCATATAAGCTCAGCTACAGACTTACAGATGCCAATATCTTAGGTGGTGTTGCTCTACCAGATATATAATGCAGTCTGTAGCCTTCCTCTGTCATTTCAGTTCCTGCTTGTATTATGAAGTTTTTGCTTGTTTTATAGCCTTTAGCAAGTAAAATACATGCTCAGTGAGCTTCAGGTGAGATCATCTCTGCTCCTGAAGCTGACCAGCGATAAGTAAATCCTAGTAGTCATTCTGCTGTGTTTTCTTAATGGTAATCTTTAATACATCTGTTGTTCTTGATTGTTCTTGATCTGTTTGAGAGTTTTTCTTCAGAAATGAAAGTAGTATTCAGTCATCTACTGGTCTGTTTTTTCACACAGGTTGTTATTGCTAATATTTTGGCTGCGTCTCAGCATGTTATCAGTTATCACTTTGTAAAAAATTTTGTGCCTTATTACAGTGAATTATGTTCAAAGTGCTTCACTGGAAAAAAATCAAATAAGTGATGGTAAATGTCCTTGTTGTACAATGTGATTTTACCAACTGATAAAATGAGTTTTATGTCACTTTGGAAGCAATTTTTGCCGTGTCTAATTATACCATTTTGTTGTTGTGTGTGTGCTGTATCTTTCAGACATGCAGGGTGTCTAGTGAGCAGGCCCTGCAGCGGAGGCTAGAGGAGGTGAGTGAGGAGCTGAGGAAGGCTCAGGGCAGCAACAGCAGTCTGCAGACACAGTTGGGGCAGGCTCAGCAAGACAGCGTCGCCCTCACAGGTAGGGTTGTGTTCGGTGAACTTATTGATGCAGCATTCAGAATTAACCAGGGCTCATGCCAAAAATGACCCAAGAAGTGACAAAGACAGCCTATGAAATAAAAAATAGAGGTACAAAAATGCCCCAGCATTGAAGTTTGAATCATTAATTCATTGTTCATTGTGAATATTTGGTTCCACAATCAGTCCTGTCGTTGGATCATTAAAGAACACAGTTACTACATTAACAGCAATGCAAAAGTCAGTCTAAGTTCTTAGTCTAAGAAATTGGAACAAATACTTTTACACAAGCTGTTTAGAAAACAAGGCTTATTTATTTATATGCATTTAAATATGCTGTAAAATTCTCCCTTCAAGGGCCAACTGAGTTTATTTCCGATTATTGACAGGCACAATCGCCCTGGACCATGTTTAAATTGGGCTCTAGTTTATGTTACCTAAAGCCCTGGTCAAACCATGAAAATCGATTGCATTTTAGAGTTGATGAGATCTAATTAATCTAGTTAATCTTGATTAAATTAATATCAAACTATGTATGTGTATGTAAACAAATGTTTCATGTCATTGTACACTTGAAACAATAATTACTGTTTCTTATTTTATCATATTGTTGCTGTGTGTGTGCTGCTCCTTTCAGGTGTGCAGGGTGTCCAATGAACTGGCTACAAATCTACAGTGAAAACATAAACAACACTATATGTCCAAAATTTTGTAGACTTGTAGCTTAATGGTATTAAGAGAGAGTTTGTACCTATTTTGCTGCATCAACAGCCTCTACTCTTCTGGGAGGGCTTTAAACTAGATATTGAAACATTGCTGTGAGAATTTGATTGAATTCAGCCACAAGAACATTAGACTATGGTCAGACCTCAAGTAGAAGTGGTATAAACTATATTTACTGTATCTGTATATATATATATTTACCTAAGATTAAAAGACTCCTTTCATGCGATTTTAGAATGAGCTGTTGTGAACTGCTACTTTAACCTTGAAGGATAAAGAGCATAAACTAAAATGACCACACTGAAAGTCTGACACTCTGACAGTTAACAGAAGTTAGTAAACTAGTGAAAGTCTGGGTGTGTTTCAGTTATGGAAACTGATTAAACAGCGAAAGAAGCTCAGCCTCTTTCATTGACCTGTCATTAAGAGGAATGCTAACAAAGGGACACAAACTTGGTACCAAAACATATAACTTGCACTAAAGACACTTGATCTGTATGAGGCATATATGACTCCTTTGCTTATCTCTTTTTTTCCCCAAGATATCCTTGAAATTTATTAGTTTTCACTGCCTGCACTTGTCTTGTTACTCCAAAATGATGAAATGTCTAACCATAGTAACTTGCATTTTGATAATGCAGCAGTAAAGGACTTATTCTCCACAGCCCAGTGCTGGAAGGCTGTGTCCAGCTGATGCTTGATATTGGGCATGGTGACCTTAGGCTTCTGCTCCAGAGCGTCCCATTAAATTGGCGTTGCTTTTCTCTATGGAGATTATACAAGGTGTGCAGTAATTGCCAGCAATTGGTCCACCTTAAAGTAGCTGAATTCACTAGTTAGAAGTATATGGATACTTTTGAACATATAATGTATCAATCACTTTTAGATTTTTATGCTAATGTAATGGAAAATTATATTTTTTAATTAATTTGTCTTCATTATTCATTATGATATTCATGAAAAATTATAAACTTTAATTTGATAATGATATTATTTTTAAAGAGCACTATCACCATTTTGACTGATTGCAACACACAGGGTAGTAATAATAATAATAATAATAATAACAACAACAATAATAATGAACCTGAACTGCAGTGAATTTTTAAAAATAGTTGACAGACTGTGTTGACGCTAAATCCAGTTTAATACAGCTAAATATGTTCTCTTTGTAATGAAACTTGGTTCTTTAAGTACTAATGATATCCATAATACAACCAGAAAATCATATTGTGACAGACATTATCACTATAATGACAACATATCGCCATATTGCCCACCCCTAGCATTTTGTATGCATTCCACTTTGCCAGGTCTGTACTACATAGTGTTTAATAGATGTTGGTCTGTGTTATGTGTGACAGAGGTGCGTGGGCGCATGGCTGCCCTGGAGGCGGAGCTGAGGGAGCAGGTGGGACAAGTGGAAGGCCTGCAGGCGCAGTTGAGCCAGGCTGAGCTGGAGAACAGGCAGCTGCAAGAACAACTGGGCTCTGTCCACACACTGCTGGAGGCCAGCCAGAGCAAGGAGCAGGAACATAACACTGAGGTAACACTCCTGAATCAAACATTGCATACAAATACAGTGATAGTTTGGCAAATTTACAGTAACACTTTTACTGAATGGAGGTGTTCAAGAGACATCATGACATGTTTATGGACCACTTTAACTAATGAGCTCAAACACAGTCTTACAGCTTTTGAAGAAAAAAAAAGTATGTGTGTGTGTGTGTATCTATATATATATCTTGCTGTTGTCTGAAGAAAACCTTGTATCTCCAAAATGGTAACTTTACAGGAGAAGGCAAAAACACACTTTACTTTTAATGTAAGTCAGTGGAACCAGACTTTCTTCCAAGTCATTTTGGGCCATTTCTTTTGGTCCATTCATGACATTTACACACAATGTGAAGGGTAACAGGCAATTTCAAATGATGTCAAAAACAAAAAAACAACAAAAATGGAGATACGCGGTTTTCTTCTGACAACAGCAACATATATATATATATATAAAGTATTCAGATCTTAGATGTTTACAATGATTATTTTATGATGTGTTGAACCCCAAGGGATTCACTGAGATAATAATAAGCTATTTATGAATATACAAAAACATCATATACAGGGTACTTTCTGTTGGGAGATTCTGTCCTAAAATCTCTCCCCTACTTTTTAAAATATATTTCTTTCAAAGCGAACTTGAAAGATTTGGATTTATCGCTAGTTTATTTTCAAATAAAAGAACTTCCCAAATTGATGTTGTACGTTTTCATGCTACTATCGAAACACATATGCCTTGTCCGAAATAGCTCTGTAATCACCATACCCTAAATTTAAAAATCTCGTTCATGACATAGATATTGTTGGAGTGGTAATCTTGATAGTTGTAAGTGATTTCAGATGCTACGCCATATGGGTTGCTTAATAGTGTGCGAAAGCAAATTCCATTGCATAAACACTTTAAACATCATGCCACCAGTCCAATATAACCACTGAGTTTGACTGTACACATAGACAGTTTACTTACATTTGTTTGAAGGGAGATCTCTGGAGATGCTGCCATTGTAGCTGGGCTCAGAAATCTCCAGGGAAATTGCACATGAACGACACAGTGCTTTATGGGTATCCTCCCTCTCCTAGGGTACACTGGTTGCACACTACTTATTGCAGTGCACTGTGGGATTGTTTAAGTGCACTGGATGTTTTCAGGTACCTCTACAAATTGTCAGAACCCCAAAATAGTGCCCTACATAGTGAATAGGGCACAGTTTTGGACACAGCTAGTCTGTAGGCGGAAGCTTGTTTTATTTTAGCCAACCCCCTGCATTTTAGAGCAGGAAGTGAGACTGCATCCCTGTCCCTCATGGTCACATGATGAGCAGCTACATCTCGAAGTATATGTGTCCTAAAGTCTGAAAATCAGTGCGGAACATTAAGAATTGTCGCTAGTTGAGAAAAAATGAAGGATTGAAACATAAGTTAATTTTTTGGGGTTTTAATTATGAAAGACAGCACCTCCACACTTTTATTCTCTGTGGGTTCACCCCAACACCACATGTATAATATAAATGTGTAGGGGTGAACAGTGTGAAGTAATTGAAAATATATTACATTTGTTTTTTTGTATATTCTTCACAGAAAATGAGCAAAGGCCAAGGAAGCTGAGGTGGAAATAATAATAAAGCGCATAGTTTTTCTTTTGGTAAACGTTGAAAATGGGTCCCACAGACACCAACACGACACAATAGTTAAAAAAGTGGACATCAGTACTTTGGGATAGTATGGGATATATTGCTTTTGAAAGCACTGTGTTTTATTGCTTATTGATACCAGTAAAGGCTACTAATGACACTCCTTTTTTGATCCATAATCATCATTACTAATGTCAGTTTGGATCTTTCAACAGGTTTTGGTGTCAGAGCTGGAGGAAGCAAAAATCAGGTAATTTTTGTTGCCTTTTTCTTAGAGAACTATGTGTAAATGTGATCTGGCAATGTGGACTCCTATCCAAACATAGCCTCCATCCTCCAGGCAGCCTTAACATGTCAGATAGAATCATTTTCTTGGAGATGTCATAAGTTCATATACACTTCATTCCTTTTGAAGTTGTTGCAGATTCTTCAGTTATCATTGAAGGGTATGGAGTTTTGAAGGATATGAAGGATTAGCTGCTAGTTCAAGTCTCGTTCTGTCACACATGTTGCAATTTATCAAACATAGAAGTAAAACTACTTTCAAACTAAAAGTGTATCACAAATGCAAGTTTAGTGCATTATTGTTGTATCTAGTGTAGGCCTGTCACTATCAGTGTGTATATGTACACTATATGGCCAAACGTATGTGGACACCAGACCCCCAAAGTGTTGCAACAACATTGTAAGCATGTAATTGTCCAAACCATCGTCTTATGCTGTAGCGTTAACGTTACCTTTCACTGGAACTTAAGGACCAAGCCCAGACCCTGAAAAACAACCCCAGATCATTATCTCTCCTCAGCCAAACTTTACTGTCATCACTCCAGAGAACACGTTTCCACCTCTCCAGAGTCCAGTGACAGTGTTTTACACCACTTCAGCTAATACCTGACATTGTGCATAGTGGTTTTAGCCTTGTGTGCAGCTGCTCGGCCATGAAAATCCATTCCATTAAACTCCCAATGCACTGTTATTCTGTTAATGTTGCATCCATAGGCAGTGTGGAGCTCTGTATTGCGTAATGTAACAGAGGAGAGATTTTTTTTGTGTGGAAAATACTGCAGTGCCCATAAGCCCCACTCTGTGAGTTAACGTGGTCTACCACTTTGTGACTGGGATATTGTTGATCCTAGACACTTCCATTTCATAGAAATACCACTTACAGTTAACTGGGGCAGATCTAGCATTTTAGGAACTGACTTGTGGCAAGTGTTGCGACCTGTGACAGTGCGATGTTTGAAGTGACCCATTCTACTAACAGTGTTTGTCAGTGGAGATGCTTGGTTTTATGCGCCTGTTAGCAATGGGCAAGACTGAAACGCCTGAAATCAATAACTTTTGGCCATATAGTGCATCAACTATATTATGCTGCTATGAGCAGAATATGCTGAATCAGATATCGGAAGGAAAAAGAATTAATCCAATCCAACACTTTAACAAATCCATCTTGCACACACTCACCCTGTGTGATGTCATTAGCTGTGTGTTGTTTTTTCCTGTGGGGTAGTAGAGTGATTGAGTAGTTTGATGATGACAGACATTTTTAAATGCTCATCTTAAGTGATTCAATGAAAAGTAGCTCATATTAAAGCCTACCTGTATTACAATACAGAGGCACCTAAGGATATAAATCAAAACCATTTATCTTGGCACTTAATGTGTTGTTGCTTGTAAAAACACCACAAAACATTAGAATAAATGCAAACAAACAAAAATGCTATAAAAGTAACAAGAATTTCTCATTTTTACAAAAGTAGTTTTCAAGTCACCACCAACAAACCTTGATTAAGCATTGATTAGCTGAACCAGGTATTGGATGATAACTATAAGCAGTATCAGGAGACCTCAAGGAGAGGTTTAACATATCCCTACATAGGCCAGCTTTATTGTCCTCTTTGTAAAAGTCTGACCTTTTGGGTTAAATTTGATTTTAATACAGGGCAACAAATCTTAATTCTGAGTTAAACATTTATTGCAAAACTAAAATCCTCATTTTGACAAATTCCAACTTACTGTCTCTTTTTCCCTCCTGTAGCCTGAAGCAGAAAGAGAGCAGAGTGTCTTTGCTTGAGGAGGAACTGACTCAGCTGAGAGATACAGTCTCTAGGCTGGTAAGACATTCTACTTGTGCTTTGTTATCTGCAGTACTATATTGTATAGCAGTATTCATTAACTAATATAATGTTTCAACAGGAAGGGGCTGCAACAGAGACAGAGTCACCATCAAACAAGTGTGTATGCCTTATATTATTGTGAATACTGATGTATTTACAGTTTTATTGCCATAAATACTGATGAATTTATGTAGTGGGCCACAACCCTATTTGAGCAAGATTACTATTTAGTACTGTCTCTACCAAAAATAAAGACTTTTTTTCAAGCACCTGCTGTTTATTACCAATTTAGCTTAAAGCAGAGTGAGTGCAAATGTTACTACTTACACCATTGACAAGGTTAACAGTAACAAATGGCATTAGTTGAGGGGAAAAAAGATGATGTCTGGTTATTTGATGCAAGCAGTTTAGTACAGTTATATTAAAATACAATACACGTCTGTGTTTTTTGAAGCTTTCCAACTCAAATATGTAAAAACATGTAAACATAAGGGAAAAGATTCTGTGTCAAACATGACAAATTTATTTTTGACTGCAAAGTGGATGAGGTAATATCAGCAATGATAAAATTGAAATAGTTTATTTACATCTGTAGCATGACTTTGGTAAACATAAAACATAAAATTTTCCAAGAAATTATTTGTAATGTGTATTGCAAATGGCCCACCACTCACAATATCTGGTTAGTGGTGGTCCATTTACAGTCCCTTTCCATTGATAATTGGGGTAGAAGGGAGGTGATAAATTGTGTAGCAACATATCGCTGCTGTCAGAAGAAAACCTTGTATCTCCAACATAGTAACTTTACTGGAGTAGGAAAAACATACTTCGCTTTCAATGTAAGTCAATGGAACCAGAATTTTTGCCATGTCATTTTGGGTAATTTCTTTTAGGTCTCTAATCACAAAATTTACAAACAATGTAAAGAGTAACAGACACTTTCAAATTATGTCAAAAACTGAAAAATGCCAAAAATGGAGATACAAGGTTTTCTTCCGACAGCAATGATATGATGGGCTGCAATCAGTACCTGTAAACCCACAAAGTGATAAAATGACCAAAGAGCAAAGGAACAAGACAGGTGTACGTAATAAACCAGGAATTTACATTATGACAACTGAAAGTTACTTCTTCTGTACTCACAGTGAGAACCAGAACCAAGTTGAATCACTACAAGAGGAGCTCAGAAGCCTGTCGGAGGAATTGGAAAGGCTTAAAACTGTAAGTTTACTGTAGTTGCTGTGTCTCTGAAATTCAGGACATTCTTCTATGCGATCTATAATATATCTATAATAAAATCCAAATATTTCTCACCAGGCTGAAAACAGAGCAGCAGAGTTAGAGCATTTACAGAAAAGGTATGGATGTGTTTTACCTCAGTTTTCATACCAATTCACACTTCAATCTTGTGCTTATTAAACAAGGGTTTGCTGCCCTCATTACTTGATCTTTTTTACAGTACACAGGTACATTGCTTTATTTCTTCTGTGTAAAACGAATCCCTTCCAATTACTACTTTAGCCATACTGTCCTAATGGTAAACACAGAATCTGTTCTTTATTCATATCCTAACGGCCTTTCAATTCATTCAAGCTTGAGAGAGAGGGAAGCTCAGTTGTACTCCCTTGAAGAGGAACTAAAACAGCATAAGGAGCACAACACAAATGTAAGTTACATTCAGCATCTTGCCAAATTCTGGTTGAACCACATGCTGTGGCCTTTTTTACTGGCATTGGCCAATACTGGAGTTATGGAACTAATACCAGTGGAATGCAGAAAATCTGCCAGTATTCAGATATTCAGTAAATACACTTCTCCTGGATTAAGTAAGATAAGACATTACATAAAGAAATATTGAGTAACACTTGAGTAAATGTAAGTAGTTAATAGCCACTATGATCACTTGAAGTAATGTGTGACACTTCTCTGTGAATTTTTTTTTAGCAGGTTAACACCTCAACACAGCTGGAGTCTCTGCAGAACAGGTGCACACCTACTTGATTTCCATAACACATGAATACTGCAAAACAATGAGCTGAGTTTGTTATTTTTCTTATTGTGGTATGAAAGTTTTGATAGTACTTGGCGTGTGGTTTATTTAATCTGGTTTTACTTTCAGTCTAAGTGAGAAAGAAAGGCTCGTAACAGATCTACAAGAAAAGCTGCAATGCCTAGCTGAGGAAGCACACCAGGCGAAGGATAAGAGTGATGTGAGCTTGTTTCATATTTATTACAATTTTCTTGTGTGTACAGTATTCCTAGAGTGTTTTTTGTACTTTTACAGTCTTTACTACCATACTGCTTATTGGTCTGTGATTATATTGTTGTTGCCACATTAGATTGTGTGTTATGTTATTGTACATTATACATACAATATTTTGTTCACAATATGTGGATGGATGTCCATATATCCATCATATTGTTGACCATCCTTTTCTTCTTCCTCTTCCAAGCATAACTTTCCAATTAATTGGTTCTTTTCTGTATATCTGAAATAAGAGAGCTTCAGTTTAGTTATCTGGGCTTCAAGTGAAAGGTGAGGCCTGACTTGGTTGAGGATCCATTTTTTTTCTTTGCCATCCAAGGTAAAGAAATCCATTAAGAACTACAGAAAAGACCAACATCTAGAAGGGCCAATCTTTGTTTTACTTCTTGACAGCTGGATCCTAAATTGTTACCAGTTGATCTTAATAGGCAAAAGCTGTCCACCACTTCTACATCTTCACCATCAATTATAGAGTTAACAGTCTTTCCTGTTGTAATAACTATTGTTTTTTTTATATTGAGCTGAAGTCTCATCTTCTCATTTTGTTCTATAGTCTTACCTTTTAAGGGCCTTCAGGCCTTCCAGATTATTCACTGTAAGCGTTGTGTCACCTGCAGGTTGATCTAAGGTCATTGGTATTTCTTCCACCAATGTTGAATCCTAAGTCATCTTCCTCCAGTCCTGCTTCTATTATTATGTGTTCAGCATAAAGGTTAAACACATATAGTGATGCAGCCTTGTTCTGTTCTGACTGTGTCTTGTTGATCAAGAAGTAATTTTCCTGAGGACATTCCATAATTTTACTCGGTCGACACAGTCAAAGCCTTTTCTGAAGTCGGTGAAGCACATGTTGTCTTCCTTCCTAAATTAAAACTTGTAAGGTTAAATTTTAAAACATTATAATAAAAATCCATATTTGGTTGCTTAGAAGCATTCCTGGATAGTTTTCACTGACAACCATTTTTGAGCCATTTTCACTAACAACTGTTGTATTGATAAAATGATATTTGAATCATTGTCCTTGTATTTGAATGGACCTTAATGTTTGTGCTGCTTGCATGTTGTTGCAGTAGTTTGTATAAACACTAAATATCACATCTTGTGTAAATAAATGCTAATACTTGTTATTCCAGCACAGCACAGAGGATCTGCAGGCATTCCAGACTGAGACCATCAGTGCACTACAGTCACTTTTCCCACACATCAACATAAACACCAAACAGGTGACTAAGTTCCCCTTTAACACAACTTCTAGTTTTCATATCATTTTTAGACTTCAGCTACTAATTTTAGCTGTCTGTACTTCCCACCACTGTAACCTTAAATAAGACAGGAGTAAGGGTATGACAGGAGTGTAATAGAGAACTTGGCCAATTCCTAGGCTTGGGTTATTGGACAGTGTCAGGAGTGTTTATCAACACTGTTATTTTATTTGTTTTGAACAATTTTGTTGTTTTATTTAGTATGTAATAGTACAACATTGTTATCCTCAAATATTGTCAATTATCATTACAGTGGGGAAAACTGATTAGGAGCTGCAGGAAATGTTTTACAGTATTTTTAATATTTGATAAAAGCCTAAAATTGTTAAACCTATGAACTACAGATATTTGCTTTTTTTAAACTCAATTTTTTCTCCCCGACTTCAGTCATGTGCAATTCCACATCCTATTTAGGTCTTCTCTTATCACATGACGCTGCTAAGGTGGGAGACTGAAAGCTAGCATGTACTTCCAATGAGACATGCAGTGAGCCAATATCCAAACTACAACTAAAACAGCGTCACTGGACAGCTCAACATGATTGGATGAAGAACATTAACTGCCAGTTTTGTTATATCAGCTTATAGGGATTGTTCTATCAAGTTGATTCAAAGTCACAATTTGAAACATATTTCAAACTTTTAACTGACTTGGACTTTAGACTAAAATCCTTTTGCTTTGTGTTAAACTATATGTTAATTATCTTTATTTTATTAAAACTAATGATTGATCTTTCTATTTTGTCACTATCAATACAAAAATAACACCTCTTAAACTTTACAAATTTACAATAGTGACTGTTTCATTAGTGACCGGTTCAGCTCCTTCTGAGCAGAACTCGAACACTAGCCAGTGTATGAATAGCAAGCACAGCTTTGCACAGCTGTACACACATAAAATAATCATTTTCATCAAAGCACACAGAAGTTTACTTCGGTAATGACAGTTCTTACGGTTGTACATTCATTTTCAGATTTTGGGACACATTTACTTTTAAAAAAAAAAAAAGGGATCCGACTCCTCATTAGGTGGTCATGAGGTACAGCCATGCAGTCTCACTTCCTAAAGGGGCAGTAAAATGAAAATGTGGGAGGAGTTTTTTTTTTAATTATTTAAAAAAAAA
Source organism: Pygocentrus nattereri (assembly GCF_015220715.1). Taxonomy (NCBI): domain Eukaryota; kingdom Metazoa; phylum Chordata; class Actinopteri; order Characiformes; family Serrasalmidae; genus Pygocentrus; species Pygocentrus nattereri. The sequence goes on from NC_051215.1 coordinate 10,911,500, forward strand.
AAAAAAGCCAATAAAGTTTTTTGCTTTTTTGGTTAGGGTTTGGGACAGCCACCTCCTAATAGTAGAAAGTACCCCATATAAGATGATTTTGTATGTATGTATGTATGTATATATATGTATATATATATATATATATATATATATATATATATATATATATATATATATATATATAAATGTGTGTTAAATTTAAATGGATTGCGACATAATTCTTGTAAATATCTCAGGTCTGAATACTTAAGTATTTTTTGTGGGACCACAGTTTGAACTAATTCAGTTGAGGTCCATGTTCACCCAAACTGTGTAGTATTGCATTGAAGGATTTGGGGAGAGGTAGTGCCGTCTCACCCACCCAGAGACAGGGAGGCCAGTTATTCAAGAGCTCCACGAGTGTCTTTTTTTAATAACGTCATCTGTCAAGATATTTATAAAATAACGTTCAGCAATTCTTAAAAAGAAATATCACCCAAACATAGCCATACCATATCATTTCTTCCCCTCACTCAGTTCTGTTTTTTTATCTACTAATAAACTTCTGTTCAACTTCTATTCCACATTTGCTCATTTTAATAAATTGCTGCCAATCTTTCTCCTCCAGGATAAATGGTTACAAGAGTTTTCAGAGAAAGCACAGGAGACTATCAGTGCAAGAGAACAGTGCCTAGAATCACAACAAAGCAAAGTGACAGTAAGGGCGAATTCCTGTTCATCTCATTCTGTGTTAAAGCTCCATAACGCCCCCCTGTGGAAGCTTTTGTTGGCACTGTTTGTGTTAATATGTCCTTTTCATTCACCAGGAGCTGCTGGGGAGACTGAGTGAGGTTCGGGAGAGTCAGAGCACGCTACAGGCAGACTGTGAACAGTACAGGAGTGTACTGGCAGAAACGGTGAGATGACAGTGCTGTTCATGCTGGTTTGGTATTACCTAGCTGGAGCTGGGACTGTCTTTAAGGTGTGTTTAATTGCTCCGCTACAGGAGGGAATGCTCAAAACGCTTCAAAGGAGTGTAGAGGAGGAGGAGACTGGGTGGAGAACGAGGGTCACAGAGTTGGAGGAGCAGCTGAGGAGGGTGAGACCATCAGACATCAACACGCAAATACTTGTTTGTGCCCATGCCATGGAAAAGTGAGCTTGGGTTTTGTGTAGTATGTAAACATTGCATAGAGTTAGAAAAAAATTAGGGTACCCCATGAAATCCTTTGTCATATGTATCAACATATGGACATTTGGTCTTCATTTTAATAACATTGAGAGGTAAATATAATGTAACTAAACTAACAAACAATAACAAGCATATAATAATTGAATAAACTGCAAAGCTGTAAAGCTGGCATTATACCTCAAAAACAGCATTTCCCAACAAAAACAACATATTTTGGCCAAAATAATGTAGTGGTTTGGGTTAAGTATAACTTTGTTGGATTTTGTTTAGTTCTTTCTTTGTTTGAAGTACAGTACGAGTTTAACAGGTAGCTCACAGGATGACTGTTATACCATAATCTTATTTTATCACTTTATTTTTATTACGTGTTTCCTGCTTGATTTTTTTTGCAACCACAGTCTTTGTTTTTTTGGAAAGTCTCAGAAGATTGTGATACATGTTGTGCATTGTGAAAATGCCTTTGTGTATCATGATGTTATTTTTGCCATACAAGAGAGTAACTTCTCTTGCCCTGTACAGCCTGTAAATATAATTATGATATTCATTCCCAGTTGCTCATCAACTAGCCTGTATGTTCTTAACAGCTCTTTTTTCATTTGTTCTTCCAAAGGCATTGCAGAAGGTGCAGATGTTGGAGGAGGCAACAGAGAATTTAAGAGCTGAGAACAAGAATGCAGAGCAGGTATGTGCTTGTACTTTGTCTGTTTTTGCATTGTGTTTTCATGATCTTACCATAGTCTTTTCCTTTTGAAAGATTCTGCATATTCATTGTAAGGCCATATTATTGTGATATATATACATACATATACTTTACATATACATATACTTTACATATACATATACTTTCTCCTGGTCCATTTATTTATGGGACTTTGAGCTGTTTAAAATTTTCTGCTGCTAGTCTAAGAAGTAGCACGATGAAGGAAGTAAAGCTTTTGAAGATGGCTTCATTTATGATATGACACATATACCTCTTACAGTGGCTTCACATGGGTCTTGTGAGGTTCATGTGATCCACCAAGCCTAAATTGGTCAAAATAAACATCAAGAGTTAGATTTACCATTTTGTTTAATATGTTGTAAGACATATTGCAAGTGCAGTCTGTAGCAATGTAACTGCAATATGATATTTTGCCTATTGTCACGATTGGCCCCTCCCAGTCCGGTCCATGTGCATTTTGTTTTGGTCCAAGTCCAACCCCTTGTTTTGTAACTCCTCCCCTGATTGTTTTCACCTGACCCTCGTTATCCCTGTGTATTTAAGCCCTGTGTTTGCCTCTTGTGTTTGCTGGTCTTTGTTCGATGCATCATTCTGTTTGTTGGCTTTGTTTGAATCTCTGTGTTGTTGATTGTATTCTGGTCTGTCATGTCTGAACCCTGTTTTCTCTGTGTTGGCTATATGAACCTGGACTGTCTCGACTATGAACCCGGATTTGCCCTTAATAAATCTTGCTTATCTCAGCGTATGCGTCCGCCTCATCGCTCCTCGTTACACCTATATTGTAGCCCTACTAATAGACTGTGTTAATAATAGACTAATAATAGCTAATAGACTCCAAGTTGCTAATGTAATAGGTTCCAACGGACCAAACCAGGAAATGTTGCTAATACAGGGTGAGTCAAAAGTCACAGGACTCATTTTATTTTATTTTTTATTTTGTTATCGACTTTTATGTCTGGGGTCATCTCAAACAAATTGTGTATGCTGAGAAAATCCGCAACAAACATCACCTTCAGCACCACATCGTTGAGGCTTGTGACAGCATAAAAAATAAAATAAAATAAAACGGTGTCCTGTGACTTTTGGCTCACCCTGTAGACTCCAACATTTGGAGTCAGGCTTTTGAAGGGGTACTTTGTAATAAATTCTCATAGCTGTTCTCCTCCTTTGTGCAGCTCAAAGAACATGTAGTGATTCTGGAGGACCAGCTGGAGAAACAGAATCAGTCTGATTCCTCAAACAACCTGAGCCACTCTGAGGAGATGAAACAGGTCAGATAGTCCTTATGGCTTTCTTATGTAATATGGGCTCTCTGTACAGTTTCATGAATTTTCACAGTTATTAATGAAATATTTAGGAGCCGCAAGTGGACGTTGACAACAGTTACATTTGAATGCTTAAACATTAACAGTAATTGATCCCAGTCAACTAATAAAATAAGAAACATCAAATATGTTTTGAAAAACTGCTTTATTTTGAACACTTTTATCAGCTAATAAGTTTTTTTGAAATGTGTATGGTCATTGCCTGTTGTTTGTAAAAATAAATAAATAGATTCTAGAAGTCAAACTTTAAAATATGTTTAAAACATATTTGTCCACAGAAGACATTCCAGGAATAATCCTGTTTTTTCATATGGCAAAAATAAATCATTATTGACCCACATCGGTTTTGAATTTAAAATGGAGAGTAAAATGTACAGTTCTCTGCACATTCATTTTTAACTACTCAGTTTACTCTGCCTACTTTTCTTTTTTATCAAGCTATGTGCCCTGCTCAGACTAGAAATATGAATTAATTAAATAAAGGAATAAAATAAAACATGCTTTAGGCTAAAGTTGTTTATGTAAATGCATTGGAGTAGATAAACTACTGCTACAGAAGCTGCTTATTCATGTCACTGAAAATATCATTTCTTTGCATATATTGATTAACTTCGCTTCTGATTTTTTTAAAGTGTTTAATTCGGTCTGCTGAAATAATTTGCTGGGTCTGCCAGCTCACAACCCCTGACCTAGATATAGTAACTTAATTAGTAGTATGGTTATATTAGCCTTAAACAATAATCGATAGTCCTAAATTAAGGCCACCTTTCAGATAAAATTATTAACAATATACTAAATCAGTATGAGATTATAAAAATGCTGTGTTTAATGATTGTCTGAAGAAATAAATAAAAATAGACTATACACTATAGCCTATAAAGGGTCATTTTCCCACCAGATGACGACAAATTTGAGTATATGCCCTTATTGTTCGCACCACTAGGCAATTTTTTTACCTGGTAATAACTCACATAATGACAAATTGCTTATTATAAAGTGGAATGTATACCATTTCTATGTGAAATTCTAAATACATTTAATTGTGATTTACTGTGAGCTTATTAGCATTTCTCTGTTGAAATAGTTATTCCCCACAAACTTAAGGGTGTGAAATAACAATCTATTATTTTTTTTTGTTTGAAAATTCACTTTTATTCTTCTTTCCAGCTGAAGCAACTACTATCAGAATCTGAACATCAACTACAGGCAGCCCAGAAAGAGGCACTTTCACACCGAGAGGAGCTTGCACAGGTGAGGGTTTCTACAGAACTTCCAGTTTTCCACTTCTTGTAAAATAGAGACATTGAATTGATAAATAACTGCGCTGACCTAATTTGATTTAAATTTTCACGCATCCTTCTTTCTTTCATCCATTTTATACCCTTACAGCTCTTTCAGCTTTCAAACTAAAGCCATAATTCTTTCATAAAAGTTTCAGGCTATACCACTTCAGTTCTTGCTTTCATTAGTGTCACTCAAATTCTGTTTTCTTAAACCTCTAAGACATCTTTTTCCTAATTATGTTTTTATGTAGGAGTCTACTCCAAAAAATACACCTAATGAAGTTTCCAGTAGATTTTAATTAAGAGTAGATAAATACAGCTAGCACAGAAGACCATAGCTAGTGTGGATGTAGTTATATCGAGCCAGTAGAAGTGAAAAAGTATG